>NC_053041.3:461825405-462128435 GCF_002575655.3 Aegilops tauschii subsp. strangulata | reverse complement strand
GGGATGACGCGCGTGGCTGGATGCCCCGAATTATCCCCCCCGTCTTCACTCCCCACATGGGCCTGAAGGAGTCCCGAAGCTCGAACACGTCAACTGTCGAGGGGAAGAAGGCGGATTGCGTCCGCTGCACCGCCAGCGCACTCTCCGGCGGCTCCGCGGCTCCGGCGTCCTTGGCCACTCCCTTGCCCTTGGTGGATTTTGGCGCCATGGCGGCTGTGGGGAGGAGTGCAGGACAGAGGGCGGCGGAAGCGCAACGGCGGCGAGCAGGAACGAAGCTTGGAGAAGAAGAGGAAGGCAGGCGAAGGTTTCCAAGATTGGGGTTGCGCGAAGGGTAAAAGGAACAGTGCGCCCGCGGTTATCCCTTTTTATGGGGAAGCCGCGGGGCGCGCTACCCATTTACTGCGATGTGACGCATGCATGTGGAAACCGCCCCACGCATGCCGCCGACGTCACGCACACCCCTTGTCGGTGCGGAACGACACCTATGGGATCACAAGAATCCCTACTACGGTTGCCGAGGCGCAGGGTTGCAAGAAGAGCAGGGCTAGTAGACAACACAAGAATTGTTTACCCAGGTTCGGGCCGCGAGGATGCATAAAACCCTAGTCCTGCTTTGGTGGGTGTATTTCAAAGAGTTCTTAAGCTCTCGAACTAGCTGTGGTGAGTGCGTGGTTCGAAAGAGCCGAATCCCTCTCCAGTATGCCACGGGCCTCCTTCTATAGTCGGAAGGGGCTGCCACAGTGGCACACAGGAGGTGGAAAGGCATCCAGTGCCCTGAGCTTATCGCTCGTATTACAAGACAAAACACATTTAATGTGTAGCTTAGGTGTCCCCTTGCTTTATTGGGGACGGGGGCGAGGCCCGTCCCGTCCGTCGCTACTCCTCCTCGCTTTGACACGCGCCCTGGCCAGCGATGCATGCGGCGCCATGTAGGCAGGCAGGCAGCTGAGGTGGCGCCGCGGTGGAGCCTTCACGAAGATCTGCATGCCGCCACGCAGGTGTTTGATGAGTTGGCCTGGGGGCTGCATGTTGCCACGCAGGTGCCCGCCCAGCTGGTTGGGCTGGCAGCTGCATGTGAACGGTGGTGGAAGCTTGGTTGGCGTGGGCCTGGCGGTGGCCCCGCTGGCGTCCTCGGTGAGGGCCTTGCCGGGTGGCCCGGCAAGGGTCTTGTCGTGTGGCCCGGCAAGGGTCTTGCCGTGGCGTGCTGTCGTCCCCGGCAAGGGCCTTGCCAGGGGTCTGGTGGCCTTCCTCGGCAAGGATCTTGCCGAGGATCGTCGTCTTCTAATCCTCATCTGATCTTGAATATGTCTTTACAAAGATCTGCATGCCACCACGGAGGTGCCTCCCGAGCCCTGGCCCCACGTGGATGACGGCGTTGGGGACCGTGGGCTCAAGGGTGGCTCGCTCTGTTGGTGTCGGGCGAGCTGCCCCGGCAAGGGTCTTGCCGGGGGAACCTGCATCGTCCCCCTGCTCTTTGTGGTCTTGGACTTGGCGTTGCTCTGATTGTCTTGGGCTTCGGTCTTACCTTGGCTCACCTCCCCTGCTCTGCTTGGTGTGGCCGCGGGCGCGGCTCCGACTGCCCGTGCACAGGTAAAGGGGTACAAAAACGCACTCCTCTTTTTATACACCGACAGGAGCCCCCGGTCCTGTGTTGGGGAACGTAGTAATTTCAAAAATTTCCTACGCACATGCAAGATCATGGTGATGCATAGCAACGAGAGGGGAAAGTGTTGTCTACGTACCCTCATAGACCGTAAGCGGAAGCGTTATATCAACGCGGTTGATGTAGTCGTGCGTCTTCACGATCCGACCGATCCAAGTACCGAAAGCACGGCACCTTCGAGGTCTGCACACGTTCGGCTCGGTGACGTCCTCGCCTTCTCAATCCAGCAAGAGGGGCGAAGTAGTAGGTGAGTTTTGGCAGCACGACGGCATGGTGACGGTGTTGGTGAAGAACAATCTTCGCAGGGCTTCGCCTAAGCACTACGAAAACTATGACGGAGGATAAACTAGAGGAGACGGGGTTGGCGGCGCACGGCTTGGTGTTTCTTGATGTGTCTTGGGTGCTAGCCCTACCCCTCTATTTATATGTTGAGCCTTGGGGTCGAAACTTGGAGTAAAAGCCTCCACAAAGTCGGTTTCACCCGAAAGGCAAGAGTCCTTCTCGGACTCCAGGGCCAGACGCCAGGGTTCCCGGCGTCTGGCCCCAGACGCCAGGGACCCTGGCGTCTGGCCCCTGGACTCCGCAAAACTTCCTTTTGCGCTTTCCAAAAACCTCGTGGGCTTTCCCCTTTGGCCCAGATAAAGTGTTCTCGTGCCCAAACATTTCGGGAAACATCCGAAACCTCTTCCGATGGATTCCGGAACCTTTCCGGAGATCAAACACTACTATCCACATATCAATCTTTACTTCCGGACCATTCCGGAGTTCCTCGTCATATCCGTGATCTCATCCAAAACTCCGAACAACATTCGGTCACCAACATACATAACTCATAGTACTATATCGTCAACGAGCGTTAAGCGTGCGGACCCTACGGGTTCGAGAACTATGTAGACATGACCGAGACACTGCTCTTGTCAATAACCAATAGCAGGACCTGGATGCCCATATTGGCTCCTACATATTCTACGAAGATCTTTATCGGTCAGACCGCATAACAACATACGTTGTTCCCTTTGTCATCGGTATGTTACTTGCCCGAGATTCGAACGTAGGTATCTCAATACCTAGTTCAATCTCGTTACCGGCAAGTCTCTTTACTCGTTCCGTAATACATCATCCCGCAACTAACTCATTAGTTACAATGCTTGCAAGGCTTATAGTGATGCGCATTACCAAGTGGGCCCAGAGATACCTCTCCGACAATCGGAGTGACAAATCCTAATCTCGAAATACGCCAACCCAACAAGTACCTTCGGAGACACCTGTAGAGCACCTTTATAATCACCCAGTTACGTTGTGACGTTTGGTAGCACACAGAGTGTTCCTCCGGTAAACGGGAGTTGCATAATCTCATAGTCATAGGAACATGTATAAGTCATGAAGAAAGCAATAGCAGAATACTAAACGATCGAGTGCTAAGCTAACGGAATGGGTCAAGTCAATCACATCATTCTCCTAATGATGTGATCCCGTTAATCAAATGACAACTCATGTCAATGGCTAGGAAACATAACCATCTTTGATCAACGAGCTAGTCAAGTAGAGGCATACTAGTGACACTCTGTTTGTCTATGTATTCACACAAGTATTATGTTTCCGGTTAATACAATTCTAGCATGAATGATAAACATTTATCATGAAATAAGGAAATAAATAATAACTTTATTATTGCCTCTAGGGATATTTCCTTCAGTCTCCCACTTGCACTAGAGTCAATAATCTAGATCACATCGCCATGTGATTTAACATCAATAGTTCACATCACCATGTGATTAACACCCATAGTTCACATCGTCATGTGACCAACACCCAAAGGGTTTACTAGAGTCAATAATCTAGTTCACATCGCTATGTGAATAACACCCAAAGAGTACCAAGGTGTGATCATGTTTTGCTTCTGAGAGAAGTTTAGTCAACGGGTCTGCCATATTCAGATCCGTATGTATTTTGCAAATTTCTATGTCTACAATGCTCTGCACGGAGCTACTTTAGCTAATTGCTCCCACTTTCAATATGTATCCAGATGAAGACTTAGAGTCGTCCGGATCAGTGCCAAAACTTGTATCGACGTAACCCTTTTACGACGAACCTTTTGTCACCTCCATAATCGAGAAACATATCCTTATTCCACTAAGGATAATTTTGACCGCTGTCCAGTGATCTACTCCTAGATCACTATTGTACTCCCTTGCCAAAATCAGTGTAGGGTATACAATAGATCTGGTACATAGCATGGCATACTTTACAGAACCTATGGCTAAGGCATAGGGAATGACTTTCATTCTCTTTCTATCTTCTGCCGTGGTCGGGCTTTGAGTCCTACTCAATTTCACACCTTGTAACACAGCCAAGAACTCCTTCTTTGACTGTTCCATTTTGAACTACTTCAAAATATTGTCAAGGTATGTACTCATTGAAAAACTTATCAAGCGTCTTGATCTATCTCTATAGATCTTGATGCTCAATATGTAAGCAGCTTCAGCGAGGTCTTTCTTTGAAAAAACTCCTTTTCAAATACTCCTTTATGCTTTCCGGAAAAATTCTACATTATTTCCGATCATCAATATGTCATTCACATATACTTATCAGAAATGTTGTAGTGCTCGCACTCACTTTCTTGTAAATACAGGCTTCACCACAAGTCTGTATAAAACTATATGCTTTGATCAACTCATCAAAGCGTATATTCCAACTCCGAGATGCTTGCACCAGTCCATAGATGGATCGCTGGAGTTTGCAATTTTTTGTTAGCACCTTTAGGATTGACAAAACCTTCTGGTTGCATCATATACAACTCTTCTTTAAGAAATCCATTAAGGAATGTAGTTTTGACATCCATTTGCCAGATTTCATAAAATGTGGCAATTTGCTAACATGATTCGGACAAACTTAAGCATCGCTACGAGTGAGAAAATCTCATCGTAGTCAACACCTGGAACTTTGTCAAAAACCTTTTTCGACAAGTCTAGCTTTGTAGATAGTAACACTACTATCAGCGTCCGTCTTCCTCTTGAAGATCCATTTATTTTCTATGCCTTGCCGATCATCGGGCAAGTCAACCAAAGTCCATACTTTGTTCTCATACATGGATCCCATCTCAGATTTCATGGCCTCAAGCCATTTTGCGGAATCTGGGCTCATCATCGCTTCTTCATAGTTCGTAGGTTCGTCATGGTCTAGTAACATAACCTCCAGAACAGGATTACCGTACCACTCTGGTGCGGATCTTACTCTGGTTGACCTACGAGGTTTAGTAACAACTTGATCTGAAGTTTCATGATAATCATCATTAACTTCCTCATTAATTGGTATAGACGTCACAGGAACCAGTTTCTGTGATGAACTACTTTCCAATAAGGGAGCAGGTACAGTTACCTCATCAAGTTCTACTTTCCTCCCACTCACTTCTTTCGAGAGAAACTCCTTCTCTAGAAAGGATCCATTCTTAGCAACGAATATCTTGCCTTCGGATCTGTGATAGAAGGTGTACCCAACTGTCTCCTTTGGGTATCCTATGAAGAAACATTTCTCCGATTTGGGTTTGAGCTTATCAGGATGAAACTTTTTCTTATAAGCATTGCAATCCCAAACTTTAAGAAACGACAACTTTGGTTTCTTGCCAAACCACAATTCATATGGTGTCGTCTCAACGGATTTAGATGGTGCCCTATTTAACGTGAATGCAATTGTCTCTAATGCATCACCCCAAAACGATAGTGGTAAATCGGTAAGAGACATCATAGATTGCACTATATCCAATAAAGTACGGTTATGATGTTTGGACACACCATTATGTTGTGGTGTTCCAGGTGGCACGAATTTGTGAAACTATTCCACATTGTTTTAATTTGAAAACCAAACTCGTAACTCAAATATTTGTCTCCGCGATCATATCGTAGAAACCTTATTTTCTTGTCACGATGATTTTCCACTTCACTCTGAAATTCTTTGAACTTTTCAAATGTTTCAGACTTATGTTTCATCAAGTAGATATACCCATATCTGCTCAAATCATCTATGAAGGTCAGAAAATAATGATACCTGCCGCGAGCCTCAACACTCATCGGATCGCATACATCAGTATGTATTATTTCCAATAAGTCAGTTGCTCGCTCCTTTGTTCCGGAGAACGGAGTCTTAGTCATCTTGCCCATAAGGCATGGTTCGCAAGCATCAAGTGATTCCAAAAGCCCATCAGCATGGAGGTTCTTCATGCGCTTACACCAATATGACCTAAACGACAGTGCCACAAATAAGTTGCACTATCATTATTAACTTTGCATCTTTTTGGCTTCAATATTATGAATATGTGTATCACTACGATCGAGATCCAACAAACCATTTTCGTTGGTGTGTATGACCATAGAAGGTTTTATTCATGTAAACAGAACAACAATTGTTCTCTAACTTAAATGAATAACCGTATTGCAATAAACATGATCAAATCATATTCATGCTCAACACAAACACCAAAGAACACTTATTTAGGTTCAACACTAATCCCGAAAGTATAGGGAGTCTGCGATGATGATCATATCAATCTTGGAACCACTTCCAACACACATCGTCACTTCACCCTTAACTAGTCTCTGTTTATTCTGCAACTCCCGTTTCGAGTTACTAATCATAGCAACTGAACTAGTATCAAATACTTAGGGGTTGCTATAAACACTAGTAAAGTACACATCAATAACATGTATATCAAATATACCTTTGTTCACTTTGCCATCCTTCTTATCCGCCAAATACTTGGGGCAGTTCCGCTTCCAGTGACCAGTCCCTTTGCAGTACAAGCACTTAGTCTCAGGCTTAGGTCCAGACTTGGGTTTCTTCACTCGAGCAGCAACTTGCTTGCCATTCTTCTTGAAATTCCCCTTCTTCCCTTTGCCCCTTTTCTTGAAACTAGTGGTCTTGTCAACCATCAACACTTGATGTTTTTCTTGATTTCTACCTTCGCCGATTTTAGCATCGCGAAGAGCTTGGGAATTGTTTTTCGTCATCCCTTGCACATTATAGTTCATCACGAAGTTCTACTAACTTGGTGATGGTGACTAGAGAATTCTGTCAATCACTATCTTATGTGGAAGATTAACTCCCACTTGATTCAAGCTATTGTAGTACCCAGACAATCTGAGCACATGCTCACTGCTTGAGCTATTCTCCTCCATCTTTTAGCTATAGAACTTGTTGGAGACTTCATATCTCTCAACTCAGGTATTTGCTTGAAATATTAACTTCAACTCCTGAAACATCTCATATGGTCCATGATGTTCAAAACATCTTTGAAGTCCCGATTCTAAGCCGTTAAGCATGGTGCACTAAACTATCAAGTAGTCATCATATTGAGCTACCCAAACGTTCATAACGTCTGCATCTGCTCCTACAATAGGTCTGTCACCTAGCGGTGCATCAAGGACATAATTCTTCTGTGCAGCAATGAGGATAAACCTCAGATCATGGATCCAATCCGCATCATTGCTACTAACATCTTTCAACTTAGTTTTCTCTAGGAACATATCAAAAAATAAAACAGGGGAGCTAAACGCGAGCTATTGATGTACAACATAGATATGCTAATACTACCAGGACTAAGTTCATGATAAATTTAAGTTCAATTAATCATATTACTTAAGAACTTCCACTTAGATAGACATCCCTCTAATCATCTAAGTGATCACGTGATCCAAATCAACTAAACCATAACCGATCATCACGTGAAATGGAGTAGTTTTCAATGGTGAACATCACTATGTTGATCATATCTACTATATGATTCACGCTCGACCTTTCGGTCTCAGTGTTCCGAGGCCATATCTGCATATGCTAGGCTCGTCAAGTTTAACCTGAGTATTCTGCGTGTGCAAAACTGGCTTGCACCCGTTGTAGATGGACGTAGAGCTTATCACACCCGATCATCACGTGGTGTCTGGGCACGACGAACTTTGGCAACGGTGCATACTCAGGGAGAACACTTTTATCTTGAAATTTAGTGAGAGATCATCTTATAATGCTGCAGTCAATCAAAGCAAGATAAGATGCATAAAAGATAAACATCGCATGCAATCAATATAAGTGATATGATATGGCCATCATCATCTTGTGCTTGTGATCTCCATCTCCGAAGCACCGTCATGATCACCATCGTCACCGGCGCGACACCTTGATCTCCATCGTAGCATTGTTGTCGTCTTGCCAATCTTATGCTTCTACGACTATCGCTACCGCTTAGTGATAAAGTAAGGCATTACAGGGCGATTGCATTGCATACAATAAAGCAACAACCATATGGCTCCTGACAGTTGCCGATAACTCGGTTACAAAACATGATCATCTCATACAATAAAATTTAGCATCATGTCTTGACCATATCACATCACAACATGCCCTGCAAAAACAAGTTAGACGTCCTCTACTTTGTTGTTGCAAATTTTACGTGGCTGCTACGGGCTTAGCAAGAACCGTTCTTACCTACGCATCAAAACCACAACGATAGTTTGTCAAGCTGGTGCTGTTTTAACCTTCGCAAGGACCGGGCGTAGCCACACTCGGTTTAACTGAAGTTGGAGAAACTGACACCCGCCAGCCACCTGTGTGCAAAGCACGTCGGTAGAACCAGTCTCGCGTAAGCGTATGCGTAATGTCGGTCCAGGCCGCTTCATCCAACAATACCGCCGAACCAAAGTATGACATGCTGGTAAGCAGTATGACTTATATCGCCCACAACTCACTTGTGTTCTACTCGTGCATATGACATCTACGCATAAAACCAGGCTCGGATGCCACTGTTGGGGAACGTAGTAATTTCAAAAAATTCCTACGCACACGCAAGATCATGGTGATGCATAGCAACGAGAGGGGAGAGTGTTGTCTACGTACCCTCGTAGACCGTAAGCGGAAGCGTTATATCAACGCGGTTGATGTAGTCGCACGTCTTCACGATCTGACCGATCCAAGTACCGAAAGCACGGCACATCCGAGTTCTGCACACGTTCGGCTTGGTGACGTCCTCGCCTTCTCGATCCAGCAAGAGGGGCGAAGTAGTAGATGAGTTCCGGCAGCACGACGGCGCGGTGACGGTGTTGGTGAAGAACAATCTTCGCAGGGCTTCGCCTAAGCACTACGAAAACTATGACGGAGGATAAACTAGAGGAGACGGGGTTGGCGGCACACGGCTTGGTGTTTCTTGATGTGTCTTGGGTGCTAGCCCTAACCCTCTATTTATATGTTGAGCCTTGGGGTCGAAACTTGGAGTAAAAGCCTCCACAAAGTCGGTTTCACGCGAAAGGCAAGAGTCCTTCTCGGACTCCAGGGCCAGACGCCAGGGTTCCCGGCGTCTGGACCCAGACGCCAGGGACCCTGGCGTCTGGCCCCTGGACTCCGCAAAACTTCCTTTTGCGCTTTCCAAAAACCTCGTGGGTTTTCCCCTTTGGCCCAGATAAAGTGTTCTCGTACCCAAACATTTCGGGAAACATCCGGAACCTCTTCCGATGGATTCCGGAACCTTTCCGGAGATCAAACACTACTATCCACATATCAATCTTTACTTCCGGACCATTCCGGAGTTCCTCGTCATATCCGTGATCTCATCCAAAACTCCGAACAACATTCGGTCACCAACATACATAACTCATAGTACTATATCGTCAACGAACGTTAAGCGTGCGGACCCTACGGGTTCGAGAACTATGTAGACATGACCGAGACACTGCTCTTGTCAATAACCAATAGCAGGACCTGGATGCCCATATTGGCTCCTACATATTCTACGAAGATCTTTATCGGTCAGACCGCATAACAACATACGTTGTTCCCTTTGTCATCGGTATGTTACTTGCCCGAGATTCGATCGTAGGTATCTCAATACCTAGTTCAATCTCGTTACCGGCAAGTCTCTTTACTCGTTCCGTAATACATCATCCCGCAACTAACTCATTAGTTACAATGCTTGCAAGGCTTATAGTGATGCGCATTACCAAGTGGGCCCAGAGATACCTCTCCGACAATCGGAGTGACAAATCCTAATCTCGAAATACGCCAACCCAACAAGTACCTTCGGAGACACCTGTAGAGCACCTTTATAATCACCCAGTTACGTTGTGACGTTTGGTAGCACACAAAGTGTTCCTCCGGTAAACGGGAGTTGCATAATCTCATAGTCATAGGAACATGTATAAGTCATGAAGAAAGCAATAGCAGAATACTAAACGATCGAGTGCTAAGCTAACGGAATGGGTCAAGTCAATCACATCATTCTCCTAATGATGTGATCCCGTTAATCAAATGACAACTCATGTCAATGGCTAGGAAACATAACCATCTTTGATCAACGAGCTAGTCAAGTAGAGGCATACTAGTGACACTCTGTTTGTCTATGTATTCACACAAGTATTATGTTTCCGGTTAATACAATTCTAGCATGAATGATAAACATTTATCATGAAATAAGGAAATAAATAATAAATTTATTATTGCCTCTAGGGCATATTTCCTTCAGTCTCCCACTTGCACTAGAGTCAATAATCTAGATCACATCGCCATGTGATTTAACATCAATAGTTCACATCACCATGTGATTAACACCCATAGTTCACATCGTCATGTGACCAACACCCAAAGGGTTTACTAGAGTCAATAATCTAGTTCACATCGCTATGTGAATAACACCCAAAGAGTACCAAGGTGTGATCATGTTTTGCTTCTGAGAGAAGTTTAGTCAACGGGTCTGCCATATTCAGATCCGTATGTATTTTGCAAATTTCTATGTCTACAATGCTCTACACGGAGCTACTTTAGCTAATTGCTCCCACTTTCAATATGTATCCAGATGAAGACTTAGAGTCATCTGGATCAGTGCCAAAACTTGTATCGACGTAACCCTTTTACGACGAACCTTTTGTCACCTCCATAATCGAGAAACATATCCTTATTCCACTAAGGATAATTTTGACCGCTGTCCAGTGATCTACTCCTAGATCACTATTGTACTCCCTTGCCAAAATCAGTGTAGGGTATACAATAGATCTGGTACATAGCATGGCATACTTTATAGAACCTATGGCTGAGGCATAGGGAATGACTTTCATTCTCTTTCTATCTTCTGCCGTGGTCGGGCTTGGAGTCTTACTCAATTTCACACCTTGTAACACAGCCAAGAACTCTTTCTTTGACTGTTCCATTTTGAACTACTTCAAAATCTTGTCAAGGTATGTACTCATTGAAAAACTTATCAAGCGTCTTGGTCTATCTCTATAGATCTTGGTGCTCAATATGTAAGCAGCTTCAGCGAGGTCTTTCTTTGAAAAAACTCCTTTTCAAATACCCCATTATGCTTTCCAGAAAAATTCTACATTATTTCCGATCATCAATATGTCATTCACATATACTTATCAGAAATGTTGTAGTGCTCGCACTCACTTTCTTGTAAATACAGGCTTCACCGTAAGTCTGCATAAAACTATATGCTTTGATCAACTCATCAAAGCGTATATTCCAACTCCGAGATGCTTGCACCAGTCCATAGATGGATCGCTGGAGTTTGCAATTTTTTGTTAGCACCTTTAGGATTGACAAAACCTTCTGGTTGCATCATATACAACTCTTCTTTAAGAAATCCATTAAGGAATGTAGTTTTGACATCCATTTGCCAGATTTCATAAAATGTGGCAATTTGCTAACATGATTCGGACAGACTTAAGCATCGCTACGAGTGAGAAAATCTCATCGTAGTCAACACCTTGAACTTTGTCAAAAACCTTTTTCGACAAGTCTAGCTTTGTAGATAGTAACACTACTATCAGCGTCCGTCTTCCTCTTGAAGATCCATTTATTTTCTATGCCTTGCCGATCATCGGGCAAGTCAACCAAAGTCCATACTTTGTTCTCATACATGGATCCCATCTCAGATTTCATGGCCTCAAGCCATTTTGCGGAATCTGGGCTCATCATCACTTCTTCATAGTTCGTAGGTTCATCATGGTCTAGTAACATAACCTCCAAAACAGGATTACCGTACCACTCTGGTGCGGATCTTACTCTGGTTAAGCTACGAGGTTCAGTAACAACTTGATCTCAAGTTTCATGATAATCATCATTAACTTCCTCATTAATTGGTATAGACGTCACAGGAACCGGTTTCTGTGATGAACTACTTTCCAATAAGGGAGCAGGTACAGTTACCTCATCAAGTTCTACTTTCCTCCCACTCACTTCTTTTGAGAGAAACTCCTTCTCTAGAAAGGATCCATTCTTAGCAACGAATATCTTGCCTTCGGATCTGTGATAGAAGGTGTACCCAACTGTCTCCTTTGGGTATCCTATGAAGAAACATTTCTCCGCTTTGGGTTTGAGCTTATCAGGATGAAACTTTTTCTTATAAGCATTGCAATCCCAAACTTTAAGAAACGACAACTTTGGTTTCTTGCCAAACCACAATTCATATGGTGTCATCTCAACGGATTTAGATGGTGCCCTATTTAACGTGAATGAAGCTGTCTCTAATGCATCACCCCAAAACGATAGTGGTAAATCAGTAAGAGACATCATAGATTGCACTATATCCAATAAAGTACGGTTATGATGTTCGGACACAGTGATGGGACACGCCCATTTATGCCAGCGGCTCTTCCAGCTTGATGTGGGCCATGACGGCGAGGTCGAGCGGACCGGCAAGGTCGCGAGGGCCGCCGCGAAGGCCGGCAAGGTCCTCAAGGGACCTCTGTTCAAGCTGCCGACAAGGGTGGTCCCGTTGTGCAATAACTCGCGCCGGTCCGATATCATTGCCATGATGCCGGACTGCAACGCGTATGGCCCCGACCCGAGCTGGAAGGAGCCGGAGGACGCCGAGGTGCAGCAATTCTTTGACACTCTGCACGAGGGGTACGTCAACGCCGACGCCGAGCGGCTGCTTGTCCAGGACATCACCCAGGCGGAGCTGGACTACATCGCCACCAGGGCGAGGGAGGCACAGCTTGCCAAGGAGGCTGGCAGCACCGGTGGTGTGGAGGACAAGGCCGCGACGGCCGCGGAGGAGGAGGAGCTTGCCCGGTGGGTGGCGGCTGCCGGGGGAGCCAGCAGAGCCGGCACCGAGGCTCCTCTGGTTGAAGATGTGACCGGCGAGTCGTCGTCGGAGGAGGCCGAGACCGCAGGCCTGACGCCGGCTACGGGGAGAGGGCGAGTCCTGCGGCGGGCCAGTTCCGGCGAGCCGGTCTAGCCCAGCAGGGCTGCGCGGCCACAGCTCACCTTGGAGGGGTCCGGGCGCCACACGGGGGCCGCGGCGGCAAAGAAGCCGGCGAAGGCCGCGATGAAGAAGAAGACATCCGCACCTTCTTTGTCCACGCGTGTCCAGACTCCACCTCCTTCTCCTCCTCCAGCGAATGTTGATACGGAGGTTACTTTTGATTATGGATCCCTCAGCCCGAGGAGGAAGAGGAAAACAGTAGAGGAGGAGGCGGACGACGAGTAAGTATCTGGTCCCTTTTTGTTATCTCTGCCTCCTCAATCTGTGTTGCTTGTCTTGACTTGTCTTCATATTTGCAGGGACGTGGAGATGTTGGCCCAGAGGGTGAAGAGGGCCAAGGTCTCGGCGGGTGGCCAGCCCCTAGTTGATACTATTGGGGATCGTAGCAGAATTTTTAAAATTTCCTACGCATCACCAAGATCCATCTATGGAGTATACTAGCAACGAGGGGAAAAGGAGTGCATCTACATACCCTTGTAGATTGCGAGCGGAAGCGTTCCAATGAACGAGGTTGATGGAGTCGTACTTGCCGTGATCCAAATCACCGATGACCGAGTGCCGAACGGACGGCACCTCCGCGTTCAACACACGTACGGAGCAGCGACGTCTCCTCCTTCTTGATCCAGCAAGGGGGAAGGAGAGGTTGATGGAGATCTAGCAGCACGACGGCGTGGTGGTGGATGTAGCGGGATCTCGGTAGGGCTTCGCCAAGCTTCTGCGAGAGGGAGAGGTGTTGCAGGGGAGGAGGGAGGCGCCAAGGGCTGTGGTATTGCTGCCCTCCCTCCCCCCCTTTACATAGGCCCCCTGGGAGGGGGGGCGCCGACCAAGAACCCATCTATGGGGGGGGCCCGGCGGCCAAGGGGGGGAAACTTCCCCCCCACCCAAGTCAAGTGGGGCGCCCCCCCACCCTAGGGTTTCCAACCCTAGGCGCAGGAGGGAGGCCCATGGGGGGCGCCCCAGCCCACTAAGGGCTGGTTCCCTTCCCACTTCAGCCCATGGGGCCCTCCGGGATAGGTGGCCCCACCCGGTGGACCCCCGGGACCCTTCCGGTGGTCCCGGTACAATACTGATAACCCCCGAAACTTTCCCGATGGCCGAAACTGGACTTCCTATATATAATTCTTCACCTCCGGACCATTCCGGAACTCCTCGTGACGTCCGGGATCTCATCCGGGACTCCGAACAACTTTCGGGTTTCCGCATACTCATATCTCTACAACCCTAGCGTCACCGAACCTTAAGTGTGTAGACCCTACGGGTTCGGGAGACATGCAGACATGACCGAGACGCCTCTCCGGTCAATAACCAACAGCGGGATCTGGATACCCATGTTGGCTCCCACATGTTCCACGATGATCTCATCGGATGAACCACGATGTCGAGGATTCAATCAATCCCGTATACAATTCCCTTTGTCAATCGGTATGTTACTTGCCCGAGATTCGATCGTCGGTATCCCAATACCTTGTTCAATCTCGTTACCGGCAAGTCTCTTTACTCGTACCGCAATGCATGATCCCGTGACTAACTCCTTAGTCACATTGAGCTCATTATGATGATGCATTACCGAGTGGGCCCAGAGATACCTCTCCGTCATACGGAGTGACAAATCCCTGTCTCGATCCGTGCCAACCCAACAGACACTTTCGGAGATACCCGTAGTGTACCTTTATAGTCACCCAGTTACGTTGTGACGTTTGGCACACCCAAAGTACTCCTACGGTATCCGGGAGTTGCACGATCTCATGGTCTAAGGAGAAGATACTTGACATTGGAAAAGCTCTAGCAAACGAACTACACGATCTTTGAGCTATGCTTAGGATTGGGTCTTGTCCATCACATCATTCTCCTAATGATGTGATCCCGTTATCAATGACGTCCAATGTCCATAGTCAGGAAACCATGACTATCTGTTGATCAACGAGCTAGTCAACTAGAGGCTTACTAGGGACACGTTGTGGTCTATGTATTCACACATGCATTACGATTTCCGGATAACACAATTATAGCATGAACAATAGACAATACCATGAACAAAGAAATATAATAATAACCATTTATTATTGCCTCTAGGGCATATTTCCAACAGTCTCCCACTTGCACTAGAGTCAATAATCTAGTTACATTGTGATGAATCGAACACCCATTGCGTCCTGGTGTTGATCATGTTTTGCTCTAGGGAGAGGTTTAGTCAACGGATCTGCTACATTCAGGTCCGTATGTACTTTACAAATATCTATGTCTCCATTTTGAACACTTTCACGAATGGAGTTGAAGCGACGCTTGATATGCCTGGTCTTCCTGTGAAACCTGGGCTCCTTCGCAAGGGCAATAGCTCCAGTGTTGTCACAGAAGAGAGTCATCGGGCCCGACGCATTGGGAATCACCCCTAGGTCGGTAATGAACTCCTTCATCCAGACTGCTTCCTGTGCTGCCTCCGAGGCTTCCATGTACTCCGCTTCACATGTAGATCCCGCCACGACGCTTTGCTTGCAACTGCACCAGCTTACTGCTCCTCCATTCGAAATATACACGTATCCGGTTTGTGACTTCGAGTCATCCAGATCTGTGTCGAAGCTAGCGTCGACGTAACCCTTTATGACGAGCTCTTCGTCACCTCCATAAACGAGAAACATATCCTTAGTCCTCTTCAGGTACTTCAGGATATTCTTGACCGCTGTCCAGTGTTCCATGCCGGGATTACTTTGGTACCTTCCTACCAAACTTACGGCAAGGTTTACATCAGGTCTGGTACACAGCATGGCATACATAATAGACCCTATGGCCGAGGCATAGGGGATGACACTCATCTTTTCTCTATCTTCTGCCGTGGTCGGGCATTGAGCCGTGCTCAATTGCACACCTTGCAATACAGGCAAGAACCCCTTCTTGGACTGATCCATATTGAACTTCTTCAATATCTTGTCAAGGTACGTACTCTGTGAAAGACCAATGAGGCGTCTTGATCTATCTCTATAGATCTTGATGCCTAATATATAAGCAGCTTCTCCAAGGTCCTTCATTGAAAAACACTTATTCAAATAGGCCTTTATACTTTCCAAGAATTCTATATCATTTCCCATCAATAGTATGTCATCCACATACAATAAGAGAAATGCTACAGAGCTCCCACTCACTTTCTTGTAAACACAGGCTTCTCCATAAGTCTGTGTAAACCCAAACGCTTTGATCATCTCATCAAAGCGAATATTCCAACTCCGAGATGCTTGCACCAGCCCATAGATTGAGCGCTGGAGCTTGCATACTTTGTTAGCATTCATAGGATCGACAAAACCTTCCGGCTGCATCATATACAATTCTTCCTTAAGGAATGCCGTTTTGACGTCCATCTGCCATATCTCATAATCATAGTATGCGGCAATTGCTAACATGATTCGGACGGACTTCAGCTTCGCTACGGGTGAGAAAGTCTCATCGTAGTCAACCCCTTGAACTTGTCGATAACCCTTAGCGACAAGTCGAGCCTTATAGATGGTCACATTACCATCCGCGTCTGTCTTCTTCTTAAAGATCCATTTATTTTCTATGGCTCGCCGATCATCGGGCAAGTCAGTCAAAGTCCATACTTCGTTTTCATACATGGATCCTATCTCGGATTTCATGGCTTCTAGCCATTTGTCGGAATCCGGGCCCGCCATCGCTTCTTCATAGTTCGAAGGTTCACCGTTGTCTAACAACATGATTTCCAGGAC
The DNA here is from genome assembly GCF_002575655.3 of Aegilops tauschii subsp. strangulata. Lineage (NCBI taxonomy): Eukaryota > Viridiplantae > Streptophyta > Magnoliopsida > Poales > Poaceae > Aegilops > Aegilops tauschii. Next base: position 462,111,820 of record NC_053041.3, on the reverse strand, counting down.
AGGGTTGCCGTACCACTCTGGTGTGGAACGTGTCCTTGTGGACCTACGAAGTTCAGCAGTAACTTGATCCGAAGCTTCATGATCATCATCATTAACTTCCTCCCCAGTCGATGTAGGCACCACAGGAACATCTTCCCGCGCTGCGCTACTTTCCGGTTCGGAAGGGGTGACTATCACCTCATCAAGTTCCACTTTCCTCCCACTTAATTCTTTCGAGAGAAACTCTTTCTCCAGAAAGGACCCGTTCTTGGCAACGAAGATCTTGCCTTCGGATCTGAGGTAGAAGGTATACCCAATAGTTTCCTTAGGGTATCCTATGAAGACGCATTTCTCCGACTTGGGTTCGAGCTTTTCAGGTTGAAGTTTCTTGACATAAGCATCGCATCCCCAAACTTTTAGAAACGACAGCTTAGGTTTCTTCCCAAACCATAATTCATACGGTGTCGTCTCAACGGATTTCGACGGAGCCCTATTTAAAGTGAATGCGGCAGTCTCTAAAGCATAGCCCCAAAATGAGAGCGGTAAATCGGTAAGAGACATCATAGATCGCACCATATCCAATAGAGTGCGATTACGACGTTCGGACACACCGTTTCGCTGAGGTGTTCCAGGCGGCGTGAGTTGTGAAACGATTCCACATTTCCTTAAGTGCGCACCAAATTCGTGACTTAAATATTCTCCACCACGATCTGATCGTAAGAACTTTATTTTCCTGTCACGTTGATTCTCAACCTCACTCTGAAATTCCTTGAACTTTTCAAAGGTTTCAGACTTGTGTTTCATTAGGTAGACATACCTATATCTACTTAAGTCATCAGTGAGAGTGAGAACATAACGATATCCTCTGCGAGCCTCAACACTCATTGGACCGCACACATCGGTATGTATAATTTCCAATAAGTTGGTTGCTCGCTCCATTGTTCTGGAGAACGGAGTCTTGGTCATCTTACCCATGAGGCATGGTTCGCACGTGTCAAATGATTCGTAATCAAGAGACTCCAAAAGTCCATCTGCATGGAGCTTCTTCATGCGCTTGACACCAATGTGACCAAGGCGGCAGTGCCACAATTATGTGGGACTATCGTTATCAACTTTACATCTTTTGGTATTCACACTATGAATATGTGTAACATCACGTTCGAGATTCATCAAGAATAAACCATTGACCAGCGGGGCATGACCATAAAACATATCTCTCATATAAATAGAACAACCATTATTCTCGGATTTAAATGAGTAGCCATCTCGAATTAAACGAGATCCAGATACAATGTTCATGCTTAAAGCTGGCACTAAATAACAATTATTGAGGTTTAAAACTAATCCCGTAGGTAGATGCAGAGGTAGCATGCCGACGGCGATCACATCGACCTTGGAACCAATCCCGACGCGCATCGTCACCTCGTCCTTTGCCAGTCTCCGTTTATTCCGCAGTTCCTGTTTTGAGTTACAAATATGAGCAACCGCACCGGTATCAAATACCCAGGAGCTACTACGAGTACTGATAAGGTACACATCAATTACATGTATATCACATATACCTTTGGTGTTGCCGGCCTTCTTGTCCGCTAAGTATTTGGGGCAGTTCCGCTTCCAGTGACCACTTCCCTTGCAATAAAAGCACTCAGTCTCAGGCTTGGGTCCATTCCTTGGCTTCTTCCCAGTAACTGGCTTACCGGGCGCGGCAACTCCCTTGCCGTCCTTCTTGAAGTTCTTCTTACCCTTGCCCTTCTTGAACTTAGTGGTTTTATTCACCATCAACACTTGATGTTCTTTTCTGATCTCCACCTCCGCTGATTTCAGCATCGAATATACCTCAGGAATGGTCTTTTCCATCCCCTGCATATTGAAGTTCATCACAAAGCTCTTGTAGCTTGGTGGAAGCGACTGAAGGATTCTGTCAATGACCGCGTCATCCGGGAGATTAACTCCCAGCTGAGACAAGCGGTTGTGTAACCCAGACATTCTGAGTATGTGCTCACTAACAGAACTATTTTCCTCCATTTTGCAGCTGAAGAACTTGTCGAAGACTTCATATCTCTCGACCCGGGCATGAGCTTGGAAAACCATTTTCAGCTCTTCGAACATCTCATATGCTCCATGTTTCTCAAAACGCTTTTGGAGACCCGGTTCTAAGCTGTAAAGCATGCCGCACTGAACGAGGGAGTAATCATCAGCACGTGACTGCCAAGCGTTCATAACGTCTTGGTTCTCTGGGATTGGTGCTTCACCTAGCGGTGCTTCTAGGACATAATCTTTCTTGGCAGCTATGAGGATGATCCTCAGGTTCCGGACCCAGTCCGTATAGTTGCTGTCATCATCTTTCAGCTTGGTTTTCTCTAGGAACGCGTTGAAGTTGAGGACAACGTGGGACATTTGATCTACAAGACATATTGTAAAGATTTTAGACTAAGTTCATGATAATTAAGTTCATCTAATCAAATTACTCAATGAACTCCCACTCAGATAGACATCCCTCTAGTCATCTAAGTGAAACATGATCCGAGTTAACTAGGCCGTGTCCGATCATCACGTGAGACGGACTAGTCAAGATCGGTGAACATCTCCATGTTGATCGTATCTTCTATACGACTCATGCTCGACCTTTCGGTCCTCCGTGTTCCGAGGCCATGTCTGTACATGCTAGGCTCGTCAAGTCAACCTAAGTGTATTGCGTGTGTCCCGAGGCCATGTCTGTACATGCTAGGCTCGTCAACACCCGTTGTATGCGAACGTTAGAATCTATCACACCCGATCATCACGTGGTGCTTCGAAACAACGAACCTTCGCAACGGTGCACAGTTAGGGGGAACACTTTCTTGAAATTATCATAAGGGATCATCTTACTTACTACCGTCGTTTTAAGCAAATAAGATGCAAAACATGATAAACATCACATGCAATCAAATAGTGACATGATATGGCCAATATCATTTTGCTCCTTTGATCTCCATCTTTGGGGCGCCATGATCATCTTTGTCACCGGCATGACACCATGATCTCCATCATCATGATCTCCATCATCGTGTCTTCATGAAGTTGTCACGCCAATGGTTACTTCTACTTCTATGGCTAACGCGTTTAGCAATAAAGTAAAGTAATTTACATGGCGTTATTCAATGACACGCAGGTCATACAAAATAATAAAGACAACTCCTATGGCTCCTGCCGGTTGTCATACTCATCGACATGCAAGTCGTGATTCCTATTACAAGAATATGATCAATCTCATACATCACATATATCATTCATCACATCTTCTGGCCATATCACATCACATAGCACATGCTGCAAAAACAAGTTAGACGTCCTCTAATTGTTGTTGCAAATTTTTACGTGGCTTGTATAGGTTTCTAGCAAGAACGTTTCTTACCTACGTAAAACCACAACGTGATATGCCAATTTCTATTTACCCTTCATAAGGACCCTTTTCATCGAATCTGTTCCGACTAAAGTGGGAGAGACAGACACCCGCTAGCCACCTTATGCAACTAGTGCATGTCAGTCGGTGGAACCTATCTCACGTAAGCATACGTGTAAGGTCGGTCCGGCCCGCTTCATCCCACAATACCGCTGAAACAAGATAAGACTAGTAGCGGCAAGAAGAATTGGCAACATCTACGCCCACAACTGCTTTGTGTTCTACTCATGCATAGTAACTACGCATAAACCTGGCTCTGATACCACTGTTGGGGATCGTAGCAGAATTTTTAAAATTTCCTACGCATCACCAAGATCCATCTATGGAGTATACTAGCAACGAGGGGAAAAGGAGTGCATCTACATACCCTTGTAGATTGCGAGCGGAAGCGTTCCAATGAACGAGGTTGATGGAGTCGTACTTGCCGTGATCCAAATCACCGATGACCGAGTGCCGAACGGACGGCACCTCCGCGTTCAACACACGTACGGAGCAGCGACGTCTCCTCCTTCTTGATCCAGCAAGGGGGAAGGAGAGGTTGATGGAGATCTAGCAGCATGACGGCGTGGTGGTGGATGTAGCGGGATCTCGGCAGGGCTTCGCCAAGCTTCTGCGAGAGGGAGAGGTGTTGCAGGGGAGGAGGGAGGCGCCAAGGGCTGTGGTATTGCTGCCCTCCCTCCCCCCCTTTACATAGGCCCCCTGGGAGGGGGGGCGCCGACCAAGAACCCATCTATGGGGGGGGCCCGGCGGCCAAGGGGGGGAAACTTCCCCCCCACCCAAGTCAAGTGGGGCGCCCCCCCACCCTAGGGTTTCCAACCCTAGGCGCAGGAGGGAGGCCCATGGGGGGCGCCCCAGCCCACTAAGGGCTGGTTCCCTTCCCACTTCAGCCCATGGGGCCCTCCGGGATAGGTGGCCCCACCCGGTGGACCCCCGGGACCCTTCCGGTGGTCCCGGTACAATACTGATAACCCCCGAAACTTTCCCGATGGCCGAAACTGGACTTCCTATATATAATTCTTCACCTCCGGACCATTTCGGAACTCCTCGTGACGTCCGGGATCTCATCCGGGACTCCGAACAACTTTCGGGTTTCCGCATACTCATATCTCTACAACCCTAGCGTCACCGAACCTTAAGTGTGTAGACCCTACGGGTTCGGGAGACATGCAGACATGACCGAGACGCCTCTCCGGTCAATAACCAACAGCGGGATCTGGATACCCATGTTGGCTCCCACATGTTCCACGATGATCTCATCGGATGAACCACGATGTCGAGGATTCAATCAATCCCGTATACAATTCCCTTTGTCAATCGGTATGTTACTTGCCCGAGATTCGATCGTCGGTATCCCAATACCTTGTTCAATCTCGTTACCGGCAAGTCTCTTTACTCGTACCGCAATGCATGATCCCGTGACTAACTCCTTAGTCACATTGAGCTCATTATGATGATGCATTACCGAGTGGGCCCAGAGATACCTCTCCGTCATACGGAGTGACAAATCCCTGTCTCGATCCGTGCCAACCCAACAGACACTTTCGGAGATACCCGTAGTGTACCTTTATAGTCACCCAGTTACGTTGTGACGTTTGGCACACCCAAAGTACTCCTACGGTATCCGGGAGTTGCACGATCTCATGGTCTAAGGAGAAGATACTTGACATTGGAAAAGCTCTAGCAAACGAACTACACGATCTTTGAGCTATGCTTAGGATTGGGTCTTGTCCATCACATCATTCTCCTAATGATGTGATCCCGTTATCAATGACATCCAATGTCCATAGTCAGGAAACCATGACTATCTGTTGATCAACGAGCTAGTCAACTAGAGGCTTACTAGGGACACATTGTGGTCTATGTATTCACACATGCATTACGATTTCTGGATAACACAATTATAGCATGAACAATAGACAATTACCATGAACAAAGAAATATAATAATAACCATTTATTATTGCCTCTAGGGCATATTTCCAACAGATACTTCGGGGGCGCCTCTGGTGGTGTTGAGCAGCCCGGACAGCAGCCCCCGGCATAGCCCCCAGCGTAAGTTCATCACTCTTCCCCCATCGACATGTGTCAGGGGCACGACACTTTGGTGCTGACCTTGCCAGGTATGCAGGAGGAGAGCAGCAGCAGGAGGAGCCACAAAGGGCTACTCCCAACACGCCGCCCCCATCGACCACGCCGCCCCGAGGGTCGTCCCCGGCAAGGGCGCCAGGCACCGGGCCCGCGCACATGGAGGAGGAGGAGGAGAACTTGTGCGCCGGCGGCTTTGCCTCGATGCCAAATGTTGGCGGGGAGGAGACTTCCGTTTCCCAGCCGGGTACTGGCACAGGTAAGTCGTTCGCCGTTCGTCCCTGCTTCTTTTTCTTTCCGGCTCTTGGTCCTGGCCTTGCCTCACCCCCTTCTTCGGCGTCCAGATTCCTCCTCGGTGAACCCAGAGGACGTGGACGCCGTCATCGAGGACGTCGCCAAGGCCGCCGAGGCGGACGCCGAGAAGATCGCCGCCGAGGAGGCCGCCAAGGGCGCTGCCGAGGTCGCCGCCGAGGGGCCTACAGGGGAGGCCAGCAAGGCTGCCGCTGAGGAGGCCGGCAAGGGGCCTGCCGGAGAGGCCGGCGGGGCCGCTGCCGAGGAGGAGGAGGAGGAGGTGGTTGATGACCAGCCTTCCTCTTCCGCTGCTTCCGGCTCCGGCAAGTACCTGAGGGTGAGCGACGACTTGTTCATCCTCCTTCCAGGCGCGTCGAGCACTAGGACACCCGTCGAGGGAGAGGTGTTCGACGATGAAGTGCTTGCCGGTGCGGGCTTGAAGTCGTCGACGAGCCGATCGTTGGCGGCGACGGTTCGCAGGAAGAGCGGCTCCTCCACGTCATGGGCGCCAGCTTCCGGAAGCTCCAGGCGCTCCACCGCGCCCGCCTAAATAAGGCTAAGTCCAGGACGGCGGTGGTGGAGAAGGCGGAGGCGGACCTCCAGAAGCGCGTTGCCGAGATGCAGGACTGGTTCCGCGAGGCCCACAAGGAGCTCAAGGCCGCCCAGGGCGAGCTGGCCAAGCGCGACGTGGAGCTCACCATGAAGCTCGCCGACGTCGAGAAAGCTCAAGAAACGGCGAGGAACTTGGCCGCGGCCGCCGAAGCCGCCCGAACCCAGCATGAGGCCGCGCTAAACTCCCAGGAGGAGGACCTCGCCGCACGCGAGGCGAAGCTTGCCGCCATGCTTCGCGGCAAGGATGCAGAGGTGGAGAAGCTTGTCTTGCAGCGGACCAGTGAGCTGGAGCAGAGGCACGAAGAGGCACTCAATGCCCAGGCCCAGGTTCACGCCGGCAAGGTGGAGGAACTGGAGGCGGAGCGCAACGGGCTGAAGGAGCATGCCCTGAAGCTGTCCCAGGAGAAGGACACGCTTAACAGTGCCCTGACAGAGGCACAGGGCACGGTCGTCAGCAAGGCTGGGGAGCTCTCCGAGGCCAACAACTCCATCAAAGACCTCAAGCTGAAGCTGGAGGGTCTCGAGAAGGTGCTGTCGGAGGAGAAAACCCGAGAGGGGATCCTGGCCAAGGAGCTGGAGGCCGAGAAGCAGTTGCGGACGAACGACGGCCTCAACTTCGCGGATCACGTGGCGGGCGAGAACCGTTGGCTCGATCGCCTCGCCACCGTCGCCAACCAGGCCGCCGCGCAGCTGGCCATCTGGGGATGCCGGACGTGAGGTATGTCCCGGAGCGGAGCGTGAGCGCCAATTGCAGCCTCATCACGTTCTTTGAGAAGGTCGTCGGCGCTCTGGAGCGGCTCCACGCCAACCGGGCGGCCTCACTGGCCGACGAGTCCCGGAGGCTTTGCCAGGGTGCCATGACCAAGGTTCTCACCAAGGTGGCGCACTGATACCCCGACCTCGACTTCGACGCCGCGCTGGAGAGCTTGCCGGAGGGTACTGACCTCGCACCGCTCGAGCGCATCAAGCCCATCATCAGCCGAGTCGGCGAAATTCAGAGGGTGGAGGGCCAGCGCCGGGACTAGGCATCCCGTTCTTTATCGCCGCTGCAGGTTCACAACCAAGACAATTGCTATCTCTAGTTAGAACCGCAGCAACAATTTGATGTAATATAACTCTGCAGTATTTTCAGTATCATGCATGTTATTTTCCTGTTCGATTTTCCTTTGTATGTCCACCCTACGTTACTGGGTAGGCTCGCCGGCGCGTAAACACAAGGCGGCGTCTTGGGGACGGATCCCCATTGGCCTGCCGGGTGTGCTTGCTACCGGGCGAACCACCTTGCCGCCCTTAGCGCGGCCGCCCGAACTGTCGAGCTTGACTCGAGTCAGAGTCGGGAGCGTTGCCAAGTGCGGAAGGCTACCCCGCCACTCTCGACGCGGCCGCTTTGAGCTGTTGAGCGGACTCGAAACAGAACAAGGGCGTTGCCAATTGTGGGAGGGCCCCTTTGCGTGCAGGTTTCTCATACATAGGCGAGATCTCCGAGGACGATAACCTTATGTATAGGAGGAAATAACTCAAAGCTCTGAATGACTTAGCTTTTCCGTTGCCGCGCCGGCGTCGTTCCTCCGGCCACCCTCTTCTCAGGAGCCGTGACGACGAAGAACTGCTAGGCTAACTACTAGACCAGATTCTCACAATCACGGTCCCCTACCTGGCGCGCCAAATATGTCGGTGTGGAACGAAACCTATGGGATCACAAGAATCCCTACTACGGTTGTCGGGGCGCAGGGTTGCAAGAAGAGCAGGGCTAGTAGACAACACAAGAATCGTTTACCCAGGTTCGGGCCGCGAGGATGCGTAAAACCCTAGTCCTGCTTTGATGGGTGTATTTCAAAGAGTTCTTAAGCTCTCGAACTAGCTGTGGTGAGTGTGTGGTTCGAAAGAGCCGAATCCCTCTCTAGTATGCCACGGGCCTCCTTTTATAGTCGGAAGGGGCTGCCACAGTGGCACACAGGAGGTGGAAAGGCGTCCAGTGCCCTGAGCTTATCGCTCGTATTACAAGACAAAACACATTTAATGCGTAGCTTAGGTGTCCCCTTGCTTTATTGGGGACGGGGGCGAGGCCCGTCCCGTCCGTTGCCGCTCCTCCTCGCTTTGACACACGCCCTGGCCAGCGATGCGTGCAGCGCCATGTAGGCAGGCAGGCAGCTGAGGTGGCGCGGCGGTGGAGCCTTCACGAAGATCTGCATGCCGCCACGCAGGCGTTTGATGAGTTGGCCTGGGGGCTGCATGTTGCCACGCAGGTGCCCGCCCAGCTGGTTGGGCTGGCAGCTACATGTGAACGGCGGTGGAAGCTTGGTTGGCGTGGGCCTGGCGGTGGCCCCGCTGGCGTCCTCGGTGAGGGCCTTGCCGGGTGGCCCGGCAAGGGTCTTATCGTGTGGCCCGGAAAGGGTCTTGCCGTGGCATGCTGTCGTCCCCAGCAAGGGCCTTGACGGGGGTCTGGTGGCCTTCCTCGGCAAGGATCTTGCCGAGGATCATCGTCTTCTAATCCTCATCTGATCTTGAATATGTCTTCACAAAGATCTGCATGCCACCACGGAGGTGCCTCCCGAGCCCTGGCCCCACGTGGATGACGGCGTTGGGGACCGTGGGCTCAAGGGTGGCTCGCTCTGTTGGTGTGGGGCGAGCTGCCCCGGCAAGGGTCTTGCTGGGGCCGCTGAGGCTGCCCTTGCCGGGGGAACCTGCTTCGTCCCCCTGCTCTTTGTGGTCTTGGCCTTGGCGTTGCTCTGATTGTCTTGGGCTTTGGTCTTACCTTGGCTCACCTCCCCTGATTTGCTTGGTGTGGCCGCGGGCGCGGCTCCGACTGCCCGTGCACAGGTAAATGTGTATAAAAACGCACCCCTCTTTTTGTACACCGAGACCCTTCCACGTCGCGCCGCGCGCACGGGTCGTGGGAAGCGCAACGCGCGAAAAGTTTTCCGCGGTAAAAACCGCCCCGCCTGCCCGCGCACCGTTTTGGGCCTGGCCCAACAACGTGTCGCGCTTATGTATGGCCCAGACCCGAGGGCTCCTGTCGGTGTACAAAAAGAAGGGTGCGTTTTTGTACCCCTATACCTGTGCACGGGCAGTCGGAGCCGCGCCTACGGTCACGCCAAGCAGAACAGGGGAGGTGAGCCAAGGTAAGACCAAAGCCCAAGATAATAAGAGCAACGCCAAGGCCAAAACCACAAAGAGCAGAGAGACGAAGCAGGTTCCCCCGGCAAGACCCTTGCCGGGGCAGCCTCAGCAGCCCCGGCAAGATCCTTGCCGGGACAGCTCGCCCCGCACCAACAGAGCGGGTCTCCAACATCACATTGGGCCAGGGCTCGGGAGGCACCTCCGTGGTGGCATGCAGATCTTTGTGAAGACATATTCAAGATCAGATGAGGATTAGAAGACGACGATCCTCGGCAAGATCCTTGCTGAGGAAGGCCACCAGACCCCCGGCATGGCCCTTGCCGGGGACGACAGCGTGCCACGGCAAGACCCTTGCCGGGCCACCCGGCAAGGCCCTCACCAAGGACGCCAGCAGGGCCACCGCCAGGCCCACGCCAACCAAGCTTCCACCGCCGTTCACATGCAGCTGCCAGCCCAACCAGCTGGGCGGGCACCTGCGTGGCAACATGCAGCTCCCAGGCCAACTCATCGAGCGCCTGCGTGGCGGTATGCAGATCTTCGTGAAGGCTCCGCCACTGCGCCACCTTAGCTGCCTGCCTGCCTACATGGCACCACACGCCTCACTGGCCATGGCGCGTGTCAAAGCGAGGAGGAGCGGCGACGGACGGAACGGGCCTCGCCCCGTCCCCAATAAAGCAAGGGGACGCCTAAGCTACGCATTAAATGTGTTTTGTCCTGTAATACGAGCGATAAGCTCAAGGCACTGGACGCCTTTCCACCTCCTGTATGCCACTGTGGCAGCCCCTTCCGACTATAAAAGGAGGCCCATGGCATACTGGAGAAGGATTCGGCTCTTTCGAACCACGCACTGACCATAGCTAGTTCGAGAGCTCAAGAACTCTCTGAAATACACCCACCAAAGTAGGACTAGGGTTTTATGCATCCTCGCGGCCCGAACCTGGGTAAACGATCCTTGTGCTGTCTACTAGCCCTACTCTTCTCGCAACCCCGCGCCCCGGTAACCGTAGTAGGGATTCTTGTGATCTCATAGATGTCGTTCCACACCAACACTCACCTTTCAAACCTCCTGCACGCCTACCTCCTTCTCTCCTTTTGTGCTACTGTGTGTGTATGATTTTTGGAAGAGGAGAGGAACGAACTAAGGGCAATTTTTTCTCTCCTAAACATAACTACACTTTGGCTCGTATCACGATGATCAACCAAGGCAGAATGTCAAGATGAGGACACATATGGCATACTCCTTGGTTTGTATCACAATGATCAATCAAGGAGTGAAATTTGTGTGATGAGAGATATAGGGAGGAGCAAGAAGATTAGAGGAGGATCATGATTCCCACCTGGACTACTTTCCTCACGCTCCTGGCCGAACAGCGGCCTTGCAGCAGCAGCGTAGATGAGCTTTGTTTCTATAGCAGTCTTCCTATGCAGCAGCGATGGAATGGGCAGTCTAATGCGAACTAACCAGCGGTGGCCATCCAACCTCTTCATGTATACAACATGGCAGTATTTATAGGGGCGGACAGCGATGGAGCGCTGTTGGACGCGCGCCCATGTTGCCAGATCATGGGAAGTGCTGGGAGCGCATGGCTCCTTTTTTAATTTGTTTATTTCTTAATCACAAGTTGACTGAGCTTTGAACCGGCCACTGGCCTAATTAGCCCATGTATTCCCAATCACGGTGTGGGCTTGATTATTTTAATCAACTTGTAGGCCTTGTCACTGTTGAGCATGCATGCATAAGCCTACAGCTATGCAAAATGGCCGTATTTTTTTAATGGGGTCACTAAATCTGATTAGTTATTAATGTCTCATTAAGGCTTATATATGAGGATGTGTACGTTAATTATTTTCTCCACAATTCAAAGTCTAGTGTCACATGTAGACCAAATATTTCCTAAATGGATACATATGCATTGATACCTTATTAGAGGAGTCATTTATTTATTCTTATATACCGCATGTATATTTTGTTGCGCGATATATTTTTATGCATCACATCGATATTTCTCATTGATGATGGAACGAGGACTCCATTTACCATATGGTCGCTATTTCAAAAATATTACGATTTTTCGTTGGTATCTGGCACCTGCCGTAGGTGGCGACGTGCATGGATGAAGGTTACGCATGATTTTAGTCGGGACAAATTTTCCTTGGGGATTTTTATTTACTTTGCAAATTTCCCAAATATCATCTCTTTTATTAATTTATTTTGTGTGCCTGCTATTTTATATTAAGCAATGAAAATTCACCATTGTCGTTTCCACTCAATGGTGTATTTTACCATTTTCACCATTTAAAGTGATTTATTTGTTTTAATCGCACTATATTTCCTTTTGGCCAAAATCGGTGTCAACAAATGCCCCTCAAGGTCTGAATGCGAGTGTTTTTCTTTTAATTAACATTCGGATTCAGAGCTCGAAAATATGCGTATATATTTTTTAGCGTATTACCAATGTTTGGCATAGCATCGGAGGTGTACGCATTTTTTTGGGTGCCTCAGTTTAGACTTGTGAAGGTATGGAGTATATATATACACATTTTTTGGTGCCCCAGTGTATACTCGTGCAGATGTGGAGTATATACATACACATTTTTTTGGGTGCCCCAGTTTAGACTCATGAGGGTATGGAGTACGTCTGATGATTTTTTTTGGCATCACAGTTTATACTCATAGGTTGTTGGAGTATTATTTTTTTGTGCCCCAGTTTATACTCTTGAGGGTATGGAGTACGTCTGATGATTTTTTTTAGCATCACAGTTTATACTCGTAAGTCGTTGGAGTTTTTCTTTTGTGCCCCAGTGTATACTCTTGAGGGTATGGAGTACGTCTGATGATTTTTTTTTTGCATCACAGTTTATACTCGTAAGTCGTTGGAGTTTTTGTTTTGTGCCCCAGTTTATACTCTTGAGGGTATGGAGTAAGTTTTATGATTTTTGTATTTTTTTCATCACAGTTTAGACTCATAAGTTGTTGGAGTAACATTTCTTTTTATGAGACAGTTTGTAATCATGAGGTTTTGGAGTATATTTGCTTTATTTTATATCACACAGTTTAGACTCGTAAGCTTTTGGAGTAATATATGTTGGGAAAACTTAGTTTTTGCCACTCTAGCTTTTGCCTACTTTTCTTATGCCACTCTAGAATTTAACATATCACTTTTGCCACTCTTAGTTCTTGACAATACATCACAAATGCCATTCCGTGGCAAAAGCAATAACTTTTCATTTCACTTTTGCCACTCTTAGATTTTGCCAATGTATCACAATTGCCACTCTAAAATTATTGCTTTTGCCACGAAATGGCAATTGTGATGTATTGTCAAAAACTAAGAGTGGCAAAAGTGAAATGTCAAATTCTAGAGTGGCATAAGCAATGTGGTCAAAAGCTAGAGTGCCAAAAACAAAGTTTTCCCCAGTTTAGACGAGTTTATTGCTTTTGGAGTAATATATGTTTTGTGCCCCAGTTTAGACGAGTTTATTGGAGTGATTTTGTTTATGACACAGTTTATACTCGTGAGTTTATTGGAGTGACATTTTGTGTGCCCCAGTTTATACTCATGAGGTTATGGAGTACGCTTAATGATTTCTTTTCTTTGCATCACAGTTTATACTCGTAAGTCATTGGAGTTTTCCTTTTGTGCCCCAGTTTATACTCTTGAGGGTATGGAGTAAGTTTTATGATTTGTGTATATTTTCATCACAATTTAGACTCATAAGTTGTTGGAGTAATATTTCTTTTTATGAGACAGTTTATAATCATGAGGTTTTGGAGTATATTTGCTTTATTTTATATCACACAGTTTAGACTCGTAAGCTTTTGGAGTAATATATGTTTTGTGCCCCAGTTTAGACGAGTTTATTGGAGTGATTTTGTTTATGCCACAGTTTATACTCGTGAGTTTATTGGAGTGACATTTTGTGTGCCCCAGTTTATACTCATGAGGTTATGGAGTACGCTTGATGATTTCTTTTCTTTGCATCACAGTTTATACTCGTAAGTTGTTGGAGTTTTCCTTTTGTGCCCCACTTTATACTCTTGTGGGTATGGAGTAAGTTTTATAATTTGTGTATTTTTTTCATCATAGTTTAGACTCATAAGTTGTTGGAGTAATATTTCTTTTTATTAGACAGTTTATAATCATGAGGTTTTGGAGTATATTTGCTTTATTTTATATCACACAGTTTAGACTCGTAAGCATTTGGAGTAATATATGTTTTATAGCACAGTTTATACTCGTAAGGTATTGGAGTATGTTCCTTTTTTGGTGCATCACAGTTTAAACTCATAAGTTGTTGGAGTAATTTTTGTGTATGATTTTTTTAATTAGGTGCACATAATGAAGCAACATTTGTATTGCAGGCATTAATGCAAAATATATGTCGTTTCTCTTCAGATTCACTTGTCTTCTATGAGAACAAAATTATGATGATACAAGAACATTTTCTTCCCTACATCATCATATTAAAAAATGCACCTAGTGAAATAGTCATAACCATAATATAAAGAAACAATGGTCGTGTACATCCTTTTCTTTGATAAAGGCTGAACAACCTTTTTCTTACATATTTCACCTAGGAACAAACATTTCAACATGCACTAAGATAACCGGTTACATATTTCACTCAGGAACAAACATTTCAGTGGGTCCTAAGATAAGCAGTTATGTTGGAATGTCGCCTATAAACCTCGAAGCTCGCATAGGCATCCATACATGCATACTTGATCTGGTCATGGTCCAGGTTGGACTTTTCCCACTGACTGACAGTGATGATTTTGTCCTTGTTAAGACTTATGTTTGCAACCTTCTTTGCTAACTTCTCCAATGAAGCCAAATTGCCTGCTTTTTTGGTTAGGAACCTTGATACCCAGTCCCTGCACATCAATAGGCTTTCTGATACCCAAGTTATAGAACTTGAGTTTTTCTATGTCATTGCCAATGGCGGCACCCTCAAATTTGACTGTGTCATTGTCAAGGAAGTTGCGCAGAAGTGGAGGGTTAAAACTCCTGGCATGAGCCTGGTATAGCTAGTAAGTTAGGCAATGCTTGCCCACACAAAGCTGCAAGACAGCAGCACGTTGCGGCTCTTGATTAGAGAGAGCAACTTGTTGCTCAAGTGGAAGCTTCTTACGTTCTTTGCTGTGGACATATCTAGTGTATTCACAGTCAAGGCCAACAACACGACACTTGGCGTGATTAAGATACTTTTTCCAGATGAACCTGATGAAGGCAACAACTGTTGAAGGGTTTCTAGTCACCGTAGTATGAATTCTTATACCGCCCATGCTGATATGAAAAAGGTGGTCTGGATGATTGTTGTCCACACTCTTGGGGAATTGGACACGGACTTTGCCGACCTTAATATTGTGAAGGTTGACATGGCGAACATTTCTTCGCTGAGGTTGAGGGCACATCGACTCAAACGAAGTCAGAGAGGAATCATATGCAACGGATGTTGATGACGACAAGGGACTTGACAATGTTGATGTTGGGTTCACATGACACGTTTCATAGCCTTGGGAATTGGGGTGCTTTTTCATGCATTCAAGGGGAAACTTGAGAACCGTCTCAGAGCATTCTCCAATGGATTTATTGGCCAGCGGAAGAATAGGCTCTGAAGCATCAACTTGAACTTCATTCTGAACCTTTGACGTCCTTCCATGCAGAAACGATGAGGAGGGAAATATAATCATGGTATTGCCCCCATTCATAGGTTGCTCATAGTGGAGTTTGTCCATTGTCTTCCCTTTTCCTTCTTTGTCTACCCTCATACTTCCCCCAAACTTGAGTGGAGAGAAGACTTCCATTCCTTGGTCACGTTCAGTCGGTGATGCAGTCATATTATCCAGATGTTGATTTGTTGAAGCCACACATGGACAAACTGGACATCAAGCCAAATGTCACCAATGCGGCACTTGACCATCCATACCTTTGAATAAAGAGAACTTCATATCAGTATTCTTTGAGTATATTTACCATACACAATGTTTATATACTTTATGTACTTTAGAAATTCATATGTTGGAATTCGAAGATGAGGGGAGAAATAAGTCCCACTGGGCGTGCCAGAATCTGATGACGGGAAAATGTCAGCCGTGAGAACACGCGTCCATGTCATTGACACAGAGTGAAATTTAAATGCATAAAATAAAAATAGAATCAAACATTGCAGGTACTTTATTTCCAGAACTCTTACATTTACATAAAAAATCTGTTAATTACATCTCCGAAGAGAAAACCCATGATTAAGAATTCCAACATTTCTATTACATAGGATTACATCACATTCCTATTATAATATACTACAAGAGAAATCCTCTTCGCGGTCGACGATGAACTCTTGCTTGGTGAGCTTGAAGTTTGGTTCCATGCAAATACTCCTCTATGATTTCATGTGTGATGTTTGGGAATATATTTCCTAGCATGCAACCATTTGTCTGTGTTCAGCCCCATTTATATGCAGAATGCGGGTTGATTTTGGCTAGGCATAATTTTATCCTACGTTTGGCACATAGGATATGTATATATTTTTCTTTGAGAATTTTATATAACATCTTTGGTTTTGGAGGCATGGATATATGTGACATGCCAATTTTAATAAGTTTTGCATCATCACATTACTACTATCACCGCGCGACACTGATGTGATGCCTGTGTGTAGCGTAATGGACTGAAGCTTTCTCACGCAATATTTATGCTTTTTATGGTGCATATGATATGTGCCATATTTTATTGACTCTGAGTCCGCCCAGTATCAAACCTAGTCTGAGTGGAGTTTGCTTATGATATTCTTGTTTGTTTAGAGCCTATGTGGGCTACATGGAATATGCCTTATCATGTATTTTGTATGAATTTTGTATGCATATGTAGATGCGGTTAACAACAGTAGCGGCAGCGGCAGTACAACAGCTGCAGCCAGTGAAAAGAGAGGCGTCCAACCTGTTCCTGTATACAACATGGCAGTATTTATAGGGGCGGACAGCAACGGAGCGTTGTTGGACGCGCACCCACGTTGCCAGATCATGGGAAGTGCTCGTGCATGGGAGCGGCTGGCTTCTTTTTTATTTGTTTATTTCTTAATCACAAGTTGACTAGAGCTTTGAACTGGCCACTGGCCTAATTAGCCCATGTATTCCCAATCACCATGTGGGCTTGATTATTTTAATCAACTTGTGGGCCTTGTCACTGTTGAGCATGCATGCATAAGCCTATAGCCATGCAATGTGGTCGTATTTTTTTAATGGGCCACTAAACCTGATTTGTTATTAATGTCTCATTAAGGCTTATATATGAGGGTGTTTATGTTAATTATTTTCTCCACAATTCAAAGTCTAGTGTCACATGTAGACCAAATATTTCCTAAGAGGATACATATGCATCGATACCTTATTAGAGGAGTCATTTATTTATTCTTATATACCGCATGTATATTTTGTTGCGCGATATATTTTTATGAGTCGCATATTTCTCATCGACGATGGAACAAGGACTTCATTTACCATATGGTCGCTATTTTGAAAATATTACGATTTTTTGTTGGTATCTGGCACCCGCCGTAGGTGGCGACGTGCATGGATGAAGGTTACGTATGATTTTAGTCGGGACAAATTTTCCATGGGGATTTTTATTCACTTTGCAAATTTCCCAAATATCAGCTCTTTTATTAATTCATTTTGTGTGCCTACTATTTTATATTAAGCGATGAAAATTCACCATTGTCATTTCCACTCAATGGTGTATTTTATCATTTTCACCATTTAAATTAATTTATTTGTTTTAATCGCACTACATTTCCATTTGGCCAAAATCGGTGTCAACAGTTCCAGTTTCTCTGAGCCGGGGTGCCACATAAAAGCATATGTTTCTCTCTTATAATAATTTTCAGTAGTGTCATGAATGAATTCAACAATATAACCATCACATAAAGCATTATTCTCATGATGCACAAGCATAGAAATTTTACTACTCATCACATAAGCAAAATTCTTCTCATTCATAGTAGTAGGAGCAAACTCAACAAAATAACTATTATGTGAGGCATAATCCAATTGAAAATTAAAATCATGATGACAAGTTTCATGGTTATCATTATTTTTTATAGCATACATGTCATCACAATAATCATCATAGATAGCAACTTTGTTCTCATAATCAATTGGAACCTCTTCCGAAATAGTGGATTCATCACTAAATAAAGTCATGACCTCTCCAAATCCACTTTTATAAATATTATAAGATTCAACACCCTCCAAAATAGTGGGATCATTACCAAGAGTTGACACTCTTCCAAACCCACTTTCATCAACATAATCATCATAAATAGGAGGCATGCTATCATCATAATAAATTTGCTCATCTAAACTTGGGGGACAAAAAATATCATCTTCATCAAACATAGCATCCCCAAGCTTGTAGCTTTACATATCATTAGCATCATGGATATTCAAATAATTCATACTAAAAATATTGCAATCATGCTCATCATTCAAAGATTTAGTGCCAAACATTTCAATGCATTCTTCTTCTAACACTTTGACACAATTTTCCTTTCCATCATTTTGACGAAAAACATTAAAAAGATGAAGCATATGAGGTAGCCTCAATTCCATTTTTTTTGTTTTCTTTTATAGACTAAATTAGTGATAAAACAAGAAACTAAAAGATTCGATTGCAAGAACTAAAGATATACCTTCAAGCACTAACCTCCTCGGCAACGGCGCCAGAAAAAAGCTTGATGTCTACTATGCAACTTTATCCTGGTAGACGTTGTTGGTCCTCCAAGCGTAGAGTTTTGTAGGACAGTAGCAAATTTTCCTCAAGTGGACGACCTAAGGTTTATCAATCCGTGGAAGGCGTAGGATGAAGATGGTCTCTCTCAAACAACCCTGCAACCAAATAACAATGAGTCTCTTGTGTCCCCAACACACCCAATACAATAGTAAATTATATAGGTGCACTAGTTCGGCGAAGAGATGGTGATACAAGTGTAGATATAGGTTTTTGTAATCTGAAAATATAAAAGCAGCAAGGTAACTAGTAACAAAAGTGAGCGAAAACGGCATTGCAATGCTTGGAAACAAGGCCTAGGGTTCATACTTTCACTAGTGCAAGTTCTCTCAACAATGATAACATAATTAGATCATATGACAATCCCTCAACATGCAACAAAGAATCACTCCAAGTTTCTATCGGAGAACATAGGACGAAAACGTGCATCAACCCCTATGCATAGATTACCCAATGTCACCACAGGAATCCGCAAGTTGAGTGCCAAAACATAAATCAAGTGAATCAATAGAACATCCCATTGTCACCACGGATATCCCATTGCAAGACATACATCAAGTGTTCTCAAATCCAATACTCAATCCAACATAACGATACCTCAAAGAGCAAGACTCAATTAATCACAAGAAGGTAGAGGGGGAGAAACACCATATGATTCAACTATAGTAACAAAGCTCGCGGTACATCAAGATCGTGCCATATCAAGAACACGAGAGAGAGAGAGAGAGAGAGAGAGAGAGAGAGAGAGAGATATCAAACATATAGCTACTGGTACATACCCTCAGCCCCGAGGGTGAACTACTCCCTCCTCATCATGGAGAGCGCCGGGATGATGAAGGTGGCCACCGGTGATGGTTTCCCCCTCCAGCAGGGTGTTGGAACGTGATCCCGATTGGTTTTTTGTGGCTACAGAGGCTTGCGGCGGTGGAACTCCCGATATAGGTTTCTTTCTGCGGGTTTCTGGATTTACAGGAATTTTTTGTGTCGGTTTCACGTCAGGGGGTCCACGAGTCAGCGACAAGCAGGGGCGCGCCCTCCACCCTTGTCGTTGACTCGGGACTCTTCTGGCCCAACTCTTTTGCTTTGGGGGCTTCTTCTGGTCCATAAAAACTCATCGTAAATTTTTAGCTCCTTTGGACTCCGTTTGATATTCCTTTTCTGGAAACTCAAAAACAAGGAAAAAAACAGAAACTGGCACTAGGCTCTAGGTTAATAGGTTAGTCACAAAAATAATATAAAATAGCATATTTATGCATATAAAACATCCAAGATGGATAATATAATAGCATGGAATAATAAAAAATTATAGATACGTTGGAGACGTACCACAAGTGTTTGTTAGTTTGTGCATGTGCATAGATTGGGGACTTGCTTGTGCCTCCTACTGGATTGATACCTTGATTCTTAACTGAGGGAAATACTTATCTCTACATTGCTGCGTCACTCTTTCCTCCTCAAGGGAAAAATAAACACAAGCTTAAGAAGTAGCAATAAGCAACTTGCGAATTCCCGTGGTGACATGGTGACATTGGGGTAATCTAAGCATACAGATTGATACGCGTTTTCTTCCTACTTTCTCCGGTAGGAACTTTTGAGTGATTCTTTATCACATGTTGGCGGACTATTATATGAATCAATTATGTTAGTACTATTGAGATATTGCACTAGTGAAAGTATGAACCCTAGGCCTTGTTTCTAAGCATTGCAATACCATTTGTGCTCACTTTTATTACTTTCTACCTTGTTGTTTTTATTATTTCAGATTAGAAAAACCTATATCTACTATCCATGATACATTGTATCACCATCTCTTCGTCGAACTAGTGCACCTATACAAGTTACCATTGTATTGAGTGTGTTGGGGACACAAGAGATTTCTTGTATTGGATTGCGGGGTTGTTTGAGAGAAACTCCCTATACCTCTCACGCATAGATAAATATTAGGTCATCCACTTGAGGTAAATTTGCTACTATCCTACAAAACTCTGCGCTTGGAGTCTCAACAGAATCTACAAGAAAAAAGTTATGTAGTAGTAGACATCATTCCTCTACAGTTCGAGGAACTACAAGTATGATCTACACCGATTCGTCTTCTTCTGCTGCAACTTGGAGTCGGTAACGATCTGATCCAAACCGTTCAGCGCATCTTCATAGTGTTCCTGGATGATCGTAGGGCGATTTTTTTTCATTTTCTACTACGTTCCCCAACAAATTGACGTGGTCTCTTAATTGTACCCATGTAAGATGTGGCAAAAATTTAAGAGAGTTACAGCAAAAACTTGATGCACCTCGCGTACAAGTCGAACACCCCTCACTTAAGTGTCAGGGTTTCGAAAGGAAAACCACAGCCTGCCACACTGAAGTCATTGTTTAAATCATTTGAACTTATTTTTTCTATGATTAATACACACCATACATAGCCCCATGCTCAAATTTGGCGGCTTTTGGAGTTGGCTTGTTTTCGAGGCATTATCTAATTTTATGGCCACTAAAAAGGGTAGCACGCTCTTCGGTATGACATAGCGTGTAAACAAGCCCCGAAAGGGATGAGACTTGACATGGTCTCTTAATTGTACCCATGTAGGGTGTGGTAAAAATTTGAGAGAGTTATGGCAAAAACTTGATGCACCGCGTGTACGAATCGAACACTCTTCACCAAAGTGTCAGGGTTTCGAAAGGAAAAGCACAGCCTGCCACACTGAAGTCATTTTTTAAATTGTTTGAACTTCAAACTTGTTCTATGATTAATACGCACCATCCATAGCCCCATGCTCAAATTTGGTCACTTTTGAGTTGGCTTGCTAATTTCGAGGCATTATGTGATTTTCCGGCCAAGAAAAAGGCAGCACGTTCTTTGGAATGAAATAGCACGTAAACGAGCTCCGAAAGGAATGAAACTTGACATGGTATCTTAATTGTACCCATATAGTGTATGGTAAAAAGTTAAGAGAGTTATGGCAAAAACTTGTTGCACCTCGTGTACGAGACGAACACTCTTCACGAAGCGTCAGGGTTTCGAAAGGAAAACCATAACGTGCCACACTGAAGTCATTTTTTAAATCTATTGAACTTCAAAAAAAATCCTACGATTAATACACACCATCCGTGGCCCATGCTCAAATTTGGCCACTTTTCGAGTTGGCCTGCTATCTTCCAGGCATTATCTTATTTTTCCGGCCCCTAGAAAGGGCAGCATGCTCTTTGATATGAAATAGCATGTAAACGAGCTCCGCAAGGGATGAAACTTGACATGGTCTCTTAACCTGTACCTACTAATAAAGCAAAGTATGTTTCACCAATTTTTTCATCCATTCACCGTCGAAAAAAAATCTACCCGAGGTGGTACTAAATTCTTATGCGTTTGTCTGCTAAAAAATAATTTCCGTACGTGGGCCACGCGTTGTGGCCCAGTGAAGTCAGCCCACTTATTTTTCTGCCATCGCAGCTGGGGAAATTCTATTTTCCGCACCGTGCGACAAATAGTCAGAGTTTAGCACAGGACAACAAATAATGGGCTGGCCTATTTCTCTTTGTTTCTGTGTTTTACTTCTATTTTTATTCTCCTTTCCCTATTTCTATTTTTCCTTCCAAGTTTATTTTTCTTTTAGAATGTCTTTCATGATTAAAAATTATCAAAAAAATGAATTAAAAAACAAATTTTGGAAAATGTTCAGAATTTCAAAATTTTGTTGCTATTTTGGAAAATATTTGGAACTTGCAAAAAGTTTCCCATTTTTTCAAAAAAAAAATTCCAAATTTTTCGAGATTTCTAAATAGATAATTGCATTTCAAAAAATGCTCCAAATTCGAAAAATATTCTTGTTTTAGTGAAATTTTCACAATTAAAATAATGTTCGTGTATAAAAGATACACATTTTCTAAAAATATTATAAATTTTCACAACATATTCCTGTTTTTTTTTAAAAATCACAATTTCAAATATTGTTCACGTTTTTTATTAAAAAAAAGTTGGTGATTTCAGAAAACGTTTGTGAATTTTAAAAGATGTTCCCTTTCACATTTTGTTCGCATTTTTTCAAAAGTGTACATAATTTTCAAATAACTGTTCAGGATTTAAAAAATTGTTCATGTTTCCTAGAATATTCAGAAACTTCATACCTTAAAATCCCCTCAATTGAAAGGATTGAAAGGAAAAATAGATTGAATAACTCATGGGCCTTCTCTGCGTACGATGACGTAACAAAACTCTTAAATGCCCTAGATCAATGAATGAAAAAATAGCGGATTGATTCCTTCACACGCGGCGAAACCGGGAAGCTAAATGTTCCTTTTTCGTGTGCACACAGGGTTTTGCTTGCACATATAATTCTCACAGGCTTTAAATGCATACTATTTTATCTCCCGTTGCAACGCACGGGCATATGTGCTAGTTGTACCCATGTAAGGTGTGATAAAAAATTGAGAGAGTTATGGCAAAAACTTGATGCACCTCTTGTACGAATCAAACATTCTTCTTCGAAGTGTCAATGCTTCGAAAGGAATACAACAGCCTGCCACACTGGATTATTTTAAAAAATCATTTGAGCTTCAAACTTTTCTTTGATTAATACACACCATCCAAAGCCCCATGCTCAAATTTGGCCATTTCTCGAGTTGGTCTGCTATTTTCGAGGCATTATTTGATTTTTGGGCCACTAAAAAGGGCAGCATGCTCTTCGAATGAAATAGCGTGTAAAGTAACTCCAAAAGGGATGAAACTTTACATGGTCTCTTAAGTATACCCATGTAGGGTATGGTAAAAATTTCAGAGAGTTACGGCAAAAACTTGATGCACCTCGTGTACAAATCAAGCACTCTTCACTGAAGTGTCTGGTTTCGAAAGGAAAACCACAACCTGCCACACTAAAGTCAATTTTTAAACTATATGTGATTGTGAAATTGTGTGTAATCATTCTTGCATTAGCACATAAGTATCTTTATACTACCGAGAAAGGCTTTCGACCCGCTTTATAGATAAAGCAAACCGTCACGAGCAAAACAAAGTTTACACATATGATACAAACACACACCCAAACACGCACAAAGTATTACAAAGAGGGTTCTGCTGAGGGCACTAGCTCAACAAGCCCAAGCTAGCACGAAACACAAGAGCCTAATCAGGTTGTGGGGGGGTGAGGGGAAGGGGTTGGCAGCACGGGAGGCGCTCAACAAGCCCAAGCTAGCATGAAACACAAGAGCCTAATCAGGTTGTGTGTGTGTGTGGGGGGGGGGGGGGGGGGGGGAGGGGAAGGGGTTGGCAACACGGGAGGCGACAGGCAAAGCGGCAACGTCCGGACTCCAGCGGTGGTAGCATCGATGGCGCCACGGTCGGAGGAGCGGCTAAAGCGGCTTCCTGGACAAGGGTCACAGTATCTTTATACTCAAAAGCAATATTAACAGGGACAGTATCTTTTGAATGAACTGTGCGCCTTAAGGATCATTTTTTCATAAACTATATTATTTCGTCTTCTAAATTGTGTTCTGTTATGTGGTAACACTTCTTTTTCATGTGCAATTTTTCGGTTAAATCCTTGTATTTTAATGGAGACACCCTCCACCGAAGAAGGGTTAAAAATAAAATATTACTTTTTTACATCAACAAAAAAGTGAGACGCATCGTGCAGATGCCAAACAAGAAAAAAGAAATAACAGCCTTGGTTTGATATATGTACAAAAGCGTGGTTTATGCAAAAACTGAACGACCTCCTATATCTAAGGATTGACATTTTTATACAAATTACAAGACAAATTGTTCCTGAAAAAATGTCATTTATAATGATCCCAATCCTTCAAATGTTTTCTATCAGTGAGACATTAGCCTCGCTAGACTAGGACAAGTTCAAGCCCTCTGTACCCTCGCTAGACTAGGACTACCAGTCCAAGTCCTCTGTACCCTCGCCAAGGGTGCTGGACTTATCTGCAGGCAGGTAGAAGTTCTGACGGTCGATCACTTGCTTGACCATGCATCTGAGCTTTGGATTGGCGCAAGACCCATCATCGAAGGAGAAAGTTACCGCATTCAGGAAGAGGTAATCCCCGGCCACCACTAAACCAAACCAAACCCACCCCACAGCGGCTAAAATAGCACCAAGAGTTCTTTTTTCTTAGAGGAGGGTCACCCCCGGCCTCTATGCATCAATCAACGCCCCAAGAGTTCTGATCACCATGAGCTAGGTATGCTGTAATAATTAATCAATCCGGCGGCCAAAAAAATTTGAAATTGAAATTGAAAAAAAAGCCTAAATTCGCGGCAATCTCAACGCTTTAGCTTCTGCTCCATCTTCTTCTTTTCCTCATGATGGATGAAAACGAATGATTGCAAGGAAGCCTCTTCCGCCTTTACACAGACAGTATGATGGCGCCAGGAAAAGTATAACAACACCCATGGAAGTGAAGGGAAGGCCCGCACTACTAACCAAAGCATTTTTTTTTAAACTAACTATACTAACCAAAGCATTGATTGAATTGAAGCTGAAGGCCACTATTCGAAACCAACAGGGGAGGGTTTCGCAGCTGCATCACCTTGCAGTGCAGTGCATGCTGCATATACTACAGAGAAGACTACACGCCAAAAGGAATCTAGGACCATCTACCACTGCTGCTTGCTTCCGGCTGGGTTTCAGATGCACAGCGCCAGTTATTAACCCAGAAGCAAAGCAAGCGGCTGCAGTTGCCTTGGAACAGTAACAGTAACAGAAACAGAAACAAAAAAGTGAGACGCATCGTGCAGATGCCAAACAAGAAAAAAGAAATAACAGCCTTGGTTTGATATATGTACAAAAGCGTGGTTTATGCAAAAACTGAACGACCTCCTATATCTAAGGATTGACATTTTTATACAAATTACAAGACAAATTGTTCCTGAAAAAATGTCATTTATAATGATCCCAATCCTTCAAATGTTTTCTATCAGTGAGACATTAGCCTCGCTAGACTAGGACAAGTTCAAGCCCTCTGTACCCTCGCTAGACTAGGACTACCAGTCCAAGTCCTCTGTACCCTCGCCAAGGGTGCTGGACTTATCTGTAGGCAGGTAGAAGTTCTGACGGTCGATCACTTGCTTGACCATGCATCTGAGTTTTGGATTGGCGCAAGACCCATCATCGAAGGAGAAAGTTACCGCATTCAGGAAGGGGTAATTCGTGTCAACTGCTTGGGCAATTGGAGCGTAGGTATACCTCACCACGTCCTCCTGACGGGTGGCCTCAATCAGCACCCAGGGGTAGCAGGGGAGGTAGAAGGTGCCTTGCATGCTAAGAGCATCTCTAGTGGATGGTGTATATGGAGGTGGATGCTAAATATACACGATCAAAATAAAAAAATGTCTCCCAGTGGATCGTGTATCAGGTCGTGTACCTGTACACGTCGCTCCCACGAGCGTACCTGGCGTGGGAGTAAACAGGACCGAACCACGCCCGTGGGCTCGCTCCCGCTCCAGTTCCTCCCGCTCCCGCTCCCGGCCGCCTCCCCAAGGTCGCCGTCGCCCCTCTCCGGCCGCCGCCCAAGGTCGCCGTCGCGTCTCCTCTCCGGCCGCCGCCAAAGGTAACCATTTTTTCCTTTCTCGCAAGCGGGAGCAGAGGGGCGGCGGAGCGGGCGCGCGGTGGGGGGGAGGGGGGAGATGCAGGGGCGGCGGAGCGGTGGGGGGGGAGGGGAGAGATGCAGGGGCGGTGGCCGGGCGCGCGGTGGGGGGAGGGGGGAGATGCAGGGGCGGCGGCCGGGCGCGCGGTGGGGAGGAGGGGGGAGATGCAGGGGCGGCGGAGCGGTGGGGGGGAGGGGGGAGATGCAGGGGCGGCGGCCGGTCGCGCCTATCTGCTGGGGCGGCGGCCGGACGAGCGGCGCCGTGGGGAGGGGGGAGATGCAGGGGCAGCGGCCGGACGAGCGGCGCCGTGGGGAGATGCAGGGGCGGCGGCCGCACGCCCTGCAGCCCGATCTGGCGGCGGCGCCGGTGCCGGCGCGCGCCCTGGCGCGGGGACGGGGGGCTGGGCGACGGCCGGGTGGGGGGGAGGGGGGAGATGCAGGGGCGGCGGCCGGGGGTGCGGCTCGTGTGATCTTGGCGGCGAATGTGTGGGTGATCCTGCGAGGACTGTAAAGTAGCAGGAATGAGTGATTTGGCTAGAGTCCCCATTCACAGGAATGAGTGATTTGGCTGTCCTTCAGTCAACTTAATATTTTGCATCTCGTTCAATAATTTTTTGCTTGTCAATTTGATGCCAGATTGTGGTCTAAAATAGCTGTGCATTGGTTGCTTGTAGATGGATGCTGACCAAAGCTTCTTGGACACCCTTGATTTTGGTTACATGCAAACACAACCAGAAAGTCCAATTGGAGAGCAGGCAACTCCATCAACTCAGCATCAAGCAACACCATCAACGCAGCAACGTTCTGCAATAATAGAGAAAGGAAAATCCAACAAAGGAAAAAATTGGTGTAGTGATGAGGACAAGGTTCTCATAGCAGCATGGGCAAATACAAGTTTGGATATTGTTGGGACTGATCAAAACCGAGATGCTTATTGGGCTAGAATTTCAGAGTACTACAACACACACAAGGAATCGTCATGGCCGGAGCGTAATCCTAATGCAATCAATTGCCGTTACACATTGATTAACAGAGAGACCTCCAAATTTTGTGGTTGCCTTCAGCAGATTTTAAATAAGGAAGAAAGTGGAAGGACTATAGCAGAAAAGGTATGCGCAATATTCTACTTCTATATGTGTTGTGCAATATGTGATGTGCAATATTCTATATGTGTTGTGCATTTGTTAACAATATATTTATATGTGCAGACAAACGATGCACACATTCTGTTCAAGGAAATGGATGTTAAAAAAAACCGGCCTTTCACATTGATGCATTGCTATATAGAGTTTGCAAAGTATCCAAAGTGGCAGACAAGAGAACTTGAAACTTCTCTTAAGAAACAAAAGAAAACCATTGATGAAAGTCCAGGCAGAGCCACCAATGATCCGTCAGATGCATCCTCGGTACGCACTGATGCAACCTCGATACACACTGATGCTCTTGAACATGAGAAAAGACCTGATGGTGTTAAGAAGGACAAGAGAGGTAAAGCTGATGAGAATGCTTGCAAGCTGTCATTAGAAACGGTGTGGGCAGCAAAGCAAGAGAAGGATGAGATCAAAGAAGCGGCAAGAAATGCTCGCTATGCACAGCAATTTGAATTGCGAAAAGAGGAGATTGCACTCAGAAAGAAGGAGGATGCACGAAACGAGAGGGAGGATGCACGGAGACAGTTTGAATTAGATGAGAGGGTCATGCTGATCGACACTAGTGGTATGACTGATGTGCAAAAGCAGTTCTACCAAGCTAAGCAGAATGAGATCCTTGCTCGAGGCCTAGAGTAATGTGAGCTATTTGATATGTGAGCTATATGAACTATTTACTGCTTTCCGCTAGTTGCTGTATGAACTATTTGATAACATCACTCATTGCATAAATATTTTATTGATAGCTATAAATTCATGGATTACATCACTCATTGCATAAATTAAAACTAGATGAAAAGAAACGGATTACAGACTTATAACTAGGACATCACTCGTTTCCAAACTTTTGCCACACATGGTCAATTAGATCAAGTTTAAGCTGATCATGTTCACCTTGATTTCTAATCCGGTGAGTCATCTGAATAAAAGAGCTCAGTTGTTCCGCATGAGTACGAGAGACCGTGACTCTTTCTCCCATTGCCTCAAAAGTGCAGCTTTGCCGACCAGTTTGTCGCTCCTCTTCAACTATCATATTGTGCATTATGACACAAGCTTTCATGACATCACCGATTTCTTTACGTTTCCATCCTTTAGCAGGTCCACGAACAATGGCAAAACGGGATTGAAGAACTCCAAAGGCTCGTTCCACATCTTTCCTAGCCCCCTCTTGCCTCTTGGCAAAAGTTTTATGTTTTCTGGTATCTGGAGCTGGTATGCTCTTCACAAATGTTGCCCACCGTGGATAGATACCATCTGCAAGATAATACCCCATTGTGTACTGATGGCCATTGATGCTATAATTCACTGGAGGAGTTTGGCCTTCAGCTAGCTTTGTAAAAACAGGAGAACGTTGAAGAACATTTATATCATTCAGAGACCCTGGTAAACCAAAATAAGCATGCCAAATCCAAAGATCTTGTGAAGCAACTGCTTCCAAGATCATAGTGGGCTCGCTGACATGGCCTTTAAACATGCCATGCCATTTTTTGGGGCAATTTTTCCAACCCCAGTGCATGCAATCTATGCTCCCTAACATACCAGGAAATCCTCTTTCCTCCCCTATTGCAAGTAACCTAGCAATGTCTTCTTCATTTGGAGATCTCAGGTACCTTTCCCCAAAAACTTCACAAACTTTGATCACAAATTTCTTGCAAGACTCTAAATTAGTAGCCTCAGCGGACCGGATGTACTCATCAGCACCATCAGCTGCTATTCCATATGTTAGCATCCGCATTGCCGCGGTCATCTTTTGCAGAGGATGTAACCCAAGAGCTCCAGAAGCACTTCTTTTTTGAGTAAAATAACCATCATAATCATGCTCAAGTATACCATCGGCTATGCGTTTGAACAAATTACGGGACATCCTAAATCTGTGCATAAAAAGTAAATGAGACAGGGAAATGAAAAAAGGGCTAAAGCAGAGAAGTGTAGTAATTACGAACCTTCGTCGAAACAAATGTTCGGGATAGCGAGGAACTTCTTTGAAGTAGTCGTCCCACAGAAGAACAAATCCGGCATCTCTTCCTCGATTGATTGTTTGACGTCCATGCTTGGAACCGCCATGGCGTCGAGCGTTCATCCTCTCTTCCTCCTCGCGCTCGGCGAATGCTGCAAGTATGAGTTCATCGTCGCCAGATGAAGATGACGAAGAACTCATGTCCAAAGTGGATGTGTTCATTGTGTTGCGTGAGAGACGATAGAGAAATCTAGGTGAGAAGAGAAGTCACAGATAGAAGTGCTAGAAGAAAGATGGTAGGGGTGGTTTATATAGAGAAATACGACCGTTGAAAATATAGCCGTTGAAAATATAGCCGTTTGAAAATATAGCCGTTGGAATATACACGTCCAAATTTACACGTTCCACTGAAAAACTGAGAGGTGTATATTTTAGTAAGGTGTATATGAACGTGTATATGGAGATATACACGTCCAAATTTACACCATCCACTAGAGATGCTCTAAGGTCACCCCCGCCGGTCTTTACTCTAGGTACATCTAGCCTTGTCTTGAATCTGCAATTGCATGCACGCTGGCAGTCCTTGCAGGTGGCCTGGCCACAACACTTGTAGTAGTAAGTGAGGACTCTCCTACCACAGATCTGGCATCTAGGAAAAGGAGCCCCCCGGTGCACGTTCACTTTGGTCTCCTGAATGGCATAAGATAAACAATTTCAGAATAATGAAGATTGGAAAATAAAATGTAACAACATTAGGTTTTGACCAGCAAAACTAATCTATGACAGAACAATAGCTAAATCTTAAAGAATTTGAACAAACCAAAGCAAGAGTATTGGTTTAAAACAATATTAACAGTAAGGATTAAAATTATCTAGCTTTCAGAATTAACATTAAGTTTTTACACCAGTAGATTTATAAATCTTGTAGGAGTACAGCGGATTGCAGATGTTGATGTGTGCTTCAGGTAAAATAAGAACTGCCAATGTGGATTTTTTTCATGCAGAACAGATGTATCATGGATGTGTATATGTAAGACAAGGAAAATCTGAAGACAAAATTAGATATACATCTGATTATCGCCGCGCTTTCGGGCCGGGCCTCAGGCTATGCGCTTTACTGTCAGGCAGGGCTCGACCTTGAATTTGAGGTATAGTTTGGGCTTGGGGCCAGCCTCGGGCTCCATATTTGCTATTTCAAACCCAGACTGAAACCCAGCCCGGCCCGGAAAATGCCCAGGTTTAGTAAAAAGGTTGTGTGGGTAGGGAGGAAATTGGGGTCGCTGCTGTTTTTTCCTTTCTGCACAGTGCTGCGATTTCCATGGAGGCTGTGTAGAGAGGCGGCGTCAGGGGCGGTCATCGGTTGGGAGCTAGACGGCTTGGGGGATGTCCTCTGAGGGTGCTTGGCAGCTGGCGTTCGTCGGCTGGAAGTGGCGTTTTTCTGCCTCCTTCGGCTGCCTCCACGGCTTGCAGTGGTACATTCTTCTTCGTTGCACTTTGATGTTGCTTCCTTCTTCTCTGGTCGTCGCCGCCTTCTTAATCGTCTCAACCGGTAGTTTGTTGTAGCTTTCGGCTTTCGCCACTTCCTCCAGTCACTTCGTACTGCACATTGCCGCCTAAGTGCTAAGGCATAAGGCAAGGGGGACGCCTTACAGAGTTCTAAGCAGCAGAATATAGTAGAATTTGGTAGGCAGAGTTGGCTCCTTGCTGTTGCCAGTTGCTGGTTGCTGCTGTACTGGAGAAGAGGAGGAGGAGCTGCTGGAGCGGAGGAGAATGAGGAGCTGCTGGAGAGTAGGAGGAGGAGCTGCTGGAGAGGAGAGTTGCGGGAGAAGATCTGCTGCAGTGGAGGGAGCAGATCTGCTGGAAGAGCCACTGGAGAGGAGGAGGTGTGTGGATCGGGGGCTCCCCCCTTACCTGGTGGCACCAACAGGCAACAGCATCTCTGTTTCCTGCCTGAAACTGCTCCCCTGCCTGCCTGGCAAGCTCAAGGCGTCCAATATGGACTAGGGCGCCAACCTGGATGCCTAAGCAGATGCTTCAGACACCTTAAAGCTTAAGGAGCACACCTTACGCAGGTACCTAAGGCAAGCTGGACGCCTTGAGCTTGCAGGGCGCCCTAACGCCTAAGCGACACCTTGAAAACAATGCACCCCCCTCATGCTGACAAGAGCAAATATCCCACCCAAAGGTGTACTGAGATCAATTCATTCCAACAACAAAAACAACAACAACAACAAAGCCTTTAGTCCCAAACAAGTTGGGGTAGGCCGATTCATTCATACAAAGGCTAGACTAATCCTCATCAGATGGACAATGCTTTCATATCTTGTAAGACAGCCTATAAGTTGAATACTTCGATGACCTATTTGTGCACAAACATCAATCAGCAGGAAAGAGGCAAACAAACAAATAAAGCTATATTCGACCGGAGGGCAGGAGGGGTTATCTGTTTTTCACACAAAATCTCAGTAATTATCCAGATCAATTTCCGTTGCATCATGAATTGGTAGATTGACTAAACTTTGTATAACACACCAAGCTACATATTTGAGACATGCATTCTAAACGCATCACCTACACTTGCATGAGCATTAGCATGTGCTAAACTTTACAAAGAACATCGTATCTTAATTTATTCAGGTCCTGCGAAATGGATAAGCATGGATAACTGCGAAATACATAGTTCATCCATCCAGGTACATCTTTTTTGGTTCAGAATTCATAGTTCAAATGCACTAAGAATTCATTCTAATGAGGTTCGCATCTGATTTTATTTTATTTTTGCAACTGACGCAGAAAGACAGATGTTGACTCTGTATCATGCTAATCTAGAGCAAGCATCAGAAAAATCCAAGCAAATTAGTTTTTAATCCCAAAATTGCAGGAAGGACGTCAAAACAAGAAATCAAGGAAGATAATTTCTCACAGGAAAGATAGCAAGATTCACAATATACCTTTGGGCGGTCTTCAATCCTGCATTGCTCTGGTTCAACGCCCTTCTGCGGTGTGCGCTGCTGCTTCTGCGGTGGCTCATCAGTGTTCTTGAACGACCGCCGCCGCTGCGCCTGCGGCGGCTCATCGACGGCCTCGTCCAGGGCGGGCGGCTCCGCCGCGGAGCGAACCAAACGAGAGCCCCTCAGCAGCGGCCATGGGGAGGAGGGGGAGGCGTGCCCCCGAGACTGAATGACGAGGGCTGGCGCCCGAGAGGAGGTGTCCTGCGCGAGCCGTCGGCTTGAGTCGGCGAGGGGTCTCGGCGGCGGAGATACCCCGGTGGGCGAGGTGGTGAGGGCTGGCGCAGAGGTAGCCTGCGCGAGCTGTCGCCTTGAGTCGGGGAGGGGCCGCGAGGCAGTGAGGCCTGGCGCGGAGGTGGCCTCCGCGAGCTGTCGCCCTGAGTCGGGCAGCGGCGGCGGAGAGCGCCGGGTCGACGAGGCGGTGAGGGCTGGCGCGGAGGTGGCCTCCGCGAGCTGTCGCCCTGAGTCGGGCAGCGGCGGCGGAGAGCGCCGGGTCGACGAGGCGGTGAGGGCTGCCGCGGCGGCAGAGAGACGTGCGTCGCTACGGTCAGCTTCGGGTGGGACCTGACTTGGACGGTGGAATTCCATCCTGGCAAGCACGTGGAAACGAAGTGCAAAGGACCGAATCGTGTATTTCGGAGAAGATGAGGGGCTGGAGGGGCTCGATCTTATATATACCCAGCAAAGGCTTTCATGGGAGACGTTTGTCTGGAAAATAATCTGGTTTTATGTGTAAAAAAGTGAATCTTGGGACCTTCATCAGATAATTACAGTGTAACTTATTTTCAGCACGCACTCTGGAATTGCTCACAAATCCGATACAAGTTCCACAGCGTCTCGCTGAGATTTGGTGAAAATCACGGACTTGTGTCTGGAGGGAGAGAAAGATATTCAAAAGGGAAATGTTTACATACGGTCGACCGGCCGAACCATCGGCCGGTCTCGCACGCACTCGCACCTCGCGTCACGGCCCCACGCGTACAGAAGCAGCTTTCCCTTTCTTATCTTCTTTCTCCACCGCCCGCCTCGCATCTCTGTCCTCGCTACTCTCTTCCTTTTCTTCGCCTTCGCCATGTGTTTTTCCTCTCCGCAGCAAACCACGGCGAGGAGCGCCCCAAATAGATCACCGCGCGGGATGCGTTGCTGCTGCAATCTTCGTGGCCGGATTCATCTGCAGGGCGGAGGCCATGGCCGGATTCGAGCTGTCCAGGGGCGTTGAAGCCATGAACGCGAGTAAGGGGATTTTTTACGGCATGGACGGGCTGCGAGCGGCATCAACGGGGAGGTTTGCTGGGGACACCGCCTGCAGAAGCTACATCCGGCCATGGAGGTGCTGGAACCAGCCTTGCGGTTTGCTAGAAATGGCCACCGCAGGTGCTGGAACGCCCACCACTTGGTGCTACCATCTGTCCCTGCCTGTGCTGGAATCGGCGAACATCGGTGCTGGAACCGCCCACTACGGCTGCTACAACCTGCTGTCACAAATGCTGCAACCAGCCACCGCGGGTGATACAAGCTGCTGCCGTCGGTGCTGGAACCTGCAGCAAGAGGAGCTACAACTGGCAATTTCGTTTGCTACAAACGACACCAGCAGATGCTGGAACGGGCCAACCGTTTTGCTACAACCGGCACAAGGCATTGCCACGGCGGCGAACTGCGACGCAGAGTTTGCTGCAACCAGCAAACTTTGCTGGAACCAGTAACGGCGGCCACGCGGACGTACTGGTACTGCAGTTGTAAACGGCAATGCTTGTGCTACAACCATGAATGCAAAAAGCTACATCTAGTAGATCAAAAAGCTTCAAACCAGACTCGGAACACATGAAGAGCTGCAACCGTTTTAACAAAAGCTTCATCCCGCAGATGAAAAAGCTTCAACTAGAGATTGAAAATCTTTAGCCAGCCACTACAAAAGTTTCAATCGCCTTTTAGGTACACATGAAAAGTTGCAACCGTTTAAAAAAAAGCTTCATCCCGCAGATGAAAAAGCTTCTACCAGAGACCGAGAAAGCTTCAACCAAAATGCTGGAACCTGCGACGATGTCATTTTTGCTGGAACCAGCGGCGTCATTTGCTACAACCAGCGACTCAATTTGTTGCGACCCTTCACGGCGAGCTCGTCGGCAGGGTGCCGCGACCGGCGACGACACCACCGGAGCCGAGGCCTCACACCGGAGCTGCGACTGTCACCATGGGAAGCTACAACCACGAGCGCACGCGCGTAGCCAGCGAGAAACGCAGAAGACGACGCCGGCGAGGTGCAACGTCCGGCGGCGAGGGACGGTGACCGGCGACCGGGGAGGAGGCCGGCGACGAGGATGGCTACCGGAGGGGAGAGGAGGTGCGCACCGAGCGGGAGATGCGATTCAGCGAGCGGAAGAAGAAGCAGCGAGCCAACCGTTTTTTTCCGCCAGATCCAACGGCCCACCCGACTCAAATCCAATGGCTCCGACGCGACCGGCCGAACGGTTGGGCCGGCGCGCCGGCGCAGATTAGTGGCCTATTCAAAATGGGTTTGATTCGGGGAAACTCTTTTAATCAACTGGATGATCTCTCTCACCCGTAAACTGGCCCCTCCGTTTGACACATGCTCCCTGTGGGTCATGCCATCGCATCCCCAACCTTATCCTCATCCAGACGCGGGTCGTTCCCTCCCTCTCTCTCTCTCTCTCTCTCTCTCTCTCTCTCTCTCTCGTCTACGTCTAATATTTCCCCCTCTCGTCTCTCCTTTGACCTAGACTGGCACGAAGTAAAGCCGACCATCGCCGTTGCCGGAGGCTTGCTCCCCATTCCCACAGTCACGTTTAAGAGATGCTGCAAACCCCGCCGTCCAAAGCTAACACTCCAATCCAACACATCGCCACCCGCTACTACAAGCAATTTTTGTCGTTGCATCGCTACTACAAGTGGCGATTGGGGATGACATGTCGTTGCAACATCGGGGGAGAAGCATGCTGCGGCAAGGGGGGTGGACTGCACTTCAACATGGGGCCAGTTGCGAGGGTGGGCGTCACCGGTTCGTAGCATTGCAACTGCTATGATGGATCCCCCCATGGTAGGACCATCGATGTTGTGTAGAAGTATCATCGGAGATGCAACGACGACTGCGACGGGCAGTCGAATGGGGGAGGGGGGCAACAACTCCTGTGATGATGCATCACAGCTTCGACAACCGCGTGCACCTGACGCAGCACCCCGTCCATGGTTGTTGGCACTCGTCAGTGCTACTGACCCTGCAATGCAGTACACACGCCGCTATAGAGACGCACCTCCCGCCATGGCCGTGGACGTGATCGTCGTGCTGTCGCCAAGCTCGCCGAGTCGGGGCAGCGGTGCAGCGCTCACCGGTGCTTCCGGCGATGCTATGCGGTGCTCGTCGGTGACTGCCGATGTTTTTGAAGGAAATATGCCCTAGAGGCAATAATAAAGTTATTATTTTATACTTCCTTATTCATGATAAAAGTTTATTATTCATGCTATAATTATATTGATTGGAAAACCTAAATACATGTGTGAATAATAAACAAACGTCGTGTTCCTAAAGATCCTCTACTTGACTAGCTCGTTGATCAAAGATGGTTAAGGTTTCCTAACCATGGACATGAGTTGTCATTTGATAACAGGATCACATCATTAGAAGAATGATGTGATGGACAAGACCCATCCGTTAGCTTAGCATTATGATCGTTCAGTTTTATCGCCATTGCTTTCTTCATGACAAATACACACTACTGCGGGATGCTGCTAACGCGACACTACGATCAGAGACCCTTCGACGAAACTATGTGCGATGCAATAATCGCAAACGGTGGTGTAAAAAACCGTCAAAAAGGTGCAAAACATTTGCGATGGAGGATGCATCAAACATGGTTCAGATTATAGTTGCGTGTGCGATGCTGGGCATACGGTTCAGTTCAATTAACTGTTTGCGATGAGGAGGAACAAAAGAAACGGGCAGCCAGATGAAGGGTTGTGCGATATACGGCTTACAGTTCACTCGGATGAACTGTTTGTGATTAGGCAACACAAAAGAAACGGTTAGCCAGATCAAGGTGTGTGCGATATACGGCATGTGGTTCACTTGGATGAACTGTTTGCGTTGAGACAAGAGAACAGAAACGGTTCAATATATCAAGATGTGTGTGATACGCGGCAAACAGGTCTATAATGAGAAATGTGTGCAAAGACCGATAATAACACAGACGATTGCTGCTAATAAGACGTGTGTGTTGTGCGATGGGATTGCATATGTAAGTGCATCTAGTGCCCCTTAGTGATTTTGGTGTATTGAAGACTTATAGGTTAAGGGACTAATG
This sequence comes from Aegilops tauschii subsp. strangulata, assembly GCF_002575655.3. Taxonomy (NCBI): domain Eukaryota; kingdom Viridiplantae; phylum Streptophyta; class Magnoliopsida; order Poales; family Poaceae; genus Aegilops; species Aegilops tauschii. Next base: position 462,075,496 of record NC_053041.3, on the reverse strand, counting down.
TGTTTATGAGTGTACACAGGTCTATAAGTCTACGAGGAGTTTGATATTTACAGAGAAAGTTGACCCCTAAAAATGAAGTTCTTCGACTGAATACTTTGGCTTTCTGAAGACTTTGAAAGTGAAGAAATTGGTGTGACCTTGAAGACTTGGTATTCATTCGAGGAACATGGAGCGTGAAGACTTTTGTTTTTGTAGTTTCATTTTCTCTTTCTTGAGTCATAGGAAACACCGTACTGTTAAAGGGGGTTGAGGAAATACTAAGGAAAAAATTCCATGTGATGCTCAACTCAAAATCCTACACCTACCAATCCCTTCGAGTGAAGCCATTGGAAATCTCATACAGTTCAGTCATATTCTTCAGTGACAGAGATGAAGTTCTTCTGGTCTCTGAGGAATTTGTTCTGACTGAGGAGTTAGGAATTCGCCAATGCGGATTGCCTACACAATGAGGAACATGATAGCCCTGAGGAATTTGAGCCTCAAATTTCCGATCGTTGCTGTGCTACGCGCCAGCTGTCCCAAAATATCTTATCCACCTAACGGTCATATCATTGAAGGGCATTTATGTCTTATCATGTCGGGCTGCTCCCTAGGCTATAAATAGCCGCCCCCTACAACCACTAGCTGGTTGGCTGCTCCGAGAGAAACTGACACTTGTCATTTGAGAGCATCCCATCCTCCGAGGACTTTGAGCGAAAATCATCGAGTGAGGAAAAACCCAAACCCAAACACCTACAAACCCAAAGTGATTGAGCATCACTGAAGAGATTGATCCTGCGTGGATCCGACGCTTGTTACCTTTGAAGACTGTGCTTCTTCCAGACGGTTAGGCGTCATGGTCTAGAGCATCCAAGAGGAATTGTGGATCGCCGAGTGACCGAGTTTGTGAAGGTTCGGAAGTCACCTGAAGACTTACCACGAGTGATTGGGCGAGGTCTGTGTGACCTTAGCTCAAGGAGAATACGGTGATGACTGTGTGTCCGGGACTGTGTGTCCTCAGGTTTAAATACCTAGCCGCTCCAACCAGATGTACAACTGAGACAGCAGTTGGAACTGGTCTACCAAATCATTGTCTTCACCAAGCTTACTGGTTCAATTTCCTCAACTCTTTCATTTCCTCATTACTGTGTTGTACACTTGCTCATATCTGTGCTTGAAGACCTTGACTGAAGACTTTGTCAATTTCCTCAATTCAATTTCTTCAGTTTGTTTGTCTTCATCCTGTGTTATCCTGTGATTACGCTTTCTGTACTCTGTGCTTGTCTTCATTTCATCATGATGACCATGCTTGTGTTCTGTTATGTTTACTTTTGAGCCCTTATTCCGCTGCTAGTAGTTCTTCGCTAAGGAATTTCCTCACCCGCAAATTCCTCAGTGAAGAATTTATAAAAATCATCGCCTATTCACCCCCCCTCTAGTCGATATAACGCACTTTCAGCATACATAACAACAACATTATATGCACACTTATCAGGACATGGTTGCATAACCAAATTAAACATCCACTTACATAGGTGGCTACTACAACCATGGCATTTGCACACACCAAAGTAAACTATTACATGCATAATTACATAGGTGGCTACTACACACATGACATTTCCACACACCAATAAAGTAAACTATATATTACATGCATGGAGGGAGTACAGGTATGTTACTCCCAAATATATGAAGATATTCGCACTCAATCCTCCATGCCCAAGACCTCCATTGGCACCTGGCCAAGAAGCATATCCCACTAGCCTCAAGCGCGGTGAGGATTATCCTGATGAATGGGCCAATCGCCAGGCCAAGCTGGCTAGACAAGCCAGAGAAGTAGTGAGGAAATTCAACGAGGACTCTGCTGATGCTGCTGCCTCTGCTGAGGCCTCTGCTGTCAAGCCTAAGAAGGCCATGGCAAAGAAGCCTGCGCATAAGCCAAGTGCTTCATCTTCAATGCCCTCAAGGCCAAGTTCCTCAGCAATGCCCTCACGGCCAGATTCCTCAAAGCCCTCACGGCCAAATTCTCAAACTGCTCCTGCTCCTCCAAAGTTCTCAGCTCCTCCGCCAAACTCTTCGGCTGCTCCGACCAAATCCTCTGCACCTGTGCATCTCGCCACGTGCCAAAGGACAACAAGCATCTCTATTGCCTCAGGAGCTTCTGCTAGTTCCTCAGCTGCACCATATTCTTCAACGGGACCCTCTCTGCTGAAGACAAAGGCCACTGTTGGACGAGGTTCTCGCCCAAGTCCTCACAAGAAGCAGGTCGCCTTCCAAGTGCCGTCTGATGAAGACGAAGCTGATGATGATGAACTTGCAGAAATCATCAGAGATAGGCAGGTCAAGGCCGCTAGAGCCAAATGCACAAATGTCCCTTTGCTTTTGGATCCAAAGTTGATCCTCGACTACATTGATCTCTGGCACAAGGACCCCAACACTCCTATGCCTGATTTCAAACTGACTCATGGCCAATGTCATATGCTGACTGCCTTCATCCAAGAAGAAAAATGGAAATATGAGAAGGCAAGGCAGCTCAAGAAAGCACAATACAGGAAGGAGCATTTCCTGAAGAAAAACGTTGTCTCTATGACAACTAAAGAACTTGTCACTATTCAATCTAAGATCAAGAAACTCAGTGATGACTTTGACGCGTACCGTGCTGACTGGCTTGGAGGCAAAGTCAGGTTTGTGAAATTGTCTGAAAAGTTCACCTCCAATGTTGCAGCTCCATCGCAACCAGATATTTCTCAAGCCGGAGCATCTGCTCAGCCTACTGAAGAAAACGCCAGCACCGTTGATGAAAATCAGGCTGCTGAAGAAAATGTGAGTTCCAGGGCTGATGACTGAATTCCAGCCGCTGAAGAAATTGCCAGGGCATCCACTAGTGGTGCGCCTAAAGAAAATGAAGAAGTCAGGCCAACTGCATCAGTTGTGCCTGAAGAAATTCCACCAAATTCCTCTGCTCCTCCTGTGCCTACCCCAACTCCAATCCTTCCATCTGCATCAGATGTGAAGAAGACCAAGGCTGCAGAGCGTGCAGCTGTGAAGAAAAGGAAAGCATCAGCTTCATCAGATTCTTCAGCTCCGAAGAAGATGAAGAAATTGTCAAGCTCATTCGCAAATCCTATTGATGTTGTTCCTGTTTCCAGCATGCCATCAAAGGAACTTGTACCTTTTGATGAAGATTATGTGATCCCAAGTGGATCTGATGAAGACATTCCCTCTGCTGCTTCTTCAGAGCAGATGGATGAAGAAATTGAAGCGGACGCAATCCCTTCAACTCCAATTGTCTCCTCGCCCATGCCTCAGTTTACTGCTGAAGAGGATGGCGTTGAGCAATTGGATGATCAAAATTCTGACGTGGACATTGGGAGTACTACTCCATTGATGAATGATGACTTTTGGGAAAGTCAGCATCCCAACTCTCCTCTGTTCACGCCATTGTAGCAAATCCCTCAGTCCCCAGCACATACTGTTCCATTGGGCTCTGAAGAAACTCACCCCACTCCGTCTGTACATGAAGAAATTCCAGCCACTAGTGCTGAAGAAATTCTGAATGAAGAATTGAAGACACAGACTGCCACTAAAGAGGAACCAGAAATTCCTCAGCCTGAAGAACCTGAGATTGTGATTCCTGAGGTTGTGATGCAACTGACTGACACTCCTCTGCCCAAGCCAAAGGATCCATTCTCATGGAAGCAAAAATTCAAGGCTGATGATTTCTTCGGCGAGCACGTATTCTTCACGGATTACAACCCCTATGACTCTGCTCGCATTAGGAAGAGGCATTTCTGGACTGCCAGCCAGGCAAATTTTTATTCCTCCGTGCTGTTCAACAAAGGCAAAGTCTTCGATCATGAGCACATTCCTCACGTGGACATGGAATCTCTGCTGTGCTTCGTGCCAGTCCTTAGTGTTCTTCACGATGTTGGACTGCTAAATTTCTGCACTGATATATGTGATTGGAATGAAGAACTCATTCTTCAATTTTATGCAATGCTGCACATCACCGGAGACTCTGAAGATGTGAATTCATGGGTGCTGGACTGGATGTCTGAAAATACTCACTACAAGGCACCAGCTACTGAATTGCTTCGTGCTTTGCCTCTCAGTCCTCCCCTTGAAGCAGCTCGTTGCGTCTACAGTGAGCCTGAGCTTACATACCACTATATGCAAGTGCTGATGAAGCCATTGAAGCCAGGTCAGGCCCCAAGAACAAAATTCCTTGTGAAGGAATTGCTATATGTGCCTCGGACTGTCTACTGCATTCTAACGAAGACATTGAGTCCTATCAAGGGCCACGACTCGAATGAAGAAGAAGTCGTTGGCATAATGAAGAATCTGCTTTTCAATATCATTCATGGCATTCCCGTCAACTTTCATGATTTCTTCATGAGGACTCTAGCCAATGTCGCTATGTCACCGTTTGAGCTGAAGCCTTATGCACCTTGGATTATGAGATTCATCAGAACAAGGTCTTCACTCAACTACAAAGCTGATACACTAAACCATTGTAGCTACTTGCCCCCGATTGAAGTCCTCAAACGAACATTTCCCTCAACTGATGACAAGGGCAAGGCCGCTGCTGTTATAGATGAAGGCATTCGTCCTTTGGATGGTCAATTTTGCAAGGCTGCATCTTACTCCACCAATGATGATTCTGCCACTCAGGACTCTGCCGCCAACACAACCAAGCAAAATCCTCAAGGCACAGCTCCCAGGGTGATGACTGATCGTGATCTACTCCTCTATCTTCACCAGAAGGTTGATCGCAATCACAAATGGGTCAAGCGTCAATTTGGTTCAATTCTTCACAACATGACTGCTACCCACAATGTAGTGAAGAAAAACCACTACTACCTCCATGAAACCTTCAACCGTACCTGGGTTGTTCTGTCTCATGTTTACAGCGAAGAAGATCTGAAGAAAATGGGTCTCAAGGAAGATTTTGACTGGTCTGCTCCTCCACCGAAGAAATACAAGAAGGTCAAGGTTCCTTCCTTGGTGGCCAGCTCCTATTCTTCATCGCGCGACACCGACGAGCATGAAGACTTGGACGACATTGCGGCAGGCCCTACTACGACAATCGACCCCAACAACGCTGGCGCTCCTTCTTCAACTTGATATTCTTCAGGGGCGTTTGTCCTCATTTTGGATCCTTTTGGTCATTCGATGACAAAGGGGGAGAAATTTGAGTTAGTCTTCAAGCGGGTCTATCTATATGGGCGTTTTTTTGCTAAGTTACTACTCTTGTTCTTCTTATGACTCTGCTGGATCGAGTTGTAAACTTAAACTCTATGGTGGCCTGATACTTTTTGCTGTGATTTTCTGCATGCTTATTCCTTACTAATGTTAATGCATGCATGCTGAATTACATCAGTCACCATATTTCATCATGCATTTCAAATTCTTCATATTACATATCAAATGCGTGTATGAATTACAAGATATAGGGGGAGATCTCCATGATTCTACTCTTCAAGTGTGCGTTGCTTCAAAAGCAAACTCCTCACTATGCACATCTTCAGGGGGAGTTCTTCTATATCTTGCAATCAAATTCCTCAATATCAGTATTTACACTTCATATGTTTATCCCCGTTGAAAACTTAACCTATATTGTCATCAGTCACCAAAAAGGGGGAGATTGTAAGTGCATCTAGTGCCCCTTAGTGATTTTGGTGTATTGAAGACTTATAGGTTAAGGGACTAATGTGTTTATGAGTGTACACAGGTCTATAAGTCTATGAGGAGTTTGATATTTACGGAGAAAGTTGACCCCTAAAAATGAAGTTCTTCAACTAAAGACTTTGGCTTTCTGAAGACTTTGAAAGTGAAGAAATTGGTGTGACCTTGAAGACTTGGTATTCACTCGAGGAACATGGAGCGTGAAGACTTTTGTTTTTGTAGTTTCATTTTCTCTTTCTTGAGTCATAGGAAACACCGTACTGTTAAAGGGGGTCGAGGAAATACTAAGGAAAAAATTCCATGTGATGCTCAACTCAAAATCCTACACCTACCAATCCCTTCGAGTGAAGCCATTGGAAATCTCATACAGTTCAGTCATATTCTTCAGTGACAGAGACGAAGTTCTTCTGGTCTCTGAGGACTGACTGAGGAGTTAGGAATTCGCCAATGCGGATTTCCTACACAATGAGGAACATGATAGCCCTGAGGAATTTGAGCCTCAAATTTCCGATCGTTGCTGTGCTACGCGCCAGCTGTCCCAAAATATCTTATCCACCTAACGGTCATATCATTGAAGGGCATTTATGTCTTATCATGTCGGGCTGCTCCCTAGGCTATAAATAGCCGCCCCCTACAACCACTAGCTGGTTGGCCGCTCCGAGAGAAACTGACACTTGTCATTTGAGAGCATCCCATCCTCCGAGGACTTTGAGTGAAAATCATCGAGTGAGGAAAAACCCAAATCCAAACACCTACAAACCCAAAGTGATTGAGCATCACTGAAGAGATTGATCCTGCGTGGATCCGACGCTTGTTACCTTTGAAGACTGTGCTTCTTCCAGACGGTTAGGCATCATGGTCTAGAGCATCCAAGAGGAATTGTGGATCGCCGAGTGACCGAGTTTGTGAAGGTTCGGAAGTCACCTAAAGACTTCTCACGAGTGATTGGGCGAGGTCTGTGTGACCTTAGCTCAAGGAGAATAATACGGTGAGGATTGTGTGTCCGGGACTGTGTGTCCTCAGGTTTAAATACCTAGCCGCTCCAACCAGATGTACAACTGAGACAATAGTTGGAACTGGTCTACCAAGTCATTATCTTCACCAACCTTACTGGTTCTATTTCCTCAAATCTTTCATTTCCTCATTACTGTGTTGTACACTTGCTCATATCTGTGTTTGAAGACCTTGACTGAAGACTTTCTCAATTTCCTCAGTTCAATTTCTTCAGTCTGTTTTGTCTTCATCATGTGTTATCCTGTGATTACACTTTCTGTACTCTGTGCTTGTCTTCATTTCATCATGATGACCATGCTTGTGTTCTGTTATGTTTACTTTTGAGTACTTATTCCGCTGCTAGTAGTTCTTCGCTAAGGAATTTCCTCACCCGCAAATTCCTCAGTGAAGAATTCATAAAAATCGCCTATTCACCCCCCTCTAGTCGATATAACGCACTTTCAGTTGGTATCAGAGCAAGGTACTCCCTTGTTCTATGTGATTTTGGTTTAACCCCCTGGAGTTTTAGTTATGTCGACCACAGGAATGAAGACTATGTCATTTCCCATCTTTGACGGTCACGAGTATCCCAAGTGGAAGGCCATGATGAAGAAGCGCCTCATGGCGATGAACAGCGAGCTGTGGACCGTCACTGAGATTGGTCTAACCGATCTGTGCAAGATGGCGGAAGCTGATGACATTCGCAAGTACACTATGCTCAATCTCAGGGCGAAGGACGTCATCTGCTCCTGTCTGTCTCAAAATCAGTTCAGGAACATCATGCATCTCGATCATGCGAAGCTTATCTAGGACCGTCTCTCGGAGGTCTATGAAGATCATCAAACTCGTCATGATCCTTGGTTTGAGGATTTCAAGGAATCTCTCAAAGTGATGACATTTGAACCAGAATCATCATCCTCTTCATCATGCCTTATGGCAAAAAGTGCTGAGGTAACTGAATGCTACCTATCCGAGTCTAGTGATGATGAATCTGGTGATGAATTTGGACCTAGTTATGTCAAACTTGCTTCCCTTGCCACTAAACAACAAAGAGCTTTGGAAAAAGTTCAATACATGCTAAATAAGAGCGATGATATGTTGGGTGAAGAAATAGATCAGTCGAAAGCTTTGGCTAAGAGTCTTCAGAGACTTCAGTCTAGGTTTGACAACCTTCAAGGTCATCATAACACTCTCTTATCTGATCATGAGAAGCTTTCTTATGAATTTCTTCAAAGAAAGCAAGATCTTGAGAAGCTAAGAGTGAGTTATGAAGATCTTCAGAAGGAGCGCGATTCATTACTTGCTGAACAAATCAGCGCTGCTCAGGAAGAATTTGTTCCTCCATGTTTGAAGTGCATTGAACGTGAATCTGCTAATTCTTCTCCTGAATGTTCAAATGCTTCTAATGTTACAAATTCTTCATCTGCCTCTGCTATCACTAATTCCTCATCTGAGGACATTGCTAGTATCACTGATGATGCAGGGCTGAAGGAATTGTACATGACAGGCATGTACAAAAGCCTCAAAGGGCATCAAACTCTTTGTGATGTGCTTAAAAAGCAGATCCTCAACAGGAACCCGAGGAAAGAGGGTATTGCCTTTGAGAGGAAACTCAATGCTGATGGTACATATTGGAAGCCTGAGCAGTACCCCAAAACCTCATGGGTTGCTGCAAAGGGACCTCCAGTTGATCCATCCAATTTATCTGGCTTTACATGTGAATCTCCTCATTCTTCTGATGAGTCATTTGACTCCAACTATAAACTGTTCAAAAATCAGAATGGTGAAGTATTTGCTAGATATGTTGGCACTAACTGCAGGAACGGTTCCCCTATGATGAAAATCTGGGTTCCCAAAAGATGCCTTGAAAGTCTTCAGGTGAATGTCCTCATGACACTGTTGGAAATATGCCCGAGAGGCAATAATAAAATGGTTATTATTATATTTCCTTGTTCATGATAATTGTCTATTGTTCATGCTATAATTGTGTTATCCGGAAATCGTAATACATGTGTGAACACATAGACCATAACATGTCCCTAGTGAGCCTCTAGTTGACTAGCTCGTTGATCAATAGATGGTTACGGTTTCCTGACCATGGACATTGGATGTCATTGATAACGGGATCACATCATTAGGAGAATGATGTGATGGACAAGACCCAATCCTAAGCATAGCACTAGATCGTGTAGTTCGTTTGCTAAAGCTTTTCTAATGTCAAGTATCATTTCCTTAGACCATGAGATCGTGCAACTCCCGGATACCGTAGGAATGCTTTGGGTGTACCAAACGTCACAACATAAATGGGTGGCTATAAAGGTGCACTACAGGTATCTCCGAAAGTGTCTGTTGGGTTGGCACGGATCGAGACTGGGATTTGTCACTCCTTATGATGGAGAGGTATCTCTGGGCCCACTCGGTAGGACATCATCATAATGAGCTCAATGTGATCAAGGAGTTGTTCACAGGATGATGTGTTACGGGAACGAGTAAAGAGACTTGCCGTAACGAGATTGAACAAGGTAACGGTATACCGACGATCGAATCTCGGGCAAGTATCGTACCGATAGACAAAGGGAATTGTATACGGGATTGATTGAATCCTCGACATCGTGGTTCATCCGATGAGATTATCGTGGAGCATGTGGGAGCCAACATGGGTATCTAGATCCCGCTGTTGGTTATTGACCGGAGAGTTGTCTCGGTCATGTCTACATGTCTCCCGAACCCGTAGGGTCTACACACTTAAGGTTCGGTGACACTAGAGTTGTAGAGATATTAGTATGCGGTTAACCGAAAGTTGTCCGGAGTCCCGGATGAGATCCCGGACGTCACGAGGAGTTCCGGAATGGTCCGGAGGTAAGTCCAGTTTCGGCCACCGGGAGAGTTTCGGGGGTCACCGGTATTGTACCGGGACCACCGGAAGGGTCCCGGGGGTCCACCGGGTGGGGCCACCTATCCCGGAGGGCCCCATGGGCTGAAGTGGCGTGGGAACCAGCCCCTGGTGGGCTGGTGCACCCCACCCAAGGGCCCAAGGCGCCTAGGGTTGGAAACCCTAGGGGGCCGTTGCCCCCCGAGGGGACATGCGCCCCCCTGGTTGGAAACCCTAAGGGGGCCGTCGCCCCTCGAGGGGCCGCCGCCCCCCTCTAGATGGGATCTCCAAAGGGGGCATGCGCCCCCCTAGCCCCTATATATAGTGGAGGGGAGGGAGGGCAGCCGGACCCTAAGCCCTGGCGCCTCCCTCTCCCTCCCGTGACACCTCTTCCTCCTCCAGTAGCGCTTGGCGAAGCCCTGCTGGAATCCCGCTGCTTCCACCACCACGCCGTCGTGCTGCTGGATCTCCATCAACTTCTCCTTCCCCCTTTCTGGATCAAGAAGGAGGAGACGTCTCCGCTCTGTACGTGTGTTGAACGCGGAGGTGCTGTCCGTTCGGCGCTAGGATCATCGGTGATTTGGATCACGACGAGTACGACTCCATCAACCCCGTTCTCTTGAACGCTCCCGCTCGCGATCTACAAGGGTATGCAGATGCACTCCTCTCTCTCTCGTTGCTAGATGACTCCATAGATTGATCTTGGTGATGCGTAGAAAATTTTAAATTTCTGTTACGATCCCCAACAGTGGCATCATGAGCTAGGTCTATGCGTAGTTTCTATGCACGAGTAGAACACAAGTTGTTGTGGGCGTCGATTTTGTCAATTTACTTGCCGTTACTAGTCTTATCTTGATCCGGCGGCATCGTGGGATGAAGCGGCCCGGACCGACCTTACACGTACACTTACGTGAGACAGGTTCCACCGACTGACATGCACTAGTTGCATAAGATGGCTAGCGGGTGTCTGTCTCTCCTACTTTAGTCGGATCGGATTCGATGAAAAGGGTCCTCTGAAGGGTAAATAGAAATTGGCATATCACATTGTGGTTTTGGCGTAGGTAAGAAACGTTCTTGCTAAGAAACCTATAGCAGCCACGTAAAAATTTGCAACAACAATTAGAGGACGTCTAACTTGTTTTTGCAGCATATGCCGTGTGATGTGATATGGCCAAAAGGATGTGATGAATGATATATGTGATGTATGAGATTGATCATGTTCTTGTAATAGGAATCACGACTTGCATGTCGATGAGTACGACAACCGGCAGGAGCCATAGGAGTTGTCTTAATTTATTTATGACTTGCGTGTCAACATAAACGTCATGTAATTACTTTACTTTATTGCTAAACCGTTAGCCATAGTAGTAGAAGTAATAGTTGGCGAGACAACTTCATGAAGACACGATGATGGAGATCATGATTATGGAGATCATGGTGTCATGCCGGTGACGATGATGATCATGGCGCCCCGAAGATGGAGATCAAAAGGAGCAAAATGATATTGGCCATATCATGTCACTATTTGATTGCATGTGATGTTTATCATGTTTTACATCTTATTTGCTTAGAACGACGGTAGCCTAAATAAGATGATCTCTCACTAAAATTTCAAGAATTGTGTTCCCCCTAACTGTGCACCATTGCTAAAGTTCGTTGTTCCAAAGCACCATGTGATGATCGGGTGTGATAGGTCCTAACGTTCGCATACAACGGGTGTAAGCCAGATTTACACATGCAATACACTTAGGTTGACTTGACGAGCCTAGCATGTACAGACATGGCCTCGGAACACGGAAGACCGAAAGGTCGAACATGAGTCGTATAGAAGATACGATCAACATGAAGATGTTCACCGATGATGACTAGTCCGTCTCACGTGATGATCGGACACGACCTAGTTGACTCGGATCATGTATCACTTAGATGACTAGAGGGATGTCTGTCTGAGTGGGAGTTCATTAATAATTTGATTAGATGAACTTAATTATCATGAACTTAGTCTAAAATCTTTACAATATGTCTTGTAGATCAAATGGCCCACGCTAATGTCAACCTCAACTTCAACGCGTTCCTAGAGAAAACCAAGCTGAAAGACGATGGTAGCAACTATACGGACTGGGTCCGGAACTTGAGGATCATCCTCATAGCTGCCATGAAAGCATATGTCCTTGAAGCACCGCTAGGTGAAGCACCCGTCCCAGCAAACCAAGACGTTATGAACGCTTGGCAAACACGTGCTGATGATTACTCCCTGGTTCAGTGCGGCATGCTTTACAGCTTAGAACCAGGGCTCCAAAAGCGTTTCGAGCAGCACGGAGCATATGAGATGTTCCAAGAGCTGAAAATGGTTTTCCAAGCTCATGCCCGGGTCGAGAGATATGAAGTCTCCGACAAGTTCTTCAGCTGCAAAATGGAGGAAAATAGTTCTGCTAGTGAGCACATACTCAGAATGTCTGGGTTACACAACCGCTTGTCTCAGCTGGGAGTTAATCTCCCGGATGACGCGGTCATTGACAGAATCCTTCAGTCGCTTCCACCAAGCTACAAGAGCTTTGTGATGAACTTCAATATGCAGGGGATGGAAAAGACCATTCCTGAGGTATATTCGATGCTGAAATCAGCGGAGGTGGAGATCAGAAAAGAACATCAAGTGTTGATGGTGAATAAAACCACTAAGTTCAAGAAGGGCAAGGGTAAGAAGAACTTCAAGAAGGACGGCAAGGGAGTTGCCGCGCCCGGTAAGCCAGTTACTGGGAAGAAGCCAAGGAATGGACCCAAGCCTGAGACTGAGTGCTTTTATTGCAAGGGAAGTGGTCACTGGAAGCGGAACTGCCCCAAATACTTAGCGGACAAGAAGGCCGGCAACACCAAAGGTATATGTGATATACATGTAATTGATGTGTACCTTACCAGTACTCATAGTAGCTCCTGGGTATTTGATACCGGTGCGGTTGCTCATATTTGTAACTCAAAACAGGAACTGCGGAATAAACGGAGACTGGCAAAGGACGAGGTGACGATGCGCGTCGGGATTGGTTCCAAGGTCGTTGTGATCGCCGTCGGCACGCTACCTCTGCATCTACCTATGGGATTAGTTTTAAACCTCAATAATTGTTATTTAGTGCCAGCTTTAAGCATGAACATTGTATCTGGATCTCGTTTAATTCGAGATGGCTACTCATTTAAATCCGAGAATAATGGTTGTTCTATTTATATGAGAGATATGTTTTATGGTCATGCCCCGCTGGTCAATGATTTATTCTTAATGAATCTCGAACGTGATGTTAAACATATTCATAGTGTGAATGCCAAGAAATGTAAGGTTGATAATGATAGTCCCACATACTTGTGGCACTGCCGCCTTGGTCACATTGATGTCAAATGCATGAAGAAACTCCATGCAGATGGACTTTTGGAGTCTCTTGATTATGAATCATTTTACATGTGCGAACCATGCCTCATGAGCAAAATGACCAAGACTCCGTTCTCCGGAACAATGGAGCGAGCAACCAACTTATTGGAAATCATACATACTGATGTGTGCGGTCCAATGAGCGTTGAGGCTCGCGGTGGCTATCGTTATGTTCTCACCCTCACTGATGACTTGAGTAGATATGGGTATGTCTACTTAATGAAACACAAGTCTGAGACCTTTGAAAAGTTCAAGGAATTTTAGAGTGAGGTTGAGAATCAACGTGACAAGAAAATAAAGTTCTTATGATCAGATCGTGGAGGGGAATATTTGAGTCACGAATTTGGCACACACTTAAGGAAATGTGGAATTGTTTCACAACTCATGCCGCCTGGAACACCTCAGCGTAATGGTGTGTCCGAATGTCGTAATCGCACTCTATTGGATATGGTGCGATCTATGATGTCTCTTACCGATCTACCGCTATCATTTTGGGGTTATGCTTTAGAGACTGCCGCATTCACTTTAAATAGGGCTCCGTCGAAATCCGTTGAGACGACACCATATGAATTATGGTTTGGAAAGAAACCTAAGCTGTCGTTTCTTAAAGTTTGGGGATGCGATGCTTATGTCAAGAAACTTCAACCTGAAAAGCTCGAACCCAAGTCGGAAAATGCGTCTTCATAGGATACCCTAAGGAAACCATTGGGTATACCTTCTACCTCAGATCCGAAGGCAAGATCTTCGTTGCCAAGAACGGGTCCTTCTTGGAGAAAGAGTTTCTCTCGAAAGAAGTAAGTGGGAGGAAAGTGGAACTTGATGAGATGACCCCTCTCGAACCAGAAAGTAGCGCAGCACAAGAAAATGTTTTTGTGGTGCCTGCACCGACTAGAGAGGAAGTTAATGATGACGATCATGATCAAGTTACCACTGAACTTCGTAGGTCCACAAGGACACGTTCCGCACCAGAGTGGTACGGCAACCCTGTCTTGGAAATCATGTTGTTGGACAACGGTGAACCTTCGAACTATGAAGAAGCAATGGCGGGCCCAGATTCCAACAAATGGATTGAAGCCATGCAATCCGAGATAGGATCCATGTATGAAAACAAAGTATGGACTTTGACAGACTTGCCCGATGATCGGCGAGCGATAGAAAATAAATGGATCTTTAAGAAGAAGACGGACGCGGATGGAAATGTTACCATCTATAAAGCTTGACTCGTCGCTAAATGTTATCGATAAGTTCAAGGAGTTGACTACGATGAGATCTTCTCACCCGTAGCGAAGCTGAAGTCCGTCCGAATCATGTTAGCAATTGCCGCATTCTACGATTATGGAATATGGCAAATGGACGTCAAAACGGCATTCCTTAACGGCTTCCTTAAGGAAGAATTGTATATGATGCAGCCGGAAGGTTTTGTCGATCCTATGAATGCTGACAAGGTATGCAAGCTCCAGCGCTCAATCTATGGGCTGGTGCATGCATCTCGGAGTTGGAACATTCGCTTTGATGAGATGATCAAAGCGTTTGGGTTTACACAGACTTATGGAGAAGCCTGTGTTTACAAGAAAGTGAGTGGGATCTCTGTAGCATTTCTCATATTATATGTGGATGACATACTATTGATGGGAAATGATATAGAATTCTTGGAAAGCATAAAGGCCTACTTGAATAAGTGTTTTTCAATGAAGGACCTTGGAGAAGCTGCTTACATATTAGGCATCAAGATCTATAGAGATAGATCGAGACGCCTCATAGGTCTTTCACAAAGCACATACCTTGACAAGATATTGAAGAAGTTCAATATGAATCAGTCCAAGAAGGGGTTCTTGCCTGTATTGCAAGGTGTGAAATTGAGCACGGCTCAATTCCCGACCACGACAGAAGATAGAGAAAAGATGAGTGTCGTCCCCTATGCCTCGGCCATAGGGTCTATTATGTATGCCATGCTGTGTACCAGGCCTGATGTAAACCTTGCTGTAAGTTTGGTAGGAAGGTACCAAAGTAATCCCAGCATGGAACACTGGACAGCGGTCAAGAACATCCTAAAGTACCTGAAAAGGACTAAGGATATGTTTCTCGTTTATGGAGGTGACGAAGAGCTCGTCGTAAAGGGTTACGTCGATGCTAGCTTCGACACAGATCTGGATGACTCTAAGTCACAAACCGCATACGTGTATATTTTGAATGGTGGGCAGTCAGCTGGTGCAGTTGCAAGCAAAGCGTCGTGGCGGGATCTACATGTGAAGCGGAGTACATGGCAGCCTCGGAGGCAGCACATGAAGCAATCTGGATGAAGGAGTTCATTGCCAACCTAGGAGTTATTCCCAATGCATCGGGGCCGATGACACTGGAGCTATTGCCCTTGCCAAGGAGCCCGGGTTTCACAAGAAGACCAGGCACATCAAGCGTCGCTTCAACTCCATTCGTGAAAATATTCAAAATGGAGACATAGATATTTGTAAAGTGCATACGGATTTGAATGTCGCAGATCCGTTGACTAAACCTCTTCCACGGGCGAAACATGATCAACACCAGAACTCTATGGGTGTAAGATTCATCACAATGTAACTAGATTATTGACTCTAGTGCAAGTGGGAGACTGTTGGAAATATGCC
Organism: Aegilops tauschii subsp. strangulata; assembly: GCF_002575655.3. Classification (NCBI taxonomy): domain Eukaryota; kingdom Viridiplantae; phylum Streptophyta; class Magnoliopsida; order Poales; family Poaceae; genus Aegilops; species Aegilops tauschii. Next base: position 462,059,928 of record NC_053041.3, on the reverse strand, counting down.
CTAGAGGCAATAATAAAATGGTTATTATTATATTTCCTTGTTCATGATAATTGTCTATTGTTCATGCTATAATTGTGTTATCCGGAAATCGTAATACATGTGTGAACACATAGACCATAACATGTCCCTAGTGAGCCTCTAGTTGACTAGCTCGTTGATCAATAGATGGTTACGGTTTCCTGACCATGGACATTGGATGTCATTGATAACGGGATCACATCATTAGGAGAATGATGTGATGGACAAGACCCAATCCTAAGCATAGCACTAGATCGTGTAGTTCGTTTGCTAAAGCTTTTCCAATGTAAAGTATCATTTCCTTAGACCATGAGATCGTGCAACTCCCAGATACCGTAGGAATGCTTTGGGTGTACCAAACGTCACAATGTAACTGGGTGGCTATAAAGGTGCACTACAGGTATCTCCGAAAGTGTCTGCTGGGATTTGTCACTCCGTATGACGGAGAGGTATCTCTGGGCCCACTCGGTAGGACATCATCATAATGAGCTCAATGTGATCAAGGAGTTGTTCACAGGACGATGTGTTACGGGAACGAGTAAAGAGACTTGCCGTAACGAGATTGAACAAGGTATCGGTATACCGACAATCGAATCTCGGGCAAGTATCGTACCGATAGACAAAGGGAATCGTATACGGGATTGATTGAATCCTCGACATCGTGGTTCATCCGATGAGATTATCGTGGAGCATGTGGGAGCCAACATGGGTATCCAGATCCCGCTGTTTGTTATTGACCGGAGAGTTGTCTCGGTCATGTCTACGTGTCTCCCGAACCCGTAGGGTCTACACACTTAAGGTTCGGTGACGCTAGAGTTGTAGAGATATTAGTATGCGGTTAACCGAAATTTTTTCGGAGTCCCGGATGAGATCCCGGACGTCACGAGGAGTTCCGGAATGGTCCGGAGGTAAGTCCAGTTTCGGCCACCGGGAGAGTTTTGGGGGTCACCGGTATTGTACCGGGACCACCGGAAGGGTCCCGGGGGTCCACCGGGTGGGGCCACCTATCCCGGAGGGCCCCATGGGCTGAAGTGGCGTGGGAACCAGCCCCTGGTGGGCTGGTGCGCCCCACCCAAGGGCCCAAGGCGCCTAGGGTTGGAAACCCTAGGGGGCCGCCGCCCCCCCTCTAGATGGGATCTCCAAAGGGGGCATGCGCCCCCTAGCCCCTATATATAGTGGAGGGGAGGGAGGGCAGCTGGACCCTAAGCCCTGGCGCCTCCCTCTCCCTCCCGTGACACCTCTCCCTCCTCCAGTAGCGCTTGGCGAAGCCTTGCTGGAATCCCGCTGCTTCCACCACCACACCGTCGTGCTGCTGGATCTCCATCAACTTCTCCTTCCCCCTTGCTGGATCAAGAAGGAGGAGACGTCTCCGCTCCGTACGTGTGTTGAACGTGGAGTTCCCGTCTGTTCGGCGCTAGGATCATCGGTGATTTGGATCACGACGAGTACGACTCCATCAACCCCGTTTTCTTGAACGCTTCCGCTAGCGATCTACAAGGGTATGTAGATGCACTCCTCTCTCTCTCTCGTTGCTAGATGACTCCATAGATTGATCTTGGTGATGCGTAGAAAATTTTAAATTTCTGTTACGATCCCCAATAGACACCACCTGTGAAGAATAGGAACCCCAGATCAAATTCTTCATATGGACCAAATTCTTCATATGGATCCATGTCCTCATACGAACAAAATTCCTCAAAAGGATGAAAGTCCTCATATGATCATCATTGTGCTAATCTCTCTGTTTCGCAGGGAAGAGCTAAGGGCTATGAATATGAGCATTATTCTTCTAACCATTATGTTCATAAGTCCTCGAAGAATTTCTCTGCTTATTCATATGCTTACCCTAACCCCTCTTATGTGAAACGAAATGGACTGGCTTCTATGCCACCTTTTTCATATGGAGCTCACAGAGTGATGAACTCTTTGCCACCCCTTCAGATGTGGATGGTGAAGAAAAAAAACTAATCTCTTATGCCGGGTCAGGTCTCCAGACGTGCTCAAACGTCTGAAGAATTTGCTGGAGACCTGAAAAGTGCCTGAAAGGACGCAGGCTAATCATGTAGAAATGAACTTTCATTTCTCACGTCCTCATACTGCTTTATCTGTTCTATTGCTTGATGAAATTGATCTGATGAATTGATGTCATATTCTTCACTGATGAAGTATATGAGTTCGTTAGCTGCACTAATTCATCTGCAGGATGATCAACCCGAAGCCACTGAGTGGGTCCTCGATAGTGGATGTACAAATCACATGACTGGTGACAAGAATCTATTGATGGATGCTCCCTTATCTCCATCGCATCTGAAGCATATCATCTTCGCTAACAAAGGCAAAAGTTAGGTATTGGGTCTAGGTAAGGTTGCGATCTCAAAGGATTGACACATGGACAAAGTCATGCTTGTCGAGTCCTTAGGATACAACCTCATGTCTGTCTCAATGCTTTGTGATCTTGATATGGTTGTTGTCTTTGGGAAGTATCATTGTGTTGTGATCATGGAAGCTGAGAATTCCAAAGTCTTTGAAGGCTTTAGGAGAGGAGACTTGTATATTGTTGATTTCTCTTCAGGACCACAACTAGCCGTGTGCCTACTTGCAAAAGCTTCAGAAGGCTGGCTATGGCATCGACGACTTGGTCATGCAGGCATGAGGAATTTGCACACGCTTGCAAAGAAGAAGCATGTCATTGGCATTGAGAATGTCAAATTCCTCAAGGATCACTTATGCGGAGCCTGTGAAGCTGGAAAGATTACCAAGGCCAAGCATCCAACGAAGACTATCATGACTACTACTCGACCATTTGAATTGCTTCACATGGATCTCTTTGGTCCTAATCATTATGCTGCAGTTTCAAATGAAGCATCTCAATATGGCTTTAACCATATCATGATGGTTAGCATAAGCAAGTAATATGCGGAAAATCGTTTGAAGCCATATTGAAAGTGGATCTACCGCAACCAGCAAGATGAAAATGGCCTTGTGGTGAGGAATAAGGCACGGCTTGTAGCTCAAGGCTACACACAGGTTGAAGTAATTGATTTCGATGAAACTTTTGCACCTGTTGCTAGACTTGAGGCTATTCGCATATTACTTGCTTATGCTAACCATCATGATATCACTCTATATCAAATGGATGTGAAAAGTGCATTCCTCAATGGTAAGCTTGAGGAAGAAGTATATGTTGCTCAACCCCCAGGTTTTGAAGTTCCAAAGAATCCTGACAAAGTCTCCAGACTCAATAAGGCCCTCTATGGCCTCAAACAGGCCCCTCGGGCATGGTATGATACTTTGAAGGAAAATCCTCATGAAGAAAGGCTTCAAACCCAGTTCACTCGACCCTACTCTTTTCACTAAATCTTATGATGTTGAACTGTTTGTGTGCCAAATATATGTTGATGATATTATCTTTGGCTGTACTGACCAACATTATAGTGATGAATTTGCCTATATGATGAGTGAAGAATATCAAATGTCTATGATGGGAATTGAAATTATTCTTAGGTCTTCAAATTCGTCAACAACGCAATGGCATATTCATATCTCAGGAGAAATACCTCAAGGATGTACTGAGGAAATTCGGCATGCAAGATTGCAAAGGCGTCAAAATTCCTATGCCCACAAATGGCCATCTGTGCACTGATGAAAATGGTATTGACTTCGATCAAAAGGCATACCGCTCCATGATTGGTTCTTTATTGTACTTATGCGCATCTAGGCCAGATATTATGCTTAGTGTTTGCATGTGTGCCTGATTTCAAGTTACACCGAAGGAATCACACCATAAGGCTGTGAAGCATATTCTTCGATATCTAGCTCACACACCAACACTTGGATTATGGTACCCCAAGGGCTCGGCTTTTGATCTCATTGGATATTCAGACTCTGACTATGCTGGTGATCATGTGGACCGCAAGTCAACATCTGGCACATGCCATTTTCTCGGACGATCTTTGGTCTGTTGGTCCTCTAAGAAACAGAACTGCGTATCACTGTCTACTGCTGAAGCTGAGTACATTGCTGCTGGTTCTTGCTGTGCTCAATTGCTGTGGATGAAGCAAACTCTCAAGGACTACGACGTCAACGTTAAGTGTGCCTCTCTTCTGTGACAATGAGAGTGCCATCAAGATTGCTCACAACCCAGTTCAGCACTCGAATACAAAGCACATTCAGATTCGTCATCATTTTCTTCGTGATCATGTGTTGAAGGGCGACATTTCTATTGAGCATGTGAAGACTGAAGAACAGCTAGCCGATATCTTCACAAAGCCCTTGGATGAGAAGATATTTAGCAAGTTGCGGTGTGAGCTAAATATCTTAGAATCTTCGAATGTTCTTTGAAAGGGACACTCATCCTAACACTTATGCAAAATTGATGACTTAGATGTGCAACACATGAAGAAACATTTTTCTTCAATCAATGAAGACTAACACTCTAAGTGTGAAGAAATTAACGAAGAATTTGATTCTCAGAGCCCTACGACAATTGTACGCGGTGTCTGAAATCATCATTCTTATACGGTGGGTCACGCCACCACCAAAGTTGAAAATCTTCAATTTGAGTTTTTCCTCAGTTTTTGAAATTCCTCAGTTGTTCATGTTCTTCAACTTTGCATTGTCTTCACTGTTTCCGTCGTTTTTCTTCATTGGCTATATATATATATATGAGTTTATGTCCTCTACAGCATTCACTTATTGCTAATTCTTCAAGTTGTTATTTCTGCTAAGTGAATGTGATCGGACCCTTCCCCCTCCATGCTAAACTCAACCCAATCTATTCACAAAATTTTCATGTGCGTTCTATTTGAAACTCGTTCAAAATCTTCACTGTGTCCTTGTCAGCTGAAGAATTTGCAAACGGAACGTTAAAACTTATCTTATCCAAAATTTTCGTTTTGCCGCTCAAACTGTTCCGCATCCCACAAAACACTTATCTATTCACCCACGATCTCACACGATCTCCACTTCTCAGTACGAGGGTGACACATGTCAAGCGAATGAGAAGGGTCAGGGGCACGTTCGTCCAAATTCTTTGGGCGAACAGTTTTTCACCGTGGCTATTAATACCCCCTCCCCTTCCTCACTTCTCCTTTACTCCGCTCGACCTCACTCGAGCTCGAGCTTCTCAAACCCTAGCGCCACCGCTACTTCATCGTCGCCGGTGAGGAAGAGCCTCACTGCCTCGACCTCGTCACCGCCGTACTCGCGCCGGCCGCGGATTTCTTCCCTCCACAGCCGCCGTAGCCGTCTTCCTCTGCCAAGTTAGGGCGTGGAAGATCTGCATTGACGAACTTCACATCTCCACTTCCCAGTTCGTCGTGTTCTTTGTCCAGGGTAATTAAAAGTTACTTTTACTGCCCTCTTTGATTCAGATGATTTCTACAAAATCTTCAAAGGTGTTTTTCTTCAAATTGTCACACACTAAAACACCTCACATGTCATCTGTTCTTGATTCATTTCTCTAAGCTGTTTTTTTCCTCAAGATTCCTCAATTGTGTGGATTCTCAATCCATACAACTCTGGAACCTAAGACAAAGAACGCTTAGTGAAATTCTTCAAGACTCATCTGGTCAAATTCCTCAAACTTTTTGTTTTTACAAAACCTTCTGAGAGCGCATATGACCTCTCCAAATTCCTCGCAACTATACTCTGTTCACAAGTACTCATGTCTGCTGCTGAATCACTAGGTTCTCATCAACTTAACTCATTTGCAGCGTTCCTCGAAGAAAAGTTGCATACATCTTCAGAGAATTCCATTGTTCAAATTCCTCATCTGAAGAAAATGGCTGATGGTTAGAAGCCATAGAAAGGAGGAAAGAGGCCTGAAATCAATACTGCCTTTGAGATCCCCGATGACATATATAAGGATTATTGCACTCCTGATGAGGCCAAGTTTGGTAAGGAGGACAAAAATCAGCGCAAGGTGCGCATACAGAGGATAGAGAGGAGATGGGCAAGAGAGTGGAGGGAGTACAGGTATGTTACTCCCAAATATATGAAGAAATTCGCACTCAATCCTCCATGCCCAAGACCTCCATTGGCACCTGGCCAAGAAGCAGATCCCACTAGCCTCAAGCGCGGTGAGGATTATCCTGATGAATGGGCCAAGCGCCAGGCCAAGCTGGCTAGACAAGCCAGAGAAGCAGTGAGGAAATTCAACGAGGACTCTGCTGCTGCTGCCTCTGCTGAGGCCTCTGTTGTCAAGCTTAAGAAGGCCATGGCAAAGAAGCCTGCGCATAAGCCAAGTGCTTCATCTTCAATGCCCTCAAGGCCAAGTTCCTCAGCAATGCCCTCACGGCCAGATTCCTCAAAGCCCTCACGGCCAAATCCTCAAACTGCTCCTGCTCCTCCAAAGTCCTCAGCTCCTCCGCCAAAGTCTTCGGCTGCTCCGACCAAATCCTCTGCACCTGTGCATCTCGCCATGTGCCAAAGGACAACAGGCATCTCTATTGCCTCAGGAGCTTCTGCTAGTTCCTCAGCTGCACCATATTCTTCAACGGGACCCTCTCTGCTGAAGATAAAGGCCACTGCTGGACGAGGTTCTCGCCCAAGTCCTCACAAGAAGCAGGTCACCTTCCAAGTGCCGTCTGATGAAGACGAAGCTGATGATGATGAACTTGCAGAAATCATCAGAGATAGGCAGGTCAAGGCCGCTAGAGCCAAAGGCACAAATGTGCCTCTGCTTTTGGATCCAAAGTTGATCCTCGACTACATTGATCTCTGGCACAAGGACCCCAACACTCATATGCCTGATTTCAAACTGACTCCTGGCCAATGTCATATGCTGACTGCCTTCATCCAAGAAGAAAAATGGAAATATGAGAAGGCAAGGCAGCTCAAGAAAGCACAATACAGGAAGGAGCGTTTCCTGAAGAAAAATGTTGTCTCTATGACAACTGAAGAACTTGTCACTATTCAATCTGAGGTCAAGAAACTTAGTGATGACTTTGATGCGTATCGTGCTGACTGGCTTGGAGCCAAAGTCAGGTTTGTGAAATTGTCTGAAAAGTTCACCTCCAATGTTGCAGCTCCATCGCAACCAGATATTTCTCAAGCCGGAGCATCTGCTCAGCCTACTGAAGAAAACGCCAGCACCACTGATGAAAATCAGGCTGCTGAAGAAAATGTGAGTTCCAGGGCTGATGATTGAATTCCAGCCGCTGAAGAAATTGCCAGGGCATCCACTAGTGGTGCGCCTGAAGAAAATGAAGAAGTCGGGCCAACTGCATCAGTTGTGCCTGAAGAAATTCCACCAAATTCCTCTGCTCCTCCTGCGCCTACCCCAACTCCAATCCTTCCATCTGCATCAGATGTGAAGAAGACCAAGGCTGCAGAGCGTGCAGCTGTGAAGAAAAGGAAAGCATCAGCTTCATCAGATTCTTCAGCTCCGAAGAAGATGAAGAAATTGTCAAGCTCATTCGCAAATCCTATTGATGTTGTTCCTGTTTCCAGCATGACATCAAAGGAACTTGTACCTTTTGATGAAGTTTATGTGATCCCAAGCGAATCTGATGAAGACATTCCCTCTGCTGCTTCTTCAGAGCAGATGGATGAAGAAATTGAAGCGGACGCAATCCCTTCAACTCCAATTGTCTCCTCGCCCATGACTCAGTTTACTGCTGAAGAGGCCGGCGTTGAGGAATTGGATGATCAAAATTCTGATGTGGACATTGGGAGTACTACTCCATTGATGAATGATGACTTTTGGGAAAGTCAGCATCCCAACTCTCCTCTGTTCACGCCATTGTAGCAAATCCCTCAGTCCCCAGCACATACTGTTCCATTGGGCTCTGAAGAAACTCACCCCACTCCGTCTGTACATGAAGAAATTCCAGCCACTAGTGCTGAAGAAATTGTGAATGAAGAATTGAAGACACAGACTTCCACTGAAGAGGAACCAAAAATTCCTCAGCCTGAAGAACCTGAGATTGCGATTCCTGAGGTTGTGATGCAACTTACTGACACTCCTCTGCCCAAGCCAAAGGATCCATTCTCAAGGAAGCAAAAATTCAAGGCTGATGATTTCTTCGGCGAGCACGTATTCTTCACGGATTACAACCCCTATGACTCTGCTCGCATTAGGAAGAGGCGTTTCTGGACTGCCAGCCAGGCAAATTTTTATTCCTCAGTGCTGTTCAACAAAGACAAAGTATTCGATCATGAGCACATTCCTCACGTGGACATGGAATCTCTGCCGTGCTTCGTGCCAGTCCTCAGTGTTCTTCACGATGCTGGACTGCTATATTTCTGCACTGATATATGTGATTGGAATGAAGAACTCATTCTTCAATTTTATGCAACGCTGCACATCACCGGAGACTCTGAAGATGTGAATTCATGGGTGCTGGACTGGATGTCTGAAAATACTCACTACAAGGCACCAGCTACTGAATTGCTTCATGCTTTGCATCTCAGTCCTCCCCTTGAAGCTGCTCGTTGTGTTTGCAGTGAGCCTGAGCTTACAGACCACTATATGCAAGTGCTGATGAAGCCATTGAAGCCAGGTCAGGCCCCAAGAACAAAATTCCTTGTGAAGGAATTGCTATATGTGCCTCGGACTGTCTATCGCATTCTGACGAAGACATTGAGTCCTATCAAGGTCCACGACTTGAATGAAGAAGAAGTCGTTGGCATAATGAAGAATCTGCTTTTTAATATCATTCATGGCGTTCCCGTCAACTTCCATGATTTCTTCATGAGGACTCTGGCCAATGTCGCTATGTCACCGTTTGAGCTGAAGCCTTATGCACCTTGGATTATGAGATTCATTAGAACAAGGTCTTCACTCAACTACAAAGCTGATACACTGAACCATTGCAGCTACTTGCCCCCGATTGAAGTCCTCAAACGAACATTTTCCTCAACTGATGACAAGGGCAAGGCCGCTGCTGTTATAGATGAAGGCATTCATCCTTTGGATGGTCAATTTCGCAAGGCTGCATCTTACTCCACCAATGATGACTCTGCCACTCATGACTCTGCCGCCAACACAACCAAGCAAAATCCTCGAGGCACAGCTCCCAGGGTGATGACTGATCGTGAGCTACTTCTGAGTCTTCACTAGAAGGTTGATCACAATCATAAATGGGTCAAGCGTAAATTTGGTTCAATTCTTCACAACATGACTGCTACCCACAATGCAGTGAAGAAAAACCACTACTACCTCCATGAAACCTTCAACCGTACCTGGGCTGTTCTGTCTCATGTTTACAGCAAAGAAGATCTGAAGAAAATGGGTCTCAAGGAAGATTTTGACAGGTCTGCTCCTCCACCGAAGAAATACAAGAAGGTCAAGGTTCCTTCCTTGGTGGCCAGCTCCTATTCTTCATCGCGAGACACCGACGAGCATGAAGACTTGGACGACACTGCGGCAGGCCCTACTACGACAATCGACCCCAACAACGCTGGCGCTCCTTCTTCAACTTGATATTCTTCAGGGGCGTTAGTCCTCATTTTCGATCCTTTTGGTCATTCGATGACAAAGGGGGAGAAATTTGAGTTAGTCTTCAAGCGGGTCTATCTATATGGGCGTTTTTTTGCTAAGTTACAACTCTCGTTCTTCTGATGACTCTGCTGGATCGAGTTGTAAACTTAAACTCTATGGTGGCCTGATACTTTTTGCTGTGATTTTCTGCATGCTTATTCCTTACTAATGTTAATGCACGCATGCTGAATTACATCAGTCACCATATTTCATCATGCATTTCAAATTCTTCATATTACATATCATATGCGTGTATGAATTACAAGATATAGGGGGAGATCTCCATGATTCTACTCTTCAAGTGTGCATTGCTTCAAAAGCAAATTCCTCACTATGCACATCTTCAGGGGGAGTTCTTCTATATCTTGCAATCAAATTCCTCAATATCAGTATTTACACTTCATATGTTTATCCCCATTGAAAACTTAACCTATATTGTCATTAATCACCAAAATGGGGGAGATTGTGAGTGCATCTAGTGCCCCTTAGTGATTTTGGTGTATTGAAGACTTATAGGTTAAGGGACTAATGTGTTTATGAGTGTACACAGGTCTATAAGTCTATGAGGAGTTTGATATTTACAGAGAAAGTTGACCCCTAAAAATAGTTCTTCGACTGAAGACTTTGGCTTTCTGAAGACTTTCTGAAGACTTTGAAAGTGAAGAAATTGGTGTGACCTTGAAGACTTGGTATTCATTCGAGGAACATGGAGCGTGAAGACTTTGGTTTTTGTAGTTTCATTTTCTCTTTCTTGAGTCATAGAAACACCGTACTATTAAAGGGGGTCGAGGAAATACTAAGGAAAAAATTCCATGTGATGCTCAACTCAAAATCCTACACCTACCAATCCTTCGAGTGAAGCCATTCGAAATCTCATACAGTTCAGTCATATTCTTCAGTGACAGAGACAAAGTTCTTCTGGTCTCTGAGGAATTTGTTCTGACTGAGGAGTTAGGAATTCGCCAATGCGGATTGCCTACACAATGAGGAACATGATAGCCCTGAGGAATTTGAGCCTCAAATTTCTGATCGTTGCTGTGCTACGCGCCAGCTATCCCAAAATATCTTATCCACCTAATGGTCATATCATTGAAGGGCATTTGTGTCTTATCATGTCGGGCTGCTCCCTAGGCTATAAATAGCCGCCCCCTACAACCACTTGCTGGTTGGCCGCTCCGAGAGAAACTGACACTTGTCATTTGAGAGCATCCCATCCTCCGAGGACTTTGAGCGAAAATCATCGAGTGAGGAAAACCCCAAACCCAAACACCTACAAACCCAAAGTGATTGAGCATCACTGAAGAGATTGATCCTGCGTGGATCCAACGCTTGTTACCTTTGAAGACTGTGCTTGTTCCAGACGGTTAGGCGTCATGGTCTAGAGCATCCAAGAGGAATTGTGGATCGCCGAGTGACCGAGTTTGTGAAGGTTCGGAAGTCACTTGAAGACTTACCACGAGTGATTGGGCGAGGTCTATGTGACCTTAGCTCAAGGAGAATACGGTGAGGACTGTGTGTCCAGGACTGTGTGTCCTCAGGTTTAAATACCTAGCCGCTCCAACCAGATGTACAACTGAGACAACAGTTGGAACTGGTCTACCAAATCATTGTCTTCACCAAGCTTACTGGTTCTATTTCCTCAACTCTTTCATTTCCTCATTACTGTGTTGTACACTTGCTCATATCTGTGTTTGAAGACCTTGACTGAAGACTTTCTCAATTTCCTCAGTTCAATTTCTTCAGTCTGTTTGTCTTCATCCTGTGTTATCCTGTGATTACGCTTTCTGTACTCTGTGCTTGTCTTCATTTCATCATGATGACCATGCTTGTGTTCTGTTATGTTTACTTTTGAGTACTTATTCCGCTGCTAGTAGTTCTTCACTAAGGAATTTCCTCACCCGCAAATTCCTCAGTGAAGAATTCATAAAAATCATCGCCTATTCACCCGCCTCTAGTCGATATATCGCACTTTCAGCATACATAACAACAACATTATATACACACTTATAAGGACATGGTTGCATAACCAAATTAAACATCCACTTACATAGGTGGCTACTACAACCATGGCATTTGCACACACCAAAGTAAACTATTACATGCATAATTACATAGGTGGCTACTACACACATGACATTTCCACACACCAATAAAGTAAGCTATATATTACATGCATGATTAATTATCATAAACGATCATCTTATCATCATCTACTTCTTGTGACACTTACTCTGCTTGTTGCTCGATCCGGGCTCGTCGATTTGGGTAACGAGGCACTTCCTCATGTCAACGATCTACCTGTGCATCTCGTAGCATGTGTACACGCTCTTGGCCGCGAACCTGAGGTGAGGTTCATCCAGTTGCTGCATCCAGGCCCTGTGCCAGGATAGGGGACTTGTTCTCTGGGCATACTACTTCATCTTTTCGTAGTAGGGGTCGATGATGGCCGAGGCGAGTTCGACCAGGGAGTCCTTCGTGCTGCCCCAGACCCTGTAACGGTCACGGATTTCGACAAGGTTCTTGTAGGCCAAGCCCGTAACACTGAGCGCATTTACATCGTCTTTGGTTTCCACCGTGGCGACCTTGTAGTTGGTGCTATTGACAAGCCTGTTGAAACGGTCGCAAGGCTCTGTGGCCATGCAGTAGTGGTAGATGAGGACATGATGGCGCACGCACAACTGAGCGACGACAACCTTTTGATCTATGCCGGGACGACCGGTGATGTACTGGAGGTCGATGCCGACCACCTTGTACTTGTCTCGAGCAATCAACTGCTCAACGCTGTTGATGTAGTCGTCCACCATGGTCGGGCCGATGGTGTACACCACCGAGAGATTCGTCTCCCTCGCGTGGGTCTCCACTCTATGCTCGACAAACTCCATTGGAGCGCCGCTAGACATCCCCTCTCTATGTGTCGTCGTGGGTGTGCTTGTTGTGTTGTGGGGCATGATCGAAAGTTTGAAGAGACTAAGGTTATAATGGCCGCGGGAATTAAAGGGGAAGCCGGACGGTTAGGAATATCGGCAGGCGCTGATGGCAGTTCTAAATTGCAGCGCGTAACTCCATCATGCTGCACGTAACTGCATCGCGTGGCAACGCGCGCGGCGCAACCACATGCATATGGGCCCCCCGACGTGATCGTGCGCACGCCCAACCGCTGGCAGAGCGCGCGTGGAGGGACGCGAGAAGAGTGCTCCGCGGTCGCGTGAGCGGCGAGCAACCATATATAGATGCATATAGCAGTTGAACATGCAAAGAAAAGGTGTCCACAAGCCCAGCGCGCCGACGGACGCGAGCAGAGCGCGCCGCGGCGCCTAACGGTGAGCACAGCGCGTTGCGGCGCCTAACGACGGGATAGACCTTCATTCAAGCCAATCAACATGTGTTCGAAAAACAAAAATTATCAAAAAGTAACGAGATAGACACTGGCAACACGACTTATAAATTGAGGGATGGAGTACTAGTTACACTGATGCATATAATTAAGTAAAGGGATCGCACATGTCTGTGTTGACTGGAACGAGAATGCAATAGCACAATAAGAATTAAGGCCATGATGATGCGATCGCAGTGGTGGTTACAGGAGGCAAGAAGAAAGATGCATCCATCAACGTACGACCTGCTCCTCCTCAACTCAGTGCGCCGGGCCACCGACCGGCGGCTAAGGGGCGGCGGCTTTTGTGGCGAGGTCAAGGTGCTTCTCAGCAAAGGCATCCAAGGCTTCCAGCCGGCTGAAGAAGGCCAACGCCGTAGTGTCCTCATTGGCCTTGTAGATACCTGTGTACACGATTTGCTCGTACACATGGATGTGTAGGTCGACGGATTCTGGCAGGTCGAGGCGCCTCGCAGCGAGCGCGACCTCCAGGTGGACATTCTTCATGGCGTCGGCGGGCAGTCACAGGGCCACCAGTGCTTGAAATAGTTTCCAACCATGGAGGCCGATTAGGGTGGCAAGCAATGAGGAGCCCGGGTGCGCGGGCTGGAGGAGTACGGCGATGTCGTCCACGAGCTTCTTGATGACGGTGAACCTGTTGGTGGTGCGAACGATCATCTGGTCCAACTGAGAGTCGTAGCTGGCGTCGACGGCGGCCATCCACCAGCCGATCGCCAACACCGTCTGGAGACGATCCACGGTGCCATGCCGCAGGCCGGCGTCGTGGACCATCTGGCACAGCCGCTGGCCGCTCGCGCGCATCGCTTCCATGGGTCTGGAGTGAGCACTTTTGCGCTTATTAGTGTAGGTGCTTAGGCAAGTGCTTAGGTGCGTACTATGTGGTAGATGCATTGGAATGGAGGGGCGGCTTTATATGAGTGCAAACTGCGTTGCATTCACATCGTGCAGCCTCTTTTCCTGGTCCTCCTCCCATTACTTCCCTCATGCATTCACACGATGCTAATTGAAGGGGGATGCATCATTGGCCGTTCAACATTTCGGGAACCGCTACCCTCTCCCTCGTCTGCATTAAAGCCGTATCAGGAACTGTGCCGCCCGCTGTCAAATCGAATAGTACTGCACCGCCTGCTGCACGCCCGGCTGAACACGCCTCCTCACCTCCATCTATGCTTAATTACTGAATTTTAGTTGCAAAAATTAGATACTACTAGTGATTTTTAGCTTCATATTTTGACGAATCGCAGTGTTACAAGGTTGACAAATAGCAATGTTACTAGATTAACAAATGTCAATCTTTCCAGTTTGACAAATGGCAACATACCCAATATGACAGATGCAAATCTTACCAAATTGTTTATACGTGGTTGCACACGGGTGATCCAAAACAACCGTTTGCGTTGAAGGGATGCACAAATCCTGTGCTACGGATTTTCCCTCGACTTAAGGGGGAAGACCATAGCTCTCACTTTGCATACGGGTGTTCTATCTAAAACGTTTGCAATTGGAATTGGAATCAGTATTTTATCACGTTCTGGTGATTTTAAACAATTGTTTTCGTGAACAGAAAGTTTCTGACTTTTTCAGCAAGATCAAATAATTACTATCCAAGAAGATCCTATAGGTTTTACTTGGCACAAACACTAATTAAAACATAAAAACAAATCTAACCAGAGGCTAGATCAAATATTTATTGCTAAACAGGAACAAAAAGCAAGGAACTAAAATAAAATTGGGTTGCCTCCCAACAAGCGCTATCGTTTAACGCCCCTAGCTAGGCATAAAAGCGAGGATAGATCTAGGTATTATCATCTTTGGTATGCAATCCATAAGTGGTTCTCGTAATAGATTCATAAGGTAATTTAATCTTCTTTCTAGGGAAGTGTTCCATGCCTTTCCTTAATGGAAATTGGAATCTAATGTTCCCTTCCTTCATATCAATAATTGCACCAATCGTTCTAAGGAAAGGTCTACCAAGAATAATTGGACACGAAGGCTTGCAATCTATATCAAGAACAATGAAATCTACATGCACATAGTTCCTATTTGCAACAATAAGAACATCATTAATTCTTCCCATAGGTTTCTTAATAGTAGAATCCGCAAGATGCAAGTTTAAGGAACAATCATCAAATTCACGGAAACCTAGCAAATCACACAAAGTTTTTGGAATCGTGGAAACACTAGCACCCAAATCACACAAAGCATAGCATTCCTGATCTTTAATTTTAATTTTAATAGTAGGTTCCCACTCATCGTAAAGCTCTCTAGGAATAGAAACTTCTAATTCAAGCTTTTCTTCATAAGATTGCATTAAAGCATCAACGATGTGTTTAGTAAAAGCCTTATTTTGACTATAAGCATGAGGAGAATTTAGCATGGATTGCAACAAGGAAATACAATCTATTAAAGAGAAATCATCATAATTAAATTCCTTGAAATCCAAAATAGTGGGTTCATTGCTATCTAAAGTTTTGACCTCTTCAATCCCACTTTTACCATTTTTTGCATCAAGATCTAAAAACTCTGAATTATTGGGATGCCTTTTAACTAAAGTTGACTCATATCCAGTCCCATCATTATCAAGATTCATATTGCAAAACAAAGATTTAATAGGAGACACATCAATAACTTTTAGATCTTCATCATTATTACCATGAAAACTAGAAGAACACACTTTCACAAATCAATCTTTCTTAGCACGCATCCTAGCGGTTCTTTCTTTGCACTCATCAATGGAAATTCTCATGGCTTTGAGAGACTCATTGATATCATGCTTAGGTGGAATAGATCTAAGTTTCAAAGAATCAACATCAAGAGAAATTCTATCCACGTTCCTAGCCAATTCATCAAGCTTAAGTATTTTTTCTTCAAGCAAAGCATTGAAATTCTTTTGCGAATTCATAAAATCTTTAACACTAGTCTCAAAATCAGAGGGCAACTTATTAAAATTTCCATAAGAATTATTGTAGGAATTACCATAATTATTAGAGGAATTACTAGGGAACTGCCTAGGATTAAAGTTTCCTCTATACGCGTTGTTACCAAAATTATTCCTACCAAAAAAATTCATCCATAGATTCATTATTATTCTCAATCAAAGTAGACAAAGGCATATCATTAGGATCAGAAGAAGCACTCTTATTAGCAAACAATTTCATAAGTTCATCCATCTTTCCACTCAAAACATTAATTTCTTCAATCGCATGAACCTTTTTACTAGTAGATCTTGCAGTGTGCCATTGAGAATAATTAACCATAATATTATCTAGGAGTTTAGTAGCTTCTCCTAAAGTAATTTCCATAAAAGTGCCTCCCGCAGCCGAATCTAAAAGATTTCTAGAAGCAAAATTCAATCCGGCATAAAAGTTTTGTATAATCATCCATAGATTCAATCCATGAGTGGGGCAATTACGTAACATTAATTTCATCCTCTCCCAAGCTTGTGCAACATGTTCATGATCAAGTTGATTAAAATTCATGATATCATTTCTAAGAGAGATGATCTTAGCGGGAGGAAAATACTTAGAGATAAAAGCATCTTTGCACCAAGAATCAATACTATTTTTAGGCAAAGACAAAAACCAAGCTTTAGCACGATCGCTAAGCGAAAACGGAAATAGCTTCAATTTAAAAATAACATTGTCCACATCTTTCTTCTTTTGCATATCACACAAATCAACAAAGCTATTTAGATGGGTAGCGGCATCTTCACTAGGAAGGCCAGCAAATTGATCTTTCATGACAAGATTCAACAAAGCAGCATTAATTTCACAAGATTCAGCATCGGTAAGAGGAGCAATCGGAGTGCTAAGAAAATCATTGTTGTTGGTATTGGTAAAATCACACAATTTAGTATTATCTTGAGCCATTGTGACAAGCAAACAATCCAACACAAAAGCAAACAAGAAGCAAGTGAAAAAGAAGCGAACGAAAAAAAGAGGGCGAATAAAACGGCAAGGGTGAAGTGGGGGAGAGGAAAACGAGAGGCAAATGGCAAATAATGTAATGCGAGGGATAAGAGTTTGTGATGGGTACTTGGTATGTCTTGACTTGTGCGTAGACTCCCCGGCAACGGCGCCAGAAATCTTTCTTGCTACCTCTTGAGCACTGCGTTGGTTTTCCCTTGAAGAGGAAAGGGTGATGTAGTAAAGTAGCGTAAGTATTTCCCTCAGTTTTTGAGAAACCAAGGTATCAATCCAGTAGGAGACCACGCTCAAGTCTCTCGTACCTACACAAACAAATAAGAACCTTGCAACCAATGCGATAAAGGGGTTATCAATCCCTTCACGGCCACTTGCAAAAGTGAGATCTGATAGAGATGATAAGATAATATTTTTGGTATTTTTATGATAAAGACTAAAAGTAAAGAAAGCAAAATAAACGGTGATAGAAATAACAGGAGATTAATATGATAGAGAATAGACCCGGGGGCCATAGGTTTCACTAGTGGCTTATCTCAAGAGCATAAGTATTACGGTGGGTGAACAAATTACTGTCGAGCAATTGATAGAATTGAGTATACTTATGAGAATATCTAGGCATGATCATGTATATAGGCATCACGTCCGCGACAAGTAGACCGACTCCTGCCTGCATCTACTACTATTACTCCACACATCGACCGCTATCCAGCATGCATCTAGAGTATTAAGTTCATAAGAACAGATGAAAGATCGTGGATGTCGCCTAGAGGGGGGGGTGAATAGGCGCTTTAAAATAATTACGGTTTAGGCTTGAACAAATGCGGAATAAACCTAACGGTTAATTTGTCAAGCACAAAACCTAAAACAACTAGGCTCACCTATGTGCACCAACAAGTTATGCTAAGCAAGATAAACAACTATGTGATAGCAAGATATATAACAAGGATCACTACGGCTATCACAAAGTAAAGTGCATAAGTAAAGGGGCTCGGGTAAGAGATAACCGAGGCACGCGGAGACGACGATGTATCCCGAAGTTCACACCCTTGCGGATGCTAATCTCCGTTTGGAGCGGTGTGGAGGCACAATGCTCCCCAAGAAGCCACTAGGGCCACCGTAATCTCCTCACGCCCTCGCACAATGCAAGATGCCGTGATTCCACTAAGGGACCCTTGAGGGCGGTCACCGAACCCGTACAAATGCCAACCCTTGGGGGCGGTCACCGAACCCGTACACTTTGGCAACCCTTGGGGGCGGTCACCGGAACCCGTCAAATTGCTCGGGGCGATCTCCACAACCTAATAGGAGACCCCGACGCTTGCCCGGAGCTTTGCACCACAATGATTGAGCTCCGAACACCACCAACCGTCTACGGCGCCCAAGCACCCAAGAGGAACAAGCTCAAGGGTACCAAGCACCCAAGAGTAATAAGCTTCTCAACTTGTAACTTCCACGTATCACCGTGGAGAACTCAAACCGGTGCACCAAATGCAATGGCAAGGGCACACGGAGTGCCCAAGTCCTTCTCTCTCAAATCCCACCGAAGCAACTAATGCTAGGGAGGAAAATGAGAGGAAGAACAAGAAGGAGAACTCCAAGATCTAGATCCAAGGGGTTCCCCTCACATAGAGGAGAAAGTGATTGGTGGAAATGTGGATCTAGATCTCCTCTCTCTTTTCCCTCAAAAACTAGCAAGAATCCATGGAGGGATTGAGAGTTAGCAAGCTCGAAGAAGGTCAACAATGGGGGAAGAACACGAGCTCAAAGGATAAGGTTCATTGGGGAAGAAGACCCCCTTTTATAGAAGGGGGAAAATCCAACCGTTATGCTCACAGCCCGCACCGAGCGGTACTACCGCTCCTACGAGCGGTACTACCGCTCCTACGAGCGGTACTACCGCTAGGGCGGCAGAAGCCCAATGAAACAACACTGCAAATGGGCAACAGGGCGGTACTACTACAGGAGCGGTACTACCGCCTGCCCTTGCGGAACTACCGCGCGACCACGGAAGTAAAAATAACTGCCACGCCTACAACCGCTGGAGCTAGCTACGAGAAAAAAAAGCGGCATGGTACTACCGCTCACAGGGAGCGGTACTACCGCGCAAGGGCATATGTAAAAAATTACATCTGCGCCTACTAACGCACGCAATCAGCGATAGGATGCGAGGCAGCGGTACTACCGCTCACCAGGAGCGGTAATACCGCGTAGGACGCGGAAGTAAAAAATTACTTCCGCGCCTACTTCCGTGCGCGCCAGCGTTCTGGGCTAGAGGCAGCGGTACTACCGCTGGCCCCTGCGGTACTACCGCTCCCTTGAGCAGTACTACCGCACGCCACAGAGGCTTTAGCACTTGGATGCCTTCAAAACGCAGCTAAAGACAACAGATGGATCCAATAAAACCAGAACTGCCATAACTTCTGCAAATGAGCTCCGAATTGAGCAAACTCAAGCTTGTTGGATACAAGACAACGAGTGGCATCAAAACAGCGACATAACCTCCAACAGAGAAGAACTGGCATAACCTCCAACATCGAAAACATCATAGAAGAGCAAGTGAACTTCGTTTTTGATGAACTCGAGTTTGTCAACAAGATGACCAAAAGCTCCAAAACTCACAAAGAGAAGCAAACAAGAACCAAGAAAGATGATGCAAGGATGCAATGGTTTGAGCTCTCTACGAATGATACGATCAAGCTACTCATCGAGAGCCCCCCTTGATAGTACGGCAATCGATCCTATAACCCGGTCTCCCAACTACCACCATGAGACCGGTAAAATAGAAAACCTATCGAGGGCAAACCTTTGCCTTGCACATGGTCCACTTGAGCTAGATGAAGACGATCTTGACTCCCTCAAGTTGGACCACCTTTCTTGATTGCGTTGGCTCGATGAAGACTAGTTGATTGCTCCCCCATACTCCACTATGGGTGAGCCACTCTTCCGCACATCTTCACAAGTCCATTGTCACCACAATGGACGACAAGCTTCAAGCATTTGATCTCTTCGTGATGCTTCCTTGAACTTGCACACCGCAACCTAACCCCACAAAGAACTCTCACGAAGATCATGGGTTAGTACACAAAGCGTAATTGACAATGCTTACCATACCATGGGATCGCTTGATCCCTCTCGGTACATCTTCTACGCTTTGTGTGTTGATCAACTTGATTCACTCTTTTACTTAGTCTTGATCAACCTCTCACAAGACCAATCTTTAGGTAATTCCTTGAATAGCACCTTGGTCATCACAAACTCTCCTTGAAACCAACAAATGCACTCCAAGAAAAGCCTATGGACAAAACCTTCAAATATAACTCAAGGCAACCATTAGTCCATAGAGATTGTCATCAATTACCAAAACCAAACATGGGGGCACCGCATGTTCTTTCAACAGAGTAACACATTAGGCAAGATGACATGATGTATAGGGATAAACTCAAGCAATATGATATAAACCCAATCTTTTTATCCTCGATGGCAACAATACAATACGTGTCGTTTCCCCTTCTTTCACTGGGATCGAGCACCGCATGATTGAACCCAAAGCTAAGCACTTCTCCCATTGCAAGAAAGATCAATCTAGTAGGCCAAACCAAACTGATAGTTCGAAGAGACTTGCAAAGATAACAAATCATACATAAAAGAATTTAGAGGATATTCAAATATTGTTCATAGATAATCTTGATCATAAACCCACAATTCATCGGATCTCGACAAACACACCGCAAAAAAGAGTTACATCGAATAGATCTCCAAGAGAATCGAGGAGAACTTTGTATTGAGATCCAAAGAGAGAGAAGAAGCCATCTAGCTAATAACTATGGACCTGAAGGTCTGAGGTAAACTACTCACACATCATTGGAGAGGCTATGGTGTTGATGTAGAAGCCCTCCGTGATCAATGCCCCCTCCGGCGGAGCGCCGGAAAAGGCCCCAAGATGGGACCTCACGGGTACAAAGAGTTGCGGCGGTAGAAATAGGGTTTCGCCGTGCTCCTGGATGTTTTTGGGGTATAAGAGTATATATAGGCAAAGGAAGTCAGTCAGGGGAGCCACGAGGGTGGGGGCGCGCCCAGGGGGGGCAGGCGCGCCTCCCTACCTCGTGGCCTCCTTGTTGGTTGCTTGACATCCACTCCAAGTCCTCTGGATCACGTTTGTTCCAAAAATCACGCTCCCGAAGGTTTCATTCCGTTTGGACTCCGTTTGATATTCTTTTTCTACGAAACACTGAAATAGGCAAAAAACAACAATTTGCTCTGGGCCTTGGGTTAGTAAGTTAGTTCCCAAAAATAATATAAAAGTGTATAATAAAGCCCATTAAACATCCAAAACAGAATATATAATAGCATGGAACAAACAAAAATTATAGATACGTTGGAGACGTATCAGGGGCTCGATATGGTTGGACCTCTTAAAGGGGGAAGCCATAAGAAGAAATACTTATTGGTTATGGTCAATAAGTTCACTAAGTGGATAGAAGCCAAGCCAGTTAAAACAGCTGAAGCTGGACCGGTGATAGACTTTATATCCAGTGTAGTACACCGTTACGATGTCCCGCACAGCATCATTACTGACAACGGTTCTAAATTTACAGCCGATGAGGTGAAAACTTGGTGCACCAATTTGGGCATCGTGCTCGATTACGCCTCCGTATATCACCCTCAGACAAATGGTCAGGTCGAGCAGGCAAACAACATGATAATGAGCGGCATCAAACCCAGACTAGTGCGATCTCTGCAAGAATCATACAAACACTGGGGCGAGGAACTCGATTCTGTACTCTGGGGCTGCGGACCACGCCCAATCGCACGACCGGATATACACCTTTTTCATGGTGTACGGTGCGGAGGCGGTCTTACCTTGCGACATTATTCACGACTCACCTCGAGTGCGCATGTATGAAGAGAGAGAAGCCGAGCTCGATCGGCAGGACGACTTGGACGGCCTGGAGGCGGAGCGCGATGTCGCAAAGGCCCGTTCCGCATTCTATCAACATCAGGCTCGGTGATATCAAAGCAGAGAAGTACGGGCCAAGACTTACAATGTCGGTGACCTCCTTCTACGCCTACCAGAGAATAAAAAGGACAAGCTCAAGCCCAAATGGAGGAGCCTATCGCCTTCGCAATGCTTTGGATAATCGCTTGGAGCCAAACCCATGGAACGCTGCAAGGCTCCAAAGATTCTATGCCTAAGTCCACACATATACCCTTTTTCCTCGTTCCTCCTTTTCTCCCTTTCACTGTTTTCCTTTTTCTTGTTTCTATATGACTCCTAGCTCATGTTCGGATAAACCGCACACTTGAGGGGTATACATCCTTAAATGTACATACCCCACAATACCTGGGGGCTTCTTTTCACAAGAAGCTTGTTATTATTTTTCGAGCATCAAGCTCACCCTATATATGCGTCGTCTACTCATATATGTCTTTTCTTCGCCATTATATGCACTTTTATGACTTAAGTTTTTGCCAAGTTGGGTTGCCTGGCTCCTGTGCTTATGCCCTACGTTCCTACTTGTTCGGCTAGGGCATAAAGGGAGCACCTTTGCAATTGTTACAGCCGGGTTATCCGGACGTGTACCTCAGACAAGTGAAGCCGAAAGCTAGCATTCTTAAGGGAATGATTGGTCGGTGAGCAAAAGACGAACTGCCCTTGTTGCAAAACAAAACCCCAGACTATAATGTGTACAGTGATTTTTTAGCATCACAGCTTCGGTATGGACAAAAACCCGCATACTGGCCCAGGGAGAGGAACCCCTAACAGAACTATTCTCTTTGGAAGATGTTTCTTACAATCAAATGTAATATAACATAACTCCCCGAATACAACTTGTTTGTTAAGCAACTATGACCGGACTGGCTAGTTTCCGAACATACTTTGGTGTTTACCCACGGTATAGTATTCGAAAACACTCCAAACCTAGGGTTTTTTGGAGGTCGAAGCAGAAAGTCTGCCATGACGATTGTTTTTACAAATTCAGCTGGAGACAAGTTTGTTGATAAAAGTACATTGCTACTAGGAATAAAAAACTTCTTCTTCCTCTAGACCCTCTAACAGGTTGTCTAGTTTACAATCTTGTTGTGAAAACTTGGCGGCCACGTTCACTTGGTCGTACACCAGGCTGACCGGAATTTCTTATCCATCGGATCCTCGAGGTCCGACTCACGCCATATGGTTTGGATCAAGTCCGGTGTACCGTGTTTTTACCATGGCCCAGGCTTCCCGAGCACCCTCTCGGCATGCCGATATCTTCCATAGCCCAAAACGGCGCCGAGCTCCCTTGAATAAATTCTCGAGTTCCTCCATACTTCCTGGAGGAGAATCAGCTGGCCATAAAGCCTTAGCGATGTTTCCCATTGCTTTTCATGCTCGCTCATGCACCTTGGACAGCTCTTGTAGCAGGTCGCCTTGAAATCCGGACACCTCTTCTTCGGGCCGCCCAGTCAACACACCTACAGAAATAAAACTTGTTAGGATTCGCATTAGCGAACTGTGCGACAACAAAGTTAAAAGGCATACTGAATATGCCGCCTCTCAGCTTTTGGTTCTCCTTCAAGGCGTCCGCCTATTGGTCTCGCACGTCTTTCAGCTCTTTGCCGAGCTGGGTGTTGGCATCCTGCAGCTTGTTCTTCTCGTCCCTGGTCCGTGTCAGTATGCGTTGACCAGCGGCCTCTTGCCTTTCGGCATGTTCTTTGTCCGCTTGTGCGGCCTTTAGTTTCTCTTCTAGCTGATCCGGCAATCCTGCCATTGTAAAAGACAATAGTGTTTATTAGCATAAACATTACTGGCACATGATTATATTTCCCGAACAGAAGGGGACATTACCACTCGGCGCCTCCTGGGACTTCTCCAGTTCGGCGGTAACAGCATTAAGCTGGGTCCGACACTGTTCTAGCTCCCGAGATAGCATGTTGTTCTTCTCCGTGAGTACCTGACAATACATCGATCCTTAAAATCAGTTGCTTCAACTGTTTTCAAGTCTCGGGGGCTACTGGTATATGACTATTAAATCTGCACAAACTGATCTTACCCGCATATCCTTTGAAAGCTGGTAAGGGGCTCCAGCAAGCCCATCCCAAGCAGCTCGGATATATGCATCCGCCAAACTGAAGGCATTAAAAGCCTCTTCAGTAAAGTTGGGATCGTGCATAGCTACCTTCCGACGCCGATGGTTCATCGTACTCTCCACTTCGGAGTTGGTGATGGATACATTATCCGAATCGTCGGAGGGAGGACAATCCAGCATTGTGGTTGTATCAGCTCTAGCCCTAGAGGCAGGGTCCGGGGTCGGATTGGGGGACATATGTCCGGCAAGGTCTCCGGATATAGTCCGGCGAATGCTCTTCCTGAAATATGGCACAACAGACAAATGTCACAACTCGGTATGTTTGCCGAAGGGCGTATTGAAAATTGTACCTTTTTGATGAAGGTTGGGACTTGGAAGTGCCGCCGTCCGCCTTTCTTTTCGAAGATCCGCCTTGTGTCGGCGTCCCCTTCTTAAGGGACGATCCCGACTCGGCGTGGCGAGACGAGCGCCGCCCCTTTGAAGCACGAGACAGTGCAGTGGGTGAGGCGCGATGGGAAAACTCTTTTGGAAGAGACGCTCCCTGGGCACTTACATGGGAAGAAGGGAGAAGGCCGAGATAATCGGTTACAATGGCCACTTCTGTGCCATCGTAGCTCGCCTGATAGAAGATCCCCTCCTTGAGCTCCACGAATATATCCGGATCCTCCTCAAATTCGGGATCCAGGTCCCGAATATGGTCCTCCGGCTGCGGAGCAGGGCTATAGATCCCCGCGGTGGCCTTCCTCCATTCCTGTTAAAAGTGGTCGGGTTTGGATCAACCAGATGCGACGCAGGAAGAGGATTGAGTGAGGTTCTGGATTAAAAGCTTACCCAGCTAGGGGGTTGTACATGGAAAATCCCTCTCGGCACTTAAGCGAGTGAATTCTTCTTTCTCCCCTTTGTAAAGATCGGCCAACATGGCGGCCAGGGCGGCGAAGCTGTCCGGACCCTTGCGCCCATAGCGAGATGTATCATCCTCCCCGTTGAAGTTCCACATGGGGAGTCCTCTGGATTGGAGTGGCTGAACACCTCGCGTTATGGAAATCGCCATGACCTCAATTATGGACAGTCCGGATTGGGCGAGTATTTTTATCTTGTCCATCAACATCTTAACCTCCGCACTATCTACCTCCTCGAGGCTCCGGGGGCGCTAGCTGTGGCGCTTTTTAACGGAGCATTGGAAAATTCAGGAAGACCTCGTCGGATTGGGTCCGAGAGAATGACGTCTTCAATATAAAACCACTCCGAGGGCCACTCTTGAGATGCCTTCTTCGGAGTGCCGGAGAGGTAGACTGTCTCGGCTATGCGCCATACTTCGGCGCTGCCCACCTCGAATATGGATCCCTTTCGGGAGCGAGGTACGAGGCAGAAAAGCTTCCTCCATAGCTCGAAATGGGCCTCGCAGCCTAGGAACAGCTCGCAAAGAGCCACGAAGCCCGCAATGTGCAGAATGGAGCCCGGCGTGAGATTGTGTAGCTGGAGGCCATAGTACTCCAGGAGACCTCGGAGGAAAGGATGGATTGGAAATCCAACGCCTCTTAAGAGAAAGGAAACGAAGCACACTTGCTCCCCTTCTGAAGGATTCAGGAAATTTTCTACCCGGGCTTTGCCAGTAAAAGAAGTTAATCCCGCCCGAACGGGGACTAGATCCGCAAGGAGAGATAACCCTGCACCTGGAGCTTGGTCAGCTGGGCATGGGATACAGAGCAGCTCTCCCAATAGCCTTTTTGAGGGCCGTGGGGGCGGGAGGAAGAACTAGGAGTGCTAGCCATGGTTGCGTGGTTTCTCGGGGCAAGTTCAAAGGATTTTCGCCTGGTGTGGAATGGCATCTGAGATTTGATCTCCTTAAATAGACATCTTCCGTACGCTGTCGAGGGGTTATCTGTAAAAATGCATGGACCCTTCATATTCGTTTGCCACGTGGAAGCTGAGGCGACGGAAGCACAGAAGCCGAAGGGTACGACATTTAATGAAAACCGAGTTGTTCGAAGAATTCACCTTACCAAGACCGAAGATGTAAGGGACGAATATAGCCCTTCGGTTCAGATGCTTTGAAATATTCGATGGAGGAACCCGCCTTGCAATGCCGAAGACAATTTATGCGCCGCACACGTCGTTATTGAAGACTGGTTCGGGGGCTACTGAGGGAGTCCTGGATTACGGGGCCCTTGGGGGTCGGGGCTATGTGATGTGGGCTGGACTGATGGGCCGTGAAGATACAAGACGGAAGGTTTTCCCCCATGTCTGAATGGGACTCTCCTTGGTGTGGAAGGCAAGCTTGGCGTGCGGATATGAAGATTCCTTTCTCTGTAAACAGACTCTGTACAACCCTAGCCCCCTCTGGTGTCTATATAAACCGGAGGGTTTAGTCCGTAGAGGCAATCATAATCATACAGGCTAGACATCTAGGGTTTAGCCATTACGATCTCGAGGTAGATCAACTCTTGTAACCCCTATACTCGTTAATGTTTGCGGCCGAGTGACCGTGGCAGGGTGTTTGACATTCGTTCCAATTTCTTGCATGGGACCTAAGCATGCAACCAAGGGCACAAATTTGATTTTTCAAACAATTTATATGCATTAGAGCATGTGCATGTAGGTCAATTTTGAATTATGCACATAAATGCATTGGAAACTCAATTAATGCATAAAAATGTCCAAATGAGCCCCAAAAAAACCCAAAAATTGACACAACACTCCTGTTTTTCTATGTTGACACGAGATTTTTTTTGAAAGCAATAAGAGGCAATGGATATCGTTTCGTCCCCAAAGGTGGGACGTTCCCTGCCGAAACCATCAGGCTTGTTCTGAGAAGCTCTGGTTTGTGAGAAGCATATCCCCAAACCTGCCGCAAATGGGACAAAATATTTACCACAACATGTTGATGCCGCTCCATGATAGCATGCCAATTTTCATGAATTTCAGACGAGCTTTGGATTTACTAGAATTTAAAAACCAGGTACCTCAAATGTTTGCGGTCGAGTGACCGTGGCAGGGTGTTTGACATTCGTTCCCATTTCTTGCATGGGACCTAAGCATGAAACCAAGGGCACAATTTTGAATTTTCAACTAATTTATATGCATTAGAGCATGTGCATGTAGTTCAATTTTGTATTATGCACTTAAATGCATTGGAAACTCAATTAATGCATAAAAATATCCAAACGAACCCCGAAAAATCCAAAAAATTGGCACAACACTCCTGTTGTTCTATGTTGACACGAGAAAATTTTGAAAGCAATAAGAGGCAATGGATATTGTTTCGTCCCCAAAGGTGGGACGTTCCCTACCAAAACCATCAGGCTTGTTGTGAGAAGCTCTGGTTTGTGAGAAGCATATCCCCAAACCTGCCCCAAATGGGACAAAAAATTTACCATGGCATGTTGATGCCGCTCCATGATAGCATGCCAAGTTTCATGAATTTCAGACGAGCTCTGGATTTACTAGAATTTAAAAACCAGGTATCTCAATGTTTGCGGCCGAGTGACCGTGGCAGGGTGTTTCACATTCGTTCCCATTTCTTACATGGGACCTAAGCATGCAACAAAGGGCACAAATTTGAATTTTCAACCAATTTATATGCATTAGAGCATGTGCATGTAGTTCAATTTTGAATTATGCACATAAATGCCTAGAAAACTCTATTAACGTATAAAAATGTCCAAACGATCACTGAAAAAATCCAAAATTTAACACGACACTCCTGTTGTTCTATGTTGACACCAGGAAAAAATTGAAATGAAGAAGAAGCGACGGATATCGTTTTGTCCACAAAGGTGACACGTTTCCCTAACAGAACCATGAGGCTTTCTTGTGAGAAGCTCTAGTTTGTGAGAAGCTTATACCACAACCTGCCCCAAATGGTACAATATTTTTTACCCCAGCATGTTGATGCCATTCCATGATAGCATGCCAAGGTTCATGAATTTTAGACAGGTTTTGGATTTACTAGAATTACAAAAGCAAGTACCTCAACATTTGCCGGAGAGCCACGGTGCCATGGTATTCCAAATTCATCCCCATTTCTTGCATGGGACATAAGCATAAACCCATGGACACATATATGATTTTACAACCCATGTTGGTGCACCAGACCATGTGCATGTGCTTTAATTTTGAATTGTGCACCTGAAATGGCTAGAAAACCAATTTAATGTATAAAAATTTCCTAACAAACCTGAATAATTCCAATTTTTTTACGACACACATATAGTTGCATGTTCGCGGCAGATAAAAGGTCTAGCAATTCAAACACCGTCCATTGCCGCTGTGACCCCATTATGTAATACAAAATGAAGACGAAAAATCAAGTAGATCCCACACAGTTTATTATCACCAACCGTGTGAGATGCAACACAAAATATCTTGGAGCACCGTCGGATTATAGTACGCATACGGCTTATACGAGAAGGTGCGACGGCCACAGTCCACAACCCGCTCTGAATAAGGGACCGTGTCTGATGTCACTTTCCGCGCCAGTTTTTTCGCTGAAGCGATTCCAAATTTTTGGCTTCCGCGGAAATATCTACCTCCCCGTCCCCTCACCCTTACCAAAAGCCACATTTCCCCTGTTTCCGCCTTCCTTTCCAAGTTGAAACCTTCACTCCTTGCTTGCAGTGCCGCCTCCTCGCCGGCAACCCTCCTTCATGCTGCTCGGCCTCGCCTATCCAGGCAGGTAATCCACACCCGACCCCCATCCTCCTCCTCCTTCCACATCCCACATGCCTCGACCGCCGGCGCGAGCGCGACACCTTCCACCCAAGCCAACGATCCCTCCACCAAATAAGCGCCGCCCTAAGCCATGGTGCACGTAGTATAGCCAGGATCTCAAGGAGCATTTGGCAGCGGAGAAGCAAATCGTGGCTGCACGCGCGGATGAGGTCGCGATGGCTGCCTTTCGTGCCGACCCCCAGATCTTGGAGGAGCACCTTGCCGTCGAGGCCACCGTCGACGCCTCACGCACCGACGCCGCGACGCGGTTGGCTACTTTAAAGGACAGTTGTGGCGTTTTCTCGAGGCCACCGTTGGTGCCTTCAAAGACTACGAGGTGTTTTCTCAGCGTGCACGTGCTTACCTCACCTCGAGAGGCAGCAGGTTGGTGCCCGGAGCGGCTCAGGCAACTCACCACTACGACGAGGGTACCCACGAAGCGGAGGCCTCGCACTCTTCCATGTCCAAGGAGCCAATCATCATCGATATCTCCGACAATGAGGAGTAGATTGTCTTATTAGCTCACTATAAGGACCCATGTTCAGTTTGCTAGCTACTGCCTTTCCTTAACAAATTCTAGTGAATTGTGCTATCTACTTTTACCATGCAATCTTCTGCTCTAGAGTATATGTTCTATATGTCGTGCAATGTGGTGTTCAGTTAACTGTTTGGTTCAATTCTACAAATGTGATGTTCAATTCTTCAGGGTGCAATTTGCCAAGTTGACAAGCATGCTTGGTTTGGTTAACTGTCTGATCTTCTATTAGGAGTATGTTATATTGTGCAATGTGGTGCTCAATTAACATTTGGTTCATTTGTTGTGGTGTTTAGTTAACTGTTTGGTTCAATTCTGCAATCCGATGTTCAACTGTTGTGGGTGCATTCTGTTATTGTATACCATGTGAGAAATAAATCAAATTTGGTTGTACTAAATACATGAGAAATAAATACAATTGCTATATTTCCAAGTTGTTAAGCATGCTTGGTTTGGTTAACTATCTAATCTTCCATTAGGAGTATGTTATATTGTGCAATGTGGTGCTCAGTTAACGTTTGGTGCATTTCTTGTGGTGGTTAGTTAACTGTTTGGTTCAATTCTGCAATGCGATGTTCAATTGTTGTGGCTGCATTCTGTTATTGTATACCATGTGAGAAATAAATCGAATTTGGCTATACTAAATACATGAAAAACAAATACAATTGCTACAAGTTGTTAAGCATGCTTGGTTTGGTTAACTGTCTGAGCTTCTATTAGGAGTATGTTATATTGTGCAATGTGGTGCTCAGTTAACATTTGGTTCATTTGTTGTGGTGTTTACTTAACTGCATGGTTCAATTCTACAATGCGATGTTCAATTGTTGTGGCTGCATTCTGTTATTGTATACCATGTGAGAAATAAATCGAATTTGGTTGTACTAAATACATGAGAAACAAATACAATTGCTATATTTCCAAGTTGTTAAGCATGCTTGGTTTGGTTAACTGTCTGATCTTCTATTAGGAGTATGTTGTATTGTGCAATGTGGTGCTCAGTTAACATTTGGTTCATTTGTTGTGGTGTTTAGTTAACTGCACGTGCATGGTCCGTTGTCTAATAGCACATTATTGTGCAATTGCAGGAACCATTCTAATATTTAGGTTTTTAACAATTTGGTCTTGCACATGTAGGTCCTGCTGTCAGAGGTTTTGACCCACTGTTCGACCCTTTTTGCATATGCAGAAATGAGTTGTCATGAATATCAGTCAAGTCAAGAAACTCAGAAAGATTGTTAGGATAAAGAAATTAGCGACAAAAAACAACAAGATCTTTGTCTGCACAATGAAGAAGACATCAGTTCACTACAAGATGGTACTAACTATTATACCTTGCCTTTTTTGATTCCTTTGCCCCATTTCCAATATAGAGAAGATATTTATGCACATTCTTGTTTTCAGGCCTTTCCAAAGCAGTTCACTGATGATTGCCTCTCAAACCACCTCTATGGTCAGGAGGCGATGAAGGTTTTCATACAACACCCACGGTTCAATATTCAAGTGTTTCTAAAGAGGACGAAGGACGGACGGTCAATCATCCACAGGCACTGGTCTAAAGTTGCAAAGACCTTCAACATGAATGAAGGATCAATATTCGCCTTCCGCTTCAGTAGTTTTCCAGATGAGATGCATCTGTCTATATACCGTCTATGATGCTAATTTTAAAAGGTTCTACATGTTGCATGTGAAACTTGGTGCTGGTGCAGTTGTGTAATGTGGTAGCTGAGTGCTGAAGCTATATCATGTTGTACTCTGATGTATTTCAATTATGAAATTCTGCTTCCTTAATATGGAAATGAAATATATTATGTGCTTAATATGAATGTCAATTAGATTAATAAATGCATTATTAATAATAGGGCAATTAGCCTGCTAATTGGGTTTTGCTATTGCAAACGGTTATTGAAAAAATATCGTAGGTGATGACCTTAGGGAACGCACACAGTTTCTAGGAATAAACTGTGTTGGATCAATGAACAATCACACACACGACTTTCTCTGGAAAATTGTTTGCGTTAGGCCACCTTGCGCAAACGTTTACCACATAAAAACTGTGTGTGATGGACAACCTTTGCCACACAGTTTTTTCTACGGACCGTGTGTGATGCATTAATTAACGCAAATGATTTAACGGGAAAAATTGTGTGTGATGTACCTATGAACGGAAACGTTTTCCTTGGAGCAACTATGTGGGATGTACATACGAACGGAAACGTTTAGCGGGGACTGACTGTGTGGGATGTACTTGCGATCGGAAACAATTTCGCCTGTATAATTGTATTTTTAGCTCTACTGTATGTATTTCCGTATTTGAGCGCTCGCCGGTCGCAGACGACCTCATTTTGCCCAGCGTGTGTGCCAGGAGGGCATATCCCCGACGGTTTCTGGGTCGTGTGGGAAGGACCCCCCTATCACCGTCACTCACTAGGCGACGGTTCCAAATGCCGTCGTGGAAAGGGGTTAAAAACCGTTTGTATATCACCGACGCGTACCAATGACATATACCTTCGACTATGAGATTATGCAACTCCCGGATACCGGAGGAATGCCTTGTGTGCTATCAAACATCACAACGTAACTGGGTGATTATAAAGATGCTCTACAGGTATCTCCGAAGGTGTTTGTTGAGTTGGCATAGATCGAGATTAGGATTTGTCACTCCGAGTATCGGAGAGAGGTATCTCTGGGCCCTCTCGGTAATACACATCATAAGCTTGCAAGCAAACGACTAAGGAGTTAGTCACGAGGTGATGTATTACAGAACGAGTAATGAGACTTGCCGGTAACGAGATTGAACTAGGTATGAAGATACCGACGATCGAATCACGGGCAAGTAACATGCTGATGCACAAAGGGAATAACGTATGTTGTCATAACTATTCGACCAATAAAGATCTTCGTAGAATATGTAGGATCCAATATGGGCATCCAGTTTTTGCTATTGGTTATTGACCGGTCATGTCTACATAGTTCTCAAACCCGTTGGGTCTGCACGCTTAACGTTCAATGACGATATAGTATTAGATGAGTTATGTGATTTGGTGACCGAATGTTGTTCGGAGTCCCGGATGAGATCACGGACAGGATAAGGAGTCTCTAAATGGTCGATAGGTAAAGATTGATATATAGGACGATGGTATTCGGACACCGTAAGTATTTCAGAGGGTACCGGGTACTTATCGGGTCACTAGAAAGGAGTTGCGGGCACCCCCGCAAGGATATGGGCCTTATGGGCCAAGAGAGGGAACACATGAGCCCACAAGGGGCTGGTGCACCCCCATAGCAGGGCGGACTATGAGGAGGAGAAGGAAAGAGGTGAGGGCAAGGAAAGTGTGAAGTAGGACTCTTCCTTCCTTCCCTCTCCCCCCTCTTCCCTTCCCCCTTCTTCATACAAGGAAAGGGGGGCGCAGGAGGGCAGGAGCCCTAGGGCCGGCGGCCAGCACCTTGGGGTGCGCCCTGGCTGCCCTAGGCTGCCTCCTCCCCCTTCTGACCTATATATATATATATATATATATATATATATATATATATATATATATATATATATATATATATATATATATATGTGTGTGGGGGGCACCACACAAGGACACAACATTGTCTTAGTCGTGTGCGGCGCCCCCGTCCACCGTTTACTCCCACAGTTATATCTTCGTAGTGCTTAGGAGAAACCCTGCGAGGATCACTTCACCATCACCGTCACCATGCTGTCGTGCTGATGGAACTCATCTACTACCTCAACAACTTTCTGGATCAAGAAGGCGAGGAATGCCACCGAGCTGAACGTGTGCTGAACGCGGAGGTGCCGTGCGTTCAGTACTAGATCGGTTGGATCATGAAGAAAGTTTGACTACATCAACCGCGTTGTGAAACGCTTCTGCTTACGGTCTACGAGGGTATGCAGACACTATCTCCCTCTTGTTGCTATGCATCTCCATGGATAGATCATTGCGTGTGCGTAGAATTTTTTTGTTTTACATGCAACTTTTCCCAACAGTGGCATCATGAGCCAGGTCTATGTGTAGATGATATGTACGAGTACAACACAAAGAGTTGTGGGCGGTGATAGTCATACTGCTTACCACCAACATCTTATTTTGATTCGGCGGTATTGTGGGATGAAGCGGCCCGGACCAACCTTACATGTCCACGCACATGAGACCGGTTCCACCGACTGACATGCAACTAGTTTTGCATAAAGGTGGCTGGCAGGTGTCTGTTTATCCTAGTTTAGTTGAATCGAATTTGACTACGGGCGGTCCTTGAAGAAGGTTAAAACAACAAACTTGATGAAACACCATTGTGGTTTGATGCGTAGGTAAGAACGGTTCTTGCTAGAAGCCCATAACAGCCACGTAAACTTGCAACAACAAAGTAGATGGCGTCTAACTTGTTTTTGCAGGGCATGTTGTGATGTGATATGGTCAAGACATGATGTGATATATGTTATTGTATGAGATGATCATGTTTTGTAAAAGTTATCAGCAACCGGCAGGAGTCTTATGGTTTTCTCTTTATTGTATGAAATGCAAACGCCATGTAATTGCTTTACTTTATCACTATGTGTTAGCGAAAGTTGTAGAAGCAATAGTTGGCGAGATGACCATGACACAATGATGGAGATCAAGGTGTCGAGTCGGTGACGATGGAGATCATGATGATGCTTTGGAGATGGAGATCAAAAGCAGATGATGATGGCCATATCATGTCACATATTTTGATTGCATGTGATCACTACAAAAAAAGACACATCCGTGACATTTTGGGCCGAACGATTTTTTTCTGTCGTGCTTATGACACTTCTATGACGATAATTGTGACAAAACCCAGTATCATCATAGATGTGGTGGGCTCCTACTTCTATGACAAAAAATCATGACATAAAATGGGCTTTTCGTCTTGGGCGGGCCGGAGACGCAGCTGCATGACATTCTTTGGGCCGTCCATGAAGGAAAAAATTGAGGTAGAAGCGAGGGAGAGGAAATATCACGGAGTTCCCGGTTACGGTGGGTGGTCGGGGCCGAGCAATGCACTGTTGTTTGCGTGTTTCTCTCATGTACGCGCGTGTGTGCGAGGCGTTGGCTAACTGAACCCGGAGCGATCGCACATTACTGAACCCGAGTGATCGATCCCTTGGTTGTTAACTGAACCCGAGCGATTCACTCGCTGCTAACAGAACCCGAGCAATTCCTTCACTGCTGCTGCTAACTGAACCCGAGCGATCGATCACTGCGGCTGCTTACTGAAGCCGATCGAGCCCCCGTGTGAGACATAACCAACCGGTGTTGGGTTGCCTCTCGATGAACAGTGACCGTTGCTACCGTGCGTGTGGTACGTAGAGCGAGTCGAGACGTGGTGAGTCGAGCCGATTGGTTGGCTCTGTATGAACAGTTCCCGGTGGGGGTTGGATGAACAGGACCCCGTGGTAGTAGGTCATTGCCGCTGTGATGAACAAGACCCGAGGAGGCTGCCGCACCCCAGCTGGTTGGGGGTGGATGAACAGGACCCCGTGGAGGCTCTATGAACAGCAGCCGGTGGAGGCTGGATGAACAGTAGCCGTGGACGAACAGTAGCCTGTGGAGGGTGGAGGAGGTTGATGGTGGATGAACAGTAGCCCGTGCAGGCTGGAGCGAGGCAGTAGATGGTGGATGAACAGGACCCCGTTTCGACCGTAGGCGCTCCAACACAAGTCCGTTTCCTTCGTTTTGCGGTACGCCACACCCCTCCCGATCAATAGGACCCCATTTCGACTGTAGGCGCTCGAACAGAAGTCCGTTTCCTCTGTTTTGCGGTATGCCAGACCCCTCCCGGTGAACAAGATCTTGTTTCGACCGTGGCCGGTCGAACAGAAGGCCGTTTCCTCCATTCTGCGGTACGCCAGGTCCCGTTTCGGCTGTTCCGTCCAAGCCGGTTGGCTCCTATTGAACAGGATGCATTCCGACCCAGTCGGTTTCCTCATGATGAACAGGACGTTGTTTCTCCATTCCGAACCAGCCGGTTCGCTGCCCGATGAAGAGGACGCCGTTGCTGCCGTCCGTTGCCGCTCCATGTACACAAGCCCTGGCCGTCTGTATATATATGCGCGAGTACGCGCTCGAGACCCCGCCCGTATGTACGTACGTGGCCATATTTTTTGCCCTATGGTTGTACGTACGTCTACAAGACTTAGACGGGACTGCGTGAACTGCTATGTCGGGTGCTCTACAAGGACACATGCCGCTACTTACTCGGCCACGTTTCATACTTGCAGAGAGACTGATCGACCAGTATGTACGTACAGGTTCATCAGCAGACAGACAATGCTACGTATGCTTTGACTGGGTGGGTCCCAGCGGTCAGGGAGGATAAGGACGCACTTCCTTTTGTGTGAAGATATAACTGGTCGGTCCCAGCTGTCAGGGGGAGGAATCGTTTTTATTTTGCGAGTAATAAGGAGGCACTTCCTTGTGTTCGAAGATGTAGCTGGTGGGTCCAGCTGTCAGCCTCACCGCCTAAAGTCCTCTTCCGATGGCTGTCCTTCGTTGACCATGTTGACCACGCCGCGTCGAGAGCACCAAGGCGGTGGACGATGGCGAGGCCTAGGAAGGGAACAACGCAGAGACGGGGAAGACATGGCAGTGGATGCCCACGCGGAGGGGAGTACATGGGTTGACTGCTTCGGCTGTGGTATGAGGCTGCCGTCGCCAGAGAATAACCAGAGGTGTGGGTGAGTATAGAGGGATGGTATGGCCAGCGGTGGTAGCACAACCGGACACGGGAGGCAGGAGCAGGCGGCATGGCCGGCGCTGGTTTGGGCGGTTGGAGCAAGAAGACCAGTGGTTGAAGAAGCACGACGGCCGTTGGATGGACATCGTACGGTCACTGCAGCTAGAATCATTTATATTGACTAAGTTCACAAAGCCCTTGGTACGCGTCAACTTAGTAGGCCCACAGGCCAGCCTCCGAAACGGTGCGCCCCAGATGTCAGGGGGAGGAATCATTTTTTGGGCGGCTGAAGCAAGAATAACCGAGATTGAAGAAGAAGCACGACATCCGTTGGATGGACATCCAACGACCACTGCTGCTAGAATCGCGTGTTGACTATAAGTTGACAAAGCCTTGCATACGCGTCAACTTAGTTTTTGTTTTTTGAGGGGATGTGTCAACTTAGTAGGCCCACAAGTGTGTGGCAGAGAACATATAGCCCATTTGCGATTTGTAAGAATGTACAACCCATTTTTGAATTCTAATGGAATTTACTATAGCCCATTTACAGTTTGTTAAAAGTACAGCCCATTTTCTAGCTAGGACAACGATTAATAATTTCAACCAACTGCTCAAAGCAGAATTCAATAAAATTTCCCACTTTTTGATGGGATCCAAAATATTTTTATCCCGAAATTTCTAGTCAGATTAAATATAATTTCAAAATTAATTTTTATTACGTAAAAATCCAACGAAATATTGCGCGCGCAACAAGTAATGAAATTAAAATTTTCAAATTCCAATAATAATATTTTTTAAACTAATTTCGTTTTTGGTGCATTTTTTTATAGTTACTGCCCAGTTTTTATAATTACATCCCATTTATTATTTCTTAAAGCCCATTTTTTTGTTAAGCCTAATGCATCCCTCCTAGGAAAGATTTGCAGCCCAGCGGGACGGAGAATAACAAGTTGACCTGGATATTGTGTACAACTGTCGGCCCAGTTGCATTACTGATGTTCAATAAAAAGGCCTGTGTAGTACAATACAAACTTACATGGCTACTCAGCCCACATTCAGCGACGCCGTAAAAGCCTAAACAAGGCTTTTGTACAACTTTCTGAAGTCACTGAGCTCAATTAATAACTTAAGAAAAAAGTTAGAGTATAGTGGAACCGAATTAAAAGATGTCACGAGCGAAGAAATAATTCAATGGGTCAAACTTGTGCGTGTGTGCGTGTGTTTGTGTGTGTGTGTGAGAGAGAGAGAGAGGGAGAGACCCATCGGTCAATGCTCGTAAATATATCTTTCAGCCATATGCATTGCTGATGCTCAGTAAAAACTTATATAGTTGACACAATCATATAGAACATCATAGCACCCTGAACTTGCATGCAAAAATTTCACGCAGGCGGCACAATCAGGGTGGAAGCAATGGATCGCTACGGGTAGGGCTATGTTGAAACCAACGAACTCGTACATAATGATTCATTGTCTTTATCAGTGACGGGGAATATCTTGAATGCTGTGCAAAGAAAACAGACAGACAACACAATAAGTTCTGCTAGCACATTAAGTTGACGTACATCACTTTCTAAAAAAAGTTCAGATACAAAAATAGAACATGTCACAATCAGATGTACTGGCACATCATTGCTTCACACCCATAGCTTGGATTTAACTAGTATCTGACAAGATTCAGTTGGTACCTCAAATTAGAGCACATCCAGACAGCCAGCCCTGTCTCTTCTCCCAAAGAAGCAGTGGACTCCGCCGCGTGGCGGAGTAGGCCCTGTGCCATCCATCATTCCGAGCAACACGGGGAAAGTCTGATGTTGACTCCTGTAATGGACGTCGTCGACGGACCCTGGCACCAGCGGCGACGGCATGATTTCGATTGATGGATTGACCACTTCTTCAACATGCATGAACACTCGATACAGGTACATCCCTAACGTGGTCCGCGGCGGCCTTGGTGGCGACAAATAGTACAACCCCGGTTCCTGCACCGGTATCTCAACGCCAATCACCTTCGGTATGGTGGACGGCTTCTTCATCCATGCCATAACCGTCAGAGCCCAGCTGTTTGGAGGAACAAACATACTTACGAGCTCACCTCCAAGGTCTTTGATAAGCTCATTCATGGACTCGCTGTTCCAAGCACGTCGAGGCATGCCGTGGAAGGTAAGCTTTGTTAAGAACTCAAGCTCATAGGGCACCGAGCCCCATCCTGGGTGCCACCGATCAAAGCTCACCAGCGCGCCATCGTAGAACAAACGTCGGGAAGATTCGAACACATGACTGTAGTCGAAAGTAGTCCGGAACCTGACGAAGAAATCAGTCGGTGGCGGACAGACTTCGACGAGAAAGTCACTTATTTGGATGCCGTGCACAATGCCAAGAGCTTTGACAAGGTCGTCTAGCGAGACGGGAGG
Organism: Aegilops tauschii subsp. strangulata; assembly: GCF_002575655.3. Taxonomy (NCBI): domain Eukaryota; kingdom Viridiplantae; phylum Streptophyta; class Magnoliopsida; order Poales; family Poaceae; genus Aegilops; species Aegilops tauschii. The sequence goes on along the minus strand of NC_053041.3, from coordinate 462,021,678 downwards.
CCGGTCGCCATTGATGGTTACCATCAGCACTTTCCTGGTAAACTGGTCGTCGAGCGCTGCCATGCCACTGTTGAGCGATAGCATGCAGTGCCCGAAGGCAGGACAGACCTCGGGATCTCCGGCTCAGAGATCCGCGTTGACCGGCGACATGATAGTGCGCTTGAGTACAGGGAGTACATGAGGGGATTTGGGGGAACTGGAGTAGGAATCGAGATTCCAGAGGTAGGGGAGGGGCGGGAGATTGGGGATGAAAAGGTAGCATGAATTTCAAACACACGCCAATATGCTCTCAGCGCGCAAGCGCACGAAAACACCGGTGGCGCCCACATGTCGGCCTAAGAGTCCCTATTCTTTCTTTTTTGAGAGCCCGGCCTTTTTTTATGAGGATCTTTTGAGAGCCCGGCCTGAGAGTCATAATTGACCTGTTTGGCATTGCGTTACTACTCTGCCCATATTCAACGACACCTCACTGGCCCAAACAAGTGTACATCATCAAAAAGACACCGAGCTCAAATTATAACTTGAAAAAAGGAGATATACTCTAAACATTGGAGAATGGTGATGCCCTCATTTAATCCACCAGCAGTTCGAGACAATAAACAGTTCGAAACAACGATATATACAACATTCAAACACTGACTAGTGACTACTACTGACATAAACAACAAGACATGATAGTTCATAAGAAGTCTTGCTACACCACCAAAACGCACCCATCTGCAGCGCTCAGACTCTCGTGATCCAGACGAGAATGACATTCTAAATAGAGGCAACTATTACATAGTAAGAGTGACATAGACGAGGATGACCAAATGACAAGGAATGTGCATAACAAAAGAGAGAACTATCCATCCAGAGCAAGCAGCAAAGACAACAAGTCATTCGAAGAGGGATGATCCAACACCATCATAATTTGCAGGCCCGCTTCAGCGACTAGTGATCCGGAGACACCAGTACTCCACCCTTTCGAAGCAACAGCCCAATTACCTATCAATCTGAAGGCTTGAACCACATCACTACCTGTCGGACTTGAGAGATCCAAGGATCAAAGTTAATCCAGATGCCTTTGTCATTCTCACCTTCTTTTGGCTGCATGTTGTATCATTGACAATCAGGGGAGTTTGCTCCCGAAGTCCTAGGGCTCGCCGTGTAGACACAGTTTTCCATAGCAAACAGAGCCTCTTTGCCATCAAGGTCCTTGCCAACGGTGATCTCCTAGTCAATCAGATAATTTAGTCCGAGAAACAGAGAGTGTGAACCAAGGCTGTTTACCCGCCTCCAACTGAAAAATCCTGAAGGCCCCAACAAGTTGGTATCCTGCTCATAGACGTAACAGCCACTGTCTAGAGACTCACGTATTTCATGGTGCTTGTATACAGTGGGGTTTTTGCAATATAAATTTTCTGGCTCATGTGTCCGAATGATCATCAGTCTTTTGTCGTCGTCTGATTGAGTAAGGAACCAGTTGTGCTTCCCTGTTTTTGGCAAAGGTGGTGTGATTACAAAGGGCAATAACTGTAGGGACACCGCATCATATAAAAAGGACAGGAATTGTTAATGTAAGATCAGCATTGTTCAGAGTATGAGTAGGATAATGCAAGAAACAACATTGATATGTCCCTGTTGGAACTGGGAGGAAAATACAGGGAAATGTATATTGGGTTCGAAAATATAGAAGTTCCATGCATGGTTATACTCATGTTATCTCGCAATCGATTCTTCACAGGAAACTACCATGTCATGCATGTTATGTAATCATGTTCTGTCCCCACAAACAAATTCTTCAAGGAAACTAACAGACCATGCATTATTATATACTCATGTTCTGTGGGCAAATTTTTTGTGAGGATATTATTCTAGCCATTGATTGCTGAGGGGCGAATATAGGTATGTACACATGGTAAGCATTACAGGATTTCACTACTTCCAAATATAGAGTTCTCCATATGCACATTTACTTCCCTAATGTATGGTTAGATGAAACCAACAGTGTGATGCATGTTTCTACATCATGAAAATGAGGAAACTGACATGGCCATTGATACACACTCATATTTAGTAGTATATAGATTACTATAAAATAAGGAGAATATTCATATCTTCCTAACCGTTTGATTATTCAGGGGTACAAATTGGCTGTAATGACATGGTCACAATCACATGAATTAACTCATTCCAAATATAGCTGATTTACGGCGTCTTTAATACATTGCCGTAGTTCTACTCAATTTCTGCTCAAACAAGGATATGCCAATCGTCACAAAAAGTTCAAACAGTGTCATGGCGTCATCATTAACATCATACGGAAACAACTTACGCGCGCCGTCCCAGCAATACATGGTGACATCTGCTTTGTCGATCGCGTAGATGATGCCATTGTGTTCAATAGCATCACAGAAGTGTGTATCAGCTTTGACTATCCACTGCGAGGTGAGCTGTCTCCAGCTAAAGAAGGCACGAGCGGAAAGATAGGCGAGTCCACGGTCGAACAAGGCAATTAGCTTGAAGTCCGCGTAATTCGCATCTCGTGTGAGCACTTGGCAAATTACAATCTTCTGCAAAACAAGGTGCGTCCAACTGACTTCGTAATCTAGATGACTTGGACCGCGACGGTAAAACCCTATATAATCCAATGTAGGAAGGATAATCTCATGGGAGGTGTGGAAGTTCACGAGCACCAACCTTTTCCGGTCTTGTCTCACAGTAGCCATCCAGTGGGAGCTCATGCCGACCCAGTACATACCTGCCAAGAAGTTTCGGGCAATGGTGATTGGATCGAAGTCGAGGGAAATGATGTATGGCGACCCACTACATACCTGCGAAGAAGTTTCGGCTAATGGAGGTCGGATTGAAGTCGAGGGGCATCATGTACGCCTCCGAATCATGGTGAGCGAATCTTGCAAGACCAGATAGCAGCAAGCAAGGTGTGTTGAAAAGCTTAGGCCTCGCTTCAACGATGGCCGTGTGCATGTCCCTCGAGCATGCAGCTAGCCGCATGGCGCTCGACATATCCATACATGAACAACAGAGGTTGAGGATGTCACTGGGGAGATTGCTCCAATCACGGCTCATATGGATGCTGCGCGGTTGGCGTTCGTCCATGGTGGAGTTTGGAAGGTGGGGTTTTTGAGGGCTTGATTTACGGGGGAGAAGGCTCTCGGTGCTAGAGCGGCTAGCGAGGGAATAGTGGTACTGGGGGAGGCGAGCGAGGCGAGGGTACGCGGGGGCACAGTGAGATGATGAAGCATGACCTTAGGATCTCCGGCAAGATGAATATGGAGATGGAGTGGTGCTAGGGGAGAGCGAGACGAGGCGAGGCATGCTATACAGCGGCGGTGACAGTGACTGCACAGTGCACAAGGTGAGGCTAACTTTGGTAACCCGAACACGCCGCCTGGACTGGTGTCACCTCGGGCGCACGGTCTTGTCACTTCACTGTGAGGACCGGATGAATAATTTTTTGACCATCAAGTGTACCACAGTTGTACTACTACTACTAGTAGGAGTAGTAGGAACATGAGTAGTACTGTATAGCATAAATAGGTCTCCCGTGCTAGCATGCCTCTGGGTTCACTTCATCCTCCCGGTATCATCCATATTGCGAGCAAAACCAAATTCTCGTGCATGCAGAAGCGTGAAGAAGGCTTTTTTCTTTTTTGAGGATAACCACATATTCCTTAACTAGAGAATGTTGTGTCTCCCATGCACGCGCCAATATCCATCCGAACCAGCTACAGCAATTTTTTATCCGTTTGCATAGGTCCCACCTGTCAGGAGGGGTGCAGAAATAAAAAGGAATCATAAAATGTCTTGCCACGGTGATTCGAAAGAGTGACCTCAACTAGCCAGTGGCACATGTAGCGCTAGAAGGATGGACACGTACACGAACAGGTACCACTCCTCAGTCTACCCACATAGCCTTTTCGTTTAGTCTACCTAGCCGTCTAATTAACTGCCTGCAGGCTACTCCTCCCATTTACTTCTCCATCGGGAACCAACTTTCCTCGGCTTCTTCACCTCTCCTTCATCTTCATTTGCATCCAAACCACACTGCATTCACATTGTTTTAACCTCTTCACATACTCCTAGATTAATTCCAAAGCCCCTTTAAATAATCATCTTCTTCAGTTAGACTAGCCATCTAATCCTAATTCTCCAAACCATAGCCCTCCGGTCCAGCGGTTCCAAATGGCGAAAGAGATCGAGATGCAGGTTTTTAGCGTCCAACATGTCGTCGTCGAAGGCTCGTTGAGCATAGTTGCCACCGCCACCGACCACCCAAGGGTTGTTCGGAAGTGGATCAACAATGTATCCAACTCCCTCCAAAAGGTGGAGATGAAGGTCATCGGTCTCGACGCAGAGTACACGGAGTGTGCCACTGGGAAGATCCAACGCGCCGCCGTCCTTCAGCTGTGCCTCGAAGATGTTGTTTTGGTGCACCACATCATACACGCGCCCTCCATACCAGGTGAGCTCCATGATTTCTTGTCTCGCGAGGACATATACTTCTGTGGGGCAGCCATCACAAGGGACAAACAGAAGTTGGAGCCATACAACCTTGATTTGAAAAGGATCGGTGACGTACAAACCAAAATAAAAATTCCTGTAGAAGATTGTGATAAACCAACACCATCCCTATTCGACGTACAAAATTTTGTGCTCGGAACGAATCTTCAAAAGGGTGACGAGACGCTGGCATTAAGGTTGTCTAGATGGGAGAATTATCCCTTGGCGTACGAGCAGATAAAACATGCTACCCTCGATGCCTGTGTGAGTTTCGAGATAGTTGCAAGGTCCAAAGAGCTTGTTGCGAAGCCGTCTCCCACAGAAAATGAGAACAACAAGAAGAAGAAGAATAAGAAGAAGCTGCACCAGCAGCAGGGCATTATGGATGGATGAACTATTTCCTCTCTTGTAAAAAAAATATTCCCTCTCTGTGTATATTCATATAGATGGACTATTTTGATGGTGTGCATGTCTTTGGAACAAGTAGTAGCGTGGGTCTGCTTGCTATAAGGAACTATTTATCCGCCTAGCTTTCTCTACTACTCCTTCCAGTGATCGGTATGCAATGCATGTGTCCGTAGACATGACAGCTTGTCCATGGAAGTTCAACTATGGCGACCATCACGTTTCATCCACTGCCACTCGCGATTCCCACGACGCCGCTCCAACCCACGGCACCATGTCCCTCGACGTACGCCTCACCCCTCTCGGCCGCACCGCCCCTCTGCCTTTGTGTGCATGACATGTGGGCCACCTGAAATGCAGCGACCATCAAGTTTCTACCACAGCCACACGTGATTCCCACGACGCTGCTCGAATCCATGACACCACACGTCCCCTGACTTGCGGCTCACCCCTCTCAGTCCCACTGCCCCTCTGCCTTCGGGAGCATTACATGTGGACCAACCACCTATCGGGTCCACATGTTATTGACTCAAAGGCAGGTGTAGTAAGGCGCTGAAGCTCAACCCCGAGGGCCCCGAGAGGGAAATGTAATTCCTGCGTCAGGACTTGTGGTGCTACCGCTGCACGAACTCGTGCCAAACTCGAGATTTGTTTCTTACTAGTACATGCACGCAACGATTTAATGGACATTGTAATCTCAACATGTGATGGGGAGCTCTAAATTTGAATTCAAAACTTATAACACGAAAAAGTTCAAAACAAATAAACTAGAAGAGAGCGAGTATACCGTAGGATGTGTACCATACGAAACAAGTCCCCTGGTTTGTCACCGTGAAGATGCGGTTAGAAAGGAGCACAACATCTCGTACTCGTATGGCAACAAATCAGCCGCACACAGCATGGTCCACCTTTGACCGCCATGTGCAAGGTTCGTGAAAGCAATCGTGATGTCGAACACCGCGGTGAGAGTGTAATTTTGGTTGGCGGACGACCTTATCGGGGATTCCATGATTGCTATCTTCTTCAATCTCATCGTCGTTCCATCGTACCAATTCAGGCAGTGGCCCGTTGCATGGCTGATCCCAATGTTGGACAAAGGTTCTACGGGAACGGTGTCACCGTTGTAATCATTGTGCAAATTGATGTTGGTACCCTCCCATACATATGCAAGCAAATCTCCACTGGCACCGAGCCTAACCTGTGAAACAGTGGGCAGGGGGAGAATTAGGAAATGGACACGGAAGTAGTCTTTAGAATGCATTTACTACGTGATCAAACTCATCACTTACCTGCTCATCGGACAAAATCCGAGTGCCCCTCAATGTCGGCATCTCAAGGGGCGTCAACTTGCAACTACGGCCACGCCGCGCTGGAGAGACCCCCAAGGAAACATCCTCGTGCGTTGCACGTAACATCAAGATGCATTTGTATGAGTAGTTTATCTTGTGAGAGAAAAGGATCAACAAGGGAAGGCCTTATTTGCAAATGTGGAGGGGGGTGTAGGTATCTTTTTGCAAATTTGCCATAGTTTTCTTCCTATCCGTCAGATATAAATCGGACGGCCTATATTGCCGGATGGCAGGCACACCATCATCACCAACTCTGTTATTTTTATAAGAGTAGTAGACTAGCAAGATGCCCGTGCGTTTCACGGAACATCAAGATGCATTTGTATGAGTAGTTTATCTTGTGGAGAAAAGGATGAACAAGGGAAGGCCTTATTTGCAAATGTGGAGAGGGGTGTGGGTATCTTTTTGCAGAATTGCCATAGTTTCCTTCCTATCCGTCTGATATAAATCGGACGGCCTATACTGCAGGATGGCAGGCACACCATCATCAACAACTCTGTTTTTTATAAGAGTGGAGATAGAGACTACTACTACCAATGTGCTGGCCCGTGCGTTGCAATGGATCCAAAGTAGTAGAATAATACTTGTTCACGGGCTTGAAATATAAACACTCTAGTTTTGATATACATATATCAGTAAAAATAAATCATGCTTCACTCAAAATATATTCCTTGGGCTGTTTTGATGAGGTGAGGGATGGGGGTGGCTAGTTTGAAGATAACGGGGTTTAAAAAATTGGAGCTGTTTTTTTACATTTTGTAGCGTGGCACGACATCCGGTGCACCTAAGCGTCTGAATTTTTTTGAGTTTTGGTCGGTGGCACACCCTGTGGCAAAATGCCCGTGTGGGCTTCTTCTATAACTAGCAAGATGCCCATGCATTATGGGGAACATCAAGATGCGTTTTTTTACAAAACACCTGTTGTGATTGACCCTTGCAGGAGTAATCCCATGTGTAAAAACTAATGATATCTCGAGAATTTTATCGGAAAAATTGTATTTTTGGAACAAGTTTTATCTACTATTGCTCCTTGCAGTGAGCGGTATGCAATGCATGTGTCAGCAGACATGACAGCTTGTCCATGGAAGTTGAACCACGACGACCATCACGTTTCTACCACTGCCACACGCGATTTCCACGACGCCGCTCCAACCCACGGCACGACGTCCCCCGACGTGTGCCTCATCCCTCTCGGCCCCACCGCTCCTCTGCCTTTGTGTGCAAGACATGCGGGCTAGCTGAACTGTGGCGACCATCAAGTTTTGACCACAGCCACACCTGATTCGACGCGGTTTGCCTGCTCTGCTCCTGTGCTCCGACCCGTACTCCCGCACCATCAAATTTTCATCCAGCGGGTGTGACACATTTCGTCCCGGGCATCAATCCTCAGCTGGAGTACTTCTGTACTGCAGGTAGTACCCACTAGTGTGGCCATCTACGCCTCGTAGCGCCCCGACGCCCAGCTGTGGCAACCTCGCCACGACCACGCCACCACCGTCCGGTTCATCTCGAACGAGTGAGTTGCGAACGACGCCACCACCATGAGAATGACATGTGGGCCAGCCGCATTTAAGGTCCACATGTCACTAAGACACTAAAGCTCGGTCCCGTGGGCCCCGAGAGGGAAATGTAACTCCTGCGGCAGGCCTTGTGGTGCTCCCGCAGTACGAGCTCGTGCCAAACCCGGAATTTGTTTTTACTACTACTAATGTGTCGGCCCGTGCGTTGCAATGGATCCAAAGTATATCTATTTAGTGAAGTGCATTCTAAACACATTATCTATTTATTTTTCTCTAACCTTTCCTAGCCATGCAACCAAGCCACATAAGCTTCATGGGTGCCCCCCACATCATATTATTCATACTACATTGACTGAGAAAAGATAAATCACCCAAAACAAGATCTTCCCATTTTTTGTTCCTACGATGTTGTGCCGTGCATGTACCTAGTTGTATAGTGGTAGTACTAGTTGTAGTACAAACTTCGTACTAGTAGGAGTAGTAGTATGAATGCTCCTACTCTATCAACGAGCCCCATCTGACACCAAATTTCTTGGCTTCCGTGCTACAGCTACATCTTCCCCTCGTTTCTGTTTTCCAACGCGGCGGGCGGGGTGCGGTTTCCCAATAGTCGGTATGCTCAACGGCGGTCCCACATGAAAGTGAAAATGCTAGGCAACACGCCTTCCCTAGCTATGTGGCGTGCCGGACGGGCCGTGGTGTACTCCCGATTCCCGGGCATGTGGGGGTGCGACGCGAAGGCAGCAGGCCTTTTCCTTTTACTAGCAATGTCCCTGTGCGTTGCGACGGATCCAAAGTACTAGTAGAATAGTAGTACTTGTTCACAAACTTGAAAGAAATCACTCTTGTTTTGATATACATATATAGCACTAAAAATATATTACTTTTCACTCAAAATATGTTTCTCGGGCTGTTTTGATGAGGTGAGGGATGGTTTCTTTCAAGATAATAAGGGGTTTTCTGCAAATTGGAGCAGAGAAGTGGGCTATTGTTTCAAAAATGCCACAACTTACCTCACAGCCATTAGATGCAGATCTAATGGTCAGAAACGACGGATGGCAGACACACCACCATCACCAACTGAGTCTTTTATAGGAGTAGGAGTAGAGAAACATGTATAAATTGTAACATTTGGTTCTGCTCCTTGGCACGATCAATAGATAGAAATAACAATTGGAAACGCTAAGGCGGGGCTATTTCCGCCAGATAAGCAGGGTAGTAGCTAGGTTGGCGCATCATCGGTTTGGTCACATGCGGTCCGACATGTTCTAGTGTTTCTAGCAAGATGCCCGTGCGTTGCACGAAGTTGATGGAAAAGGTAAGCACAACTTATAAATTGACGATGGAGTACTAGTTACAGTGATGCATATAATTAAGCAAAGGGATCGCACATGTCTGTATTGACTGGAACGAGAATGCAATAGCACAATAAGAATTAAGGCCACGATGCTGCGATCGTCGTGGTGGTTACACAGGCAAGAAGAAATATGCATCCATCAACGTACAACCTCCTCCTCCGCAATTTAGTGCGTCGGGCCACCGACCGGCGGCCAAGGAGCGGCAGCTTTTGTGGCGAGGTCAAGGTGCTTCTCAGCAAAGGCATCCAAGGTTTCCAGCCGGTTGAGGAAGGCCAATGTCGTAGCGTCCTCACTGGCCTTGTAGATACCTATGTACACGATTTTCTCGTACAGGTGGATGTGTAGGCCAACGAATTCTTGGAGGGCGAGGCGCCTCGTGGCGAGCGTGACCTCCAGGTGGACATTCTTCGTGGCGTCGGCGGGCAGTCGCAGGGCCACCAGTGCTTGAAAGAGGTTCCGGCCATGGAGGCCAATTAGGGTGGCAGGCAATGAGGAGCCCAGGCGCGCGGGCTGGAGGAGTACGGCGATGTCGTCCACGAGCTTCTTGACGACAGTGAACTTGTTGGTGGTGGAAACGATCATCTGGTCCAACTGAGAGTCGTACTTGGCATCGACGGCGGCCATCCACCAGCCGGTCGCCAACACCGTCTGGAGACGATCCTCGGTGCCATGCCATAGGCCGGCGTCGTGGACCATCTGGCACAGCCGCTGGCCGCTCGCGTGCATCGCCGCCGTGGGTCTAGAGTGAGAACTTTTGCACTTAGTGTAGGTGCTTAGGCAAATGCTTAGGTGCATACGATGTGGTAGATGCATTGGAATGGAGGGGCGCCTTTATATGAGTGCAAATTGTGTTGCATCCACATCGTGCTGCCTCTTTTCCCGGTCCTCCTCCCATTACTTCCCTCATGCATTCATGATGCTAATTTAAGGAGGATGCATCATTGGCCGTTCAACATTTCAGGAACCGCTACCCTCTCCCTCGTCTGCATTAAAGCCATATCAGGAATTGCGCTGCCCGCTGTCAAATCAAATAGTACTGCACCGCCCGCTGCATGCCCGGCTAAACACGCCTCCTCGCTTCCATCAAACGCCTCCGTTAAACCCGCATGCAAACCGAGAAACCTACTCCGGCCACATGTCTGTTCATGAGTGGGCCGGAATTTAACGCAACGGTGGCCGAGCTCCTCCTGTCTGCCCTCAGTTTAAACAAGGCCAGACGCCGGCCAAGCTCCTACCATCCGCCCTCTATTTAAATGAGGCCAGACAGACAGCGGACAAGAATCACACCCCTCCGCCGCTCCCACATCTCCTCCTTCACCATTTTCTCCACTCTTCCGATGGTTTTCGAGGATCCGTTCTCCATCATACTACCCGGCTGGGTGGCTCGCCGAGCCTTCCGGATACGGGCAAGGACGCTCGGTGCTTTACCAACCTCGCTTGGCCCGATGGAACCAGTTGCCGCCCAAGCCGGCGTGTGGTTCAGCAACTCGCCGCTCCAATTCAGCTCGATGAGGAGTGGCGAGTTGCTCCACGCCGGCACGGTGGCAAGCACGGCGGTACGGGCGTTGTCGCTGCCACGTCATACGGCACCACCAGTGTCTGTGGTGGCCGCGCCTCCCGTGCCTGCGGGCGCGCCTCCCGTGCCTACGGCAGCGCCATGCAGGCAGAGACAGAAGTCGGGTGCGTGGAGAGCGACGAGTCGGTGGTCAGCTTCTCCGTGTCCACAGCCATCATCGAGGAGAAGTAGAACACGAGAGGCCGCCGCCACTTGGGTCCCATGAAGGCCATCGCTGAGGCGATGACTGCGTATTCAGGTGGTTTCTTTGCTGCTTCGTCTCTTCCGAGGACCTTCGTCGACCCCTCAAGTGTCTGCCGGACATGAGGAAGACAAAGGGATCCACGGGCAGCCATTTAGATTAGGTACTCCCTCTCCAGCGGGAAATATTTGTTCTCAGAATAGATAAATTGGATGTATCTATAACTAAATTAAGTCTAGATACATCCATTTCTAGGACAAGTATTTCCGGACGAAGGGAGTATTAATTATACCAAGAGAGCCGGATTAGCACCGCTTAGTTCATGTAAATGTAATGAAATCCATCATGTTTATATGAAGATCCGGCTTTTTTAAACGAAATCCTTCATGCTTATATGAAACCAGTATGTGTTTGCATGAATTTCATCTGGTTGGTTAGAGTTGTGAAAATGTATGCCGCTGGCGTTTGATGTCGTCCTCCACGGAAGGAAGCGGGAGGAAATTTGCCGGCTGCCGTTGGAGATGCTCTTATGCTGGAAATAATAGAGTCACATCCAATCCATTTGAGTTAATTGCGTGTATGATTCTCCCTCTATAAAAAGTTAATTGCATGTATAGTGTACACGTGACTTGCAGGGTGGCTACAGCTTCGTACAGAAAGTTAAAAAGAAAGAAGTCCATCCTTAATCTTGTATTCTAAGTACTCTATGGGTTCCACTGTCATTACAGTAGCGAAAGAAGTATATATTAAATAATAAATAAAATAAAAAACTAAAGTTAAAGACAAAATTCGAACTCAGGTCATCGCGTTCCGAGCATCCGACGCTAACCACTCTAGCACATTTTCGTTCTGGACCATGCTGGAGATATATCTCCATGTCGACTCTTATACTCCCTCCGTTCCTAAATATTTGTCTTTTTCATATTTCAAATGGACTACCATATATAGATGTGTATGTAGACATATTTTAGAGTGTAGATTCACTCATTTTGCTCCATATGTAGTCACTTGTTGAAATCTCTAAAAAGACAAATATTTAGGAATGGAGGGAGTAGAAAACATAGTTGGTGATGATGGTGTGCATGCCGTCCTGCAATATAGGCCGTTGGATATATATCTAACGGATAGGAAGGAAACTATGGCAATTTTGCAAAAAGATACCCACACCCCTCTCCACATTTGCAAATAAGGCCTTCCCTCGTTCATCCTTTTCTCTCACAAGATAAACTACTCATACAAATGCATCTTGATGTTCCATGCAACGCACGGGCATCTAGCTAGTTTCTTTTAAAATAGTTACTGCGATAATTGGGTTGAAGTGATATATTTTATGTCTGCCCCGAATGATTTCAGATTCACTAGTAGTAAGAAAGAAAAGGTTGCCTTGTTAATTAACAGAAAACAGGGTGTAAACTATCACTTGAGGCCGGTAAAAACAAGGCACACTGGGTTCAGCGTCATCGTCACTACAGCTGTGCGCGCGTGAGAAGTCTACATATTGAGGGGGCTACGGAGAGAAATACGTATCAAGTGTGTCTGAGCGAGGCACAGAGACACAATGTTTGAGAGAGAAACCAATTGACAGATTAAGATCAGATCGAGTTGTCACCCTTCTGCTGTCAATGTTGAGGGGTGGGGTGGGGAGGGAGGAGGGAGAGAAAGACGTATCGAGAGTGTGCGCGGTAGGCACAGATGCACAACTAGCGAGTGTGTGTGTATGTGTGTGTGTTTGAGAGAGAAGAAGTAGATAGATTACTATCAAGATCGAGGTGCCACCCTACTCCTTCGGTGTCGGGTAGTGTGTGTGTGTGTGTTTGAGAGAGAAGCCAGTAGATAGATTAGTATCAAGATCGAGGTGTCACCCTACTCCTTTGGTGTCGGGAAGTGTGTGTGTGTGGGTGTGGGGGGGCAGTGACACTTAGATATCTCTACTCTTATAAAAACAGAGTTGGTGATGATGGTGTGCCTACCATCCAGCAATATAGGCCGTCTGATTTATATCCGATGGATAGGAAGGAAACTATGGCAATTTTGCAAAAAGATACCCACACCCCTCTCCACATTTGCAAATAAGGCCTTCCCTCGTTCACCCTTTTCTCCCACAAGACAAATGTCGGATTACGGGTTCCGGCAAACCCTTGTGAGGTTCGAACTCTAGGGTGCGCACGAAGAACACTCTCTTCCTCGCTCGCTCGCTCAACGATTCCATGACCTAGTTCGACGGAACCCAAAGAAAAAGAGACACGAGGGTTTATACTGGTTCGGGCCACCTTGTGGTGTAATACCCTACTCCAGTTTGTGGGTGGATTGCCTCGAGGGGCTGAAGATGAACTAGTACAATGGATGAACCGCCTCAGGAGGTGAGGTGTTCTTGGACTCGATGAACTGGTGAGCTCGTTAGGGTGGAATGAATCTGATTCCGGATCCCCCCATATGGTGGTGGCTGATGACCCACAAGTGTAGGGGATCTATCATAGTCCTTCGGTAAGTAAGTGTGTCGAACCCAACGAGGAGTAGAAGGAAATGACAAGCGGTTTTCAGTAAGGTATTCTCTGCAAGCACTGAAATTATCGGTAACAGATAGTTTTGTGATAAGGTAATTTGTAACGGGTAGCAAGTAAAAAGTGTAAATAAAGTGCAGCAAGATGGCCCAATCCTTTTTGTAGCAAAGGACAAGCCTGGACAAACTCTTATATGAAGGAAAACGCCCCCGAGGACACATGGGAATTATCGTCAAGCTAGGTTTCATCACGCTCATATGATTCGCGTTCGGTACTTTGATAATTTGATATGTGGGTGGACCGGAGCTTGGGTATTGTCCTTACTTGGAAAACCATCCCACTTATGATTAACTCCTATTGTAAGCATCCGCAACTACAAAAGAAGTATTAAGGTAAACCTAACCATAGCATGAAACATATGGATCCAAATCAGCCCCTTACGAAGCAACGCATAAACTAGGGTTTAAGCTTCTGTCACTCTAGCAACCCATCATCTACTTATTACTTCCCAATGCCTTCCTCTAGGCCCAAACAATGGTGAAGTGTCATGTAGTCGACGTTCACATAACACCACTAGAGGAAAGACAACATACATCTCATCAAAATATCGAACGAATACCAAATTCACATGATTACTTATAGCAAGACTTCTCCCATGTCCTCAGGAACAAACGTAACTACCCACATATCATATTAATGTTCATAATCAGAGGGGTAGTAATATACATAATGGATCTGAACATATGATCTTACACCAAATAAACCAACTAGCATCAACTACAAGGAGTAATCACCACTACTAGCAACCCACGGGTACCATTATGAGGCTTTGGGACAAAGATTGGATACAAGAGATGAACTAGGGTTTGAGAGGAGATGGTGCTGGTGAAGATGTTGATGGAGATTGACCCCCTCCCGATGAGAGGATCGTTGGTGATGACGATGGCGATGATTTCCCCCGCCCGGAGGGAAGTTTCCCAGGCAAAACAGCTCTGCCGGAGCCCTAGATTGGTTCCGCCAAGGTTCCGCCTCGTGGCGGCGGAGTTTCTTCCCGAAAGCTTGCTTATTATTTTTTCCAGGGTAAAAGACCTCATATAGCAGAAGATGGGCACCGGAGGCCTGCCAGCGGGCCCACGAGGTAGGGGCGCGCCCAGGGGGTAGGGCGTGCCCCCACCCTCGTGGCCAGGGTGTGGGCCCCCTCTGGTACTTTCTCCGCTCAGTATTTTTTATTAATTCCAAAAATGACTTCCGTGAAGTTTCAGGACTTTTGGAGTTGTGCAGAATAGGTCTCTAATATTTGCTCCTTTTCCAGTCCAGAATTCCAGGTGCCGGCATTCTCCCTCTTCATGTAAACCTTGCAAAATAAGAGAGAATAGGCATAGGTATTTTGACATAATGTGTAATAACAGCCCATAATGCAATAAATATCGATATAAAAGCATGATGCAAAATGGACGTATCAACTCCCCCAAGCTTAGACCTCGCTTGTCCTCAAGCAGAAGCCGATAACGATAAATATGTCCACATGTTTAGAGATAGAGGTGTCGATAAAATAAAATACGGACATGAAGGCATCATGATCATTCTTATAACAACAACATATATCAATATTGTCATATGATTTCTTATGCTAAAGTAACAATCTATTCACATTGTCAAGTAGGAATGAGAAACTTCATTGAAAACTAACAAACTATGATCTCGATCATTGAAGCAATTGCAATTTGTCATAACATCGGAAAGAGTCTATGCAAGAGCTTTTCAGCAAGTCCACATACTCAACTATCATTTAGTCTTTCACAATTGCTAACACTCACACAATACTTGTGGTTATGGAGTTTTAATCTGACACAGAGAAAGATAGGGGCTTATAGTGTTGCCTCCCAACCTTTTACCTCAAGGGTAATGTCAACAATAATAGTTCATTCTAACATATATCCAATTGGATATATATATATATCAGGATCTTTCCAACACAATGTGCTTCCCAAAGGATAAAATATAAAAAGGAAAGGTGAAGATCACCATGACTCTTTGCATAAGGGTAGAAGATAAACATAAAAGATAGGCCCTTCGCAGAGGGAAGCAGAGGTTGTCATGTGCTTTGTGGTTGGATGCACAAAATCTTAATGCAAAAGAACGTCACTTTATATTGCCACTTGTGATATGGACCTTTATTATGCAGTCCGTCGCTTTTATTTCTGCCACATCACAAGATCGTATAAAGCTTATTTTCTCCACACTAATAAATCATACATATTTAGAGAGCAATTTTTATTGCTTGCACCGATGACAACTTACTTGAAGGATCTTACTCAATCCATAGGTAGGTATGGTGGACACTCTTGGCAAAACTGGTTTTGAGGGTATTCGGAAGCACAAGTAGTATCTCTACTTGGTGCAAAGAATTTGGCTAGCATGAGAGGGAAAGGCAAGGTCAACATGCTGGATGATCCATGACAATATACTTTATTTCAGATATAAGAAAACATAACCCATTACGTTGTCTTCCTTGTCCAACATCAACTCTTTAACATGTCATATTTTAATGAGTGCTCACAATCATAAAAGATGTCCAAGATAGTGTATTTATATGTGAAAACCTCTCTTTCTTTATTACTTCCTATTAATTGCAACAATGACCAAAACTATGTTTGTCCACTCTCAACAACTTTTAATCATCATACTCTTTATATGTGAAGTCATTACTCTCCATAAGATCAATATGATCTCTTTGTTTCTTTTTATTCTTTCTCTATTCTTTAATTCCCTCGAGATCATAGCAAGATAATCAAGCCCTTGACTCAACACTAATCTTTATTATATATAGCTCACGGACTCGATTACATAGAAGGATCATAAGGCAAAACTCAAAACTAAATCATACTAAAACTTTATTCTACTAGATCAAGATATTACCAAAAGGATCGAACTAACAAAAATGGTAAAGATAGGAGTGTGATGGTGATACGATACCGGGGCACCTCCCCCAAGCTTGGCAGTTGCCAAGGGGAGTGCCCATACCCATGTGTTTATGTCCCTTTCTTCGGAGGTGGTGATGATGGAGTTGTTGATGATGTAGGCATGTCGTCCATCTTCCAAGGCATAGGCTCACCATCATAGAAGGATGATCGAGTCTTCGGAATCCTTAAATCTGCAGCCAAACTCATCCTCTTGAATCTATATTCATACTCACAGTTTTGGTTTTGCAGGTCATAGATCTGCGCTTGGAGGTGCTCGATTTTCTCGTGAAGCTTGAAGATGGCCTCCCCAATGTTCTTGGCGTCTAGCTTGTGGTTGTTGGTGAACTCCGTAATCATTATGTGATTGGCGTCGAGTCCATGTTCCACCATCTCCTGGCACTTGAACACTTGTTGCTCCATCGCCTCGACCCTTGTCTCCACGCTTCTGGTCCTCCTTGGTCCCTCAACATCGCGGATGTGCAGCAACCCCTCATGCATCTCAATGGTTTGAGGATGTTGCAGCACCTCCGCGAGGTAGGGATTGATGACCTTCTCGAAGAACTTGTCCTTGGGGGTGCTTGGAGACGTCATGGCGATCTAGATCTGTCAGAAAAACAGCTCGAAACGAAAACAGAGGATATTTGCGTGATACGAGGGTCAAAACCTTCGGGCGATTATATAATGAATTTTTACCGACCAAAAGAAGTATCGTGCAAGAAAACGAAGTCCGGAGAGCACACGAGGTGCCCACGAGGCAGGGGGGCGCGCCCAGGGGGGTAGGGCGCACCCTCCACCCTCATGGACGCCTCGTGCCCTTCCCGGACTGCTTCTTATTTTCCTATTTTCTTAAATATTCCAAAACGGAGAAAAATTGCCATTAGAACTGTTTTGGAGTCGGTTTACTTACCGTACCACGTACCTATTCCTTTTCGGAGTCTGGAACATTCTGGAAAGTGTCCCTTATGTATTCCTTCGGGGTTACGGTTTCTATAACATTGGTTTCAACATTTATAGGATTACCTAAGATATAATGTTTAATTCTTTGACCGTTCACCACCTTCGGATTTGTGCCTTCAAAGTTGTTGATTTTTATGGCACCGGAACGATAGACCTCCTCGATAACGTAAGGACTTCCCCATTTAGAGAGAAGTTTTCCTGCAAAAAATCTTAAACGAGAGTTGAATAGCAACACATAATCACCTACATTAAACTCACGCTTTTGTATCCTTTTGTCATGCCATCTTTTAACTTTTTCTTTAAATAGTTTGGCATTCTCATAGGCCCGGGTTCTCCATTCATCAAGTGAGCTAATGTCAAATAGTCTCTTCTCACCGGCAAGTTTGAAATCATAATTGAGCTCTTTAATGGCCCAATATGCCTTATGTTCTAGTTCGAGAGGTAAGTGACATGCTTTTCCATAAACCATTTTATACGGAGACATACCCATAGGATTTTTATATGCAGTTCTATAGGCCCATAATGCATCATCAAGTTTCTTGGACCAATTCTTTCTAGATCTATTAACAGTCTTTTGCAAAATTAATTTGAGCTCTCTATTACTAAGTTCTACTTGACCACTAGACTGTTGGTGATAAGGGGATGCGATTCTATGATTAACACCATACTTAGCAAGCATTTTACAAAAGGCACCATGAATAAAATGTGAACCACCATCAGTAATTAAATATCTAGGGACTCCAAACCTTGGAAAAATAACTTCTTTAAGCATCTTAATAGAGGTGTTATGATCAGCACTACTAGATGGAATAGCCTCTACCCACTTAGTAACGTAATCAATAGCAACTACAATATGTGTATACCCATTAGAGGAAGGAAACGGTCCCATGTAATCAAAGCCCCAAACATCAAATGGTTCAATAACAAGTGAATAATTCATAGGCATTTCTTGACGTCTACTAATATTACCAATTCTTTGACATTCATCACAAGACAAGACAAACTTACGGGCATCCTTGAAGAGAGTAGGCCAATAAAAACCGGATTGCAATACCTTATGTGCAGTTCTATCTCCAGCGTGGTGCCCTCCATAATCCTCGGAGTGACACTTGCGTAGGATCTCTTCCTGTTCATGCTCAGGTACACAACGTCTAATAACACCATCTACTCCTTCTTTATAAAGATGTGGGTCATCCCAAAAGTAATGTTTCAAATCATAGAAAAACTTTTTCTTTTCCTGGTATGTGAAACTAGGTGGTATAAATTTATCAACAATGTAATTAGCATAATCAGCATACCATGGAGCTGTTGGAAATATGCCCTAGATGGAATAATAAATGGTTATTATTATATTTCTTTGTTCATGGTAATTGTCTATTGTTCATGCTATAATTGTATTGTCCGGAAATCGTAATACATGTGTGAATACATAGACCACAACGTGTCCCTAGTAAGCCTCTAGTTGACTAGCTCGTTGATCAACAGATAGTCATGGTTTCCTGACTATGGACATTGGATGTCATTGATAACGGGATCACATCATTAGGAGAATGATGTGATGGACAAGACCCAATCCTAAGCATAGCATAAAAGATCGTGTAGTTTTGTTTGCTAGAGCTTTTCCAATGTCAAGTATCTTTTCCTTAGACCATGAGATCGTGCAACTCCCGGATACCGTAGGAGTGCTTTGGGTGTGCCAAACGTCACAACGTAACTGGGTGACTATAAAGGTGCACTACGGGTATCTCTGAAAGTGTCTGTTGGGTTGGCACGGATCGAGACTGGGATTTGTCACTCCGTATGACGGAGAGGTATCTCTGGGCCCACTCGGTAATGCATCATCATATTGAGCTCTATGTGACTAAGGCGTTAGTCACGGGATCATGCATTGCGGTACGAGTAAAGAGACTTGCCGGTAACGAGATTGAACAAGGTATTGGGATACCGACGATCGAATCTCGGGCAAGTAACATACCGATTGACAAAGGGAATTGCATACGGGATTGATTGAATCCTCGACACCGTGGTTCATCCGATGAGATCATCGTGGAACATGTGGGAGCCAACATGGGTATCCAGATCCCGCTGTTGGTTATTGACCGGAGAGGCGTCTCGGTCATGTCTGCATGTCTCCCGAACCCGTAGGGTCTACACACTTAAGGTTCGGTGACGCTAGGGTTGTAGAGATATGTGTATGCGGAAACCCGAAAGTTGTTCGGAGTCCCAGATGAGATCCCGGACGTCACGAGGAGTTCCGGAATGGTCCGGAGGTGAAGAAATATATATAGGAAGTCAAGTTTCGGCCACCGGGAAAGTTTCGGGGGTTACCGGTATTGTACCGGGACCACCGGAAGGGTCCCGGGGGTCCACCGGGTAGGGCCACCTATCCCAGAGGGCCCCGTGGGCTGAAGTGGGAAGGGAACCAGCCCCTAGTGGGCTGGGCGCCCCCCCATGGGCCTCCCCCCTGCGCCTAGGGTTGGAAACCCTAGGGTGGGGGCGCCCCACTTGCCTTGGGGGGCAAGGCACCCCCCTGGCCGCCGCCCCCCCCCATCCAGATGGGTTTGGCCGGCGCCCCCCCTCCAAGGGGGCCTATATAAAGGGGGGAGGGAGGGCAGCAATATAACAGCCTTGGGCGCCTCCCTCCTCCCCTGCTACACCTCTCTCTCGTGTAGAAGCTCGGCGAAGCCCTACCGGCATCCCGCTACATCCACCACCACGCCGTCGTGCTGCTGGATCTCCATCAACCTCTCCTTCCCCCTTGATGGATCAAGAAGGAGGAGACGTCGCTGCACCGTACGTGTGTTGAACGCGGAGGTGCCGTCCGTTCGGCACTCGGTCATCGGTGATTTGAATCACGGCGAGTACGACTCCGTCATCCACGTTCATTGGAACGCTTCCGCTCGCGATCTACAAGGGTATGTAGATGCACTCCTTTCCCCTCGTTGCTAGTATACTCCATGGATGCATCTTGGTGAGCGTAGGAAAATTTTAAAATTATGCTACGATTCCCAACAGTGGCATCATGAGCCAGGCCTATGCGTAGTTACTATGCACGAGTAGAACAAAAAGAAGTTGTGGGCGTTGATGTTGCAAATTCTTCTTGCCGCTACTAGTCGTTTCTTGTTTCGGTGGCATTGTAGGATGAAGCGGCCCGGACCGACCTTACACGTACGCTTACGTGAGACAGGTTCCACCGACTGACATGCACTAGTTGCATAAGGTGGCTAGCGGGTGTCTGTCTCTCCTACTTTAGTCGGAACGGATTCGATGAAAAGGGTCCTTATGAAGGGTAAATAGAAATTGGCAAATCACGTTGTGGGCATACGTAGGTAAGAAACGTTCTTGCTAGAAACCTACAAACCACATAAAAACTTGCAACAACAATTAGAGGACGTCTAACTTGTTTTTGCAGCATGTGTTATGTGATGTGATATGGCCAGAAGATGTGATGAATGATATATATGTGATGTATGAGATTGATCATATTCTTGTAATAGGAATCACGACTTGCATGTCGATGAGTATGACAACTGGCAGGAGCCATAGGAGTTGTCTTTATTATTTTGTATGACCTGTGTGTCATTAATAACGCCATGTAAATTACTTTACTTTGTTGCTAAACGCGTTAGCCATAGAAGTAGAAGTAATCGTTGGCGTGACGACTTCATGAAGACACAATGATGGAGATCATGATGATGGAGATCGTGGTGTCATGCCGGTGACGAAGATGATCATGGAGCCCCGAAGATGGAGATCAAAGGAGCATGATGATATTGGCCATATCATGTCACTATTTGATTGCATGTGATGTTTATCATGTTTTTGCATCTTATTTGCTTAGAACGACGGTAGTAAGTAAGATGATCCCTTATGACAATTTCAAGAAAGTGTTCACCCTAACTGTGCACCGTTGCGAAGGTTCGTTGTTTCGAAGCTCCACGTGATGATCGGGTGTGATAGATTCTAACGTTCGAATACAACGGGTGTTGACGAGCCTAGCATGTACAGACATGGCCTCGGAACACACGCAATACACTTAGGTTGACTTGACGAGCCTAGCATGTACAGACATGGCCTCGGAACACGGAGGACCGAAAGGTCGAGCATGAGTCGTATAGAAGATACGATCAACATGGAGATGTTCACCGATCTTGACTAGTCCGTCTCACGTGATGATCGGACACGGCCTAGTTAACTCGGATCATGTTTCACTTAGATGACTAGAGGGATGTCTATCTGAGTGGGAGTACATTAAATAATTTGATTATATGAACTTAATTATCATGAACTTAGTCTAAAATCTTTACACTATGTCTTGTAGATCAAATGGCCAACGTTGTCCTCAATTTCAATGCGTTCCTAGAGAAAACCAAGCTGAAAGATGATGGCAGCAACTATACGGACTGGGTCCGGAACCTGAGGATCATCCTCATAGTAGCCAAGAAAGATTATGTCTTAGAAGCACCGCTAGGTGATGCACCAATCCCAGAGAACCAAGACGTTATGAACGCTTGGCAGCAGCGTGCTGATGATTACTCCCTCGTTCAGTGCGGCATGCTTTACAGCTTAGAACCGGGTCTCCAAAAGCGTTTTGAGAAACATGGAGCATATGAGATGTTCGAGGAGCTGAAATTGGTTTTCCAAGCTCATGCCCGGGTCGAGAGATATGAAGTCTCCGACAAGTTCTTCAGCTGTAAAATGGAGGAAAATAGTTCTGTAAGTGAGCACATACTCAGAATGTCTGGGTTGCACAACCGCTTGACTCAGCTGGGAGTTAATCTCCCGGATGACGCGATCATTGACAGAATCCTTCAGTCGCTTCCACCAAGCTACAAGAGCTTTGTGATGAACTTCAATATGCAGGGGATGGAAAAGACCATTCCTGAAATATATTCAATGCTGAAATCAGCGGAGGTGGAGATCAGAAAAGAACATCAAGTGTTGATGGTAAATAAAACCACTAAGTTCAAGAAGGGCAAGGGTAAGAAGAACTTCAAGAAGGACGGCAAGGGAGTTGCCGCGCCCGGTAAGCCAGTTGTCGGGAAGAAGCCAAGGAATGGACCCAAGCCCGAGACTGGGTGCTTTTATTGCAAGGGAAGTGGTCACTGGAAGCGGAACTGCCCCAAATACTTAGCGGACAAGAAGGCCGGCAACACCAAAGGTATATGTGATATACATGTAATTGATGTGTACCTTACCAGTACTCGTAGTAGCTCCTGGGTATTTGATACCGGTGCGGTTGCTCATATTTGTAACTCAAAACAGGAACTACGGAATAAACGGAGACTGGCGAAGGACAAGGTGACAATGCGCGTCGGGAATGGTTCCAAGGTCGATGTGATCGCCGTCGGCACGCTACCTCTGCATCTACCTACGGGGTTAGTTTTAAACCTCAATAATTGTTATTTAGTGCCAGCTTTGAGCATGAACATTGTATCTGGATCTCGTCTAATTCGAGATGGCTACTCATTTAAATCTGAGAATAATGGTTGTTCCATTTATTTGAGAGATATGTTTTATGGTCATGCCCCGCTGGTCAATGGTTTATTTTTGATGAATCTCGAAGGTGATGTTACACATATTCATAGTGTGAATACCAAAAGATGTAAAGTTGATAACGATAGTCCCACATACTTGTGGCACTGCCGCCTTGGTCACATTGGTGTCAAGCGCATGAAGAAGCTCCATGCAGATGGACTTTTGGAGTCTCTTGATTACGAATCATTTGACACGTGCGAACCATGCCTCATGGGCAAGATGACCAAGACTCCGTTCTCCGGAACAATGGAGCGAGCAACCAACTTATTGGAAATCATACATACCGATGTGTGCGGTCCAATGAGTGTTGAGGCTCGCGGAGGATATCGTTATGTTCTCACTCTCACTGATGACTTAAGTAGATATGGGTATGTCTACCTAATGAAACACAAGTCTGAAACCTTTGAAAAGTTCAAGGAATTTCAGAGTGAGGTTGAGAATCAACGTGACAGGAAAATAAAATTCTTACGATCAGATCATGGTGGAGAATATTTAAGTCATGAGTTTGGTACACACTTAAGGAAATGTGGAATAGTTTCACAACTCACGCCGCCTGGAACGCCTCAAAGAAACGGTGTGTCCGAACGTCGTAATCGCACTCTATTGGATATGGTGCGATCTATGATGTCTCTTACCGATTTACCGCTCTCATTATGGGGCTATGCTTTAGAGACTGCCGCATTCACTTTAAATAGGGCTCCGTCGAAATCCGTTGAGACGACACCGTATGAATTATGGTTTGGGAAGAAACCTAAGCTGTCGTTTCTAAAAGTTTGGGGATGCGATGCTTATGTCAAGAAACTTCAACCTAAAAAGCTCGAACCCAAGTCGGAAAAATGCGTCTTCATAGGATACCCTAAGGAAACTATTGGGTATACCTTCTACCTCAGATCCGAAGGCAAGATCTTCGTTGCCAAGAACGGGTCCTTTCTGGAGAAGGAGTTTCTCTCGAAAGAATTGAGTGGGAGGAAAGTGGAACTTGATGAGGTGATAGTCACCCCTTCCGAACCGGAAAGTAGCGCAGCGCGGGAAAATGTTCCTGTGGTACCTACACCGACTGGGGAGGAAGTTAATGATGATGATCATGAAGCTTCGGATCAAGTTACTACTGAACTTCGTAGGTCCACAAGGACACGTTCCACACCAGAGTGGTACGGCAACCCTGTCCTAGAAATCATGTTGTTAGACAACGGTGAACCTTCGAACTATGAAGAAGCGATGGCGGGCCCGGATTCCGACAAATGGCTAGAAGCCATGAAATCCGAGATAGGATCCATGTATGAAAATGAAGTATGGACTTTGACTGACTTGCCCGATGATCGGCGAGCCATAGAAAACAAGTGGATCTTTAAGAAGAAGACAGACGCGGATGGTAATGTGACCATCTATAAGGCTCGACTTGTCGCTAAGGGTTATCGACAAGTTCAAGGGGTTGACTACGATGAGACTTTCTCACCCGTAGCGAAGCTGAAGTCAGTCCGAATCATGTTAGCAATTGCCGCATACTATGATTATGAGATATGGCAGATGGACGTCAAAACGGCATTCCTTAATGGCTTCCTTAAGGAAGAGTTGTATATGATGCAGCCGGAAGGTTTTGTCGATCCTAAGAATGCTAACAAAGTATGCAAGCTCCAGCGCTCAATCTATGGGCTGGTGCAAGCATCTCGGAGTTGGAACATTCGCTTTGATGAGATGATCAAAGCGTTTGGGTTTACACAGACTTATGGAGAAGCCTGTGTTTACAAGAAAGTGAGTGGGAGCTCTGTAGCATTTCTCTTATTATATGTGGATGACATACTATTGATGGGAAATGATATAGAATTCTTGGAAAGTATAAAGGCCTATTTGAATAAGTGTTTTTCAATGAAGGACCTTGGAGAAGCTGCTTATATATTAGGCATCAAGATCTATAGAGATAGATCAAGACGCCTCATTGGTCTTTTACAGAGTACATACCTTGACAAGATATTGAAGAAGTTCAATATGGATCAGTCCAAGAAGGGGTTCTTGCCTGTATTGCAAGGTGTGCAATTGAGCACGGCTCAATGCCCGACCACGGCAGAAGATATAGAAAAGATGAGTGTCATCCCCTATGCCTCGGCCATAGGGTCTATTATGTATGCCATGCTGTGTACCAGACCTGATGTAAACCTTGCCGTAAGTTTGGTAGGAAGGTACCAAAGTAATCCCGGCATGGAACACTGGACGGCGGTCAAGAATATCCTGAAGTACCTGAAAAGGACTAAGGATATGTTTCTCGTTTATGGAAGTGACGAAGAGCTCGTCGTAAAGGGTTACGTCGACGCTAGCTTCGACACAGATCTGGATGACTCGAAGTCACAGACCGGATACGTGTATATTTTGAATGGAGGACCAGTAAGCTGGTGCAGTTGCAAGCAAAGCGTCGTGGCAGGATCTACATGTGAAGCGGAGTACATGGCAGCCTCGGAGGCAGCACAGGAAGCAGTCTGGATGAAGGAGTTCATTACTGACCTAGGGGTGATTCCCAATGCGTCGGGCCCGATGACTCTCTTCTGTGACAATACTGGAGCTATTGCCCTTGCGAAGGAGCCCAGGTTTCACAGGAAGACCAGGCATATCAAGCGTCGCCTCAAATCCATTCGTGAAAGTGTTCAAAATGGAGACATAGATATTTGTAAAGTACATACGGACCTGAATGTAGCAGATCCGTTGACTAAACCCCTCCCTAGGGCAAAACATGATCAACACCAGGACGCAATGGGTGTTCAATTCATCACAATGTAACTAGATTATTGACTCTAGTGCAAGTGGGAGACTGTTGGAAATATGCCCTAGAGGCAATAATAAATGGTTATTATTATATTTCTTTGTTCATGGTAATTGTCTATTGTTCATGCTATAATTGTATTGTCCGGAAATCGTAATACATGTGTGAATACATAGACCACAACGTGTCCCTAGTAAGCCTCTAGTTGACTAGCTCGTTGATCAACAGATAGTCATGGTTTCCTGACTATGGACATTGGATGTCATTGATAACGGGATCACATCATTAGGAGAATGATGTGATGGACAAGACCCAATCCTAAGCATAGCATAAAAGATCGTGTAGTTTCGTTTGCTAGAGCTTTTCCAATGTCAAGTATCTTTTCCTTAGACCATGAGATCGTGCAACTCCCGGATACCGTAGGAGTGCTTTGGGTGTGCCAAACGTCACAACGTAACTGGGTGACTATAAAGGTGCACTACGGGTATCTCTGAAAGTGTCTGTTGGGTTGGCACGGATCGAGACTGGGATTTGTCACTCCGTATGACGGAGAGGTATCTCTGGGCCCACTCGGTAATGCATCATCATATTGAGCTCTATGTGACTAAGGCGTTAGTCACGGGATCATGCATTGCGGTACGAGTAAAGAGACTTGCCGGTAACGAGATTGAACAAGGTATTGGGATACCGACGATCGAATCTCGGGCAAGTAACATACCGATTGACAAAGGGAATTGCATACGGGATTGATTGAATCCTCGACACCGTGGTTCATCCGATGAGATCATCGTGGAACATGTGGGAGCCAACATGGGTATCCAGATCCCGCTGTTGGTTATTGACCGGAGAGGCGTCTCGGTCATGTCTGCATGTCTCCCGAACCCGTAGGGTCTACACACTTAAGGTTCGGTGACGCTAGGGTTGTAGAGATATGTGTATGCGGAAACCCGAAAGTTGTTCGGAGTCCCGGATGAGATCCCGGACGTCATGAGGAGTTCCGGAATGGTCCGGAGGTGAAGAATTATATATAGGAAGTCAAGTTTCGGCCACCGGGAATGTTTCGGGGGTTACCGGTATTGTACCGGGACCACCGGAAGGGTCCCGGGGGTCCACCGGGTGGGGCCACCTATCCCGGAGGGCCCCGTGGGCTGAAGTGGGAAAGGAACCTAGTGTGCTGGGCGCCCCCCCATGGGCCTCCCCCCTGCGCCTAGGGTTGGAAACCCAAGGGTGGGGGGGCGCCCCACTTGCCTTGGGGGGCAAGGCACCCCCCTGGCCGCCGCCCCCCCCCCCCCATCCAGATGGGTTTGGCCGGCGCCCCCCCCCCCTCCAAGGGGGCCTATATAAAGGGGGGGAGGGAGGGCAGCAATATAACAGCCTTGGGCGCCTCCCTCCTCCCCTGCTACACCTCTCTCTCGCGTAGAAGCTCGGCGAAGCCCTGCCGGCATCCCGCTACATCCACCACCACGCCGTCGTGCTGCTGGATCTCCATCAACCTCTCCTTCCCCCTTGCTGGATCAAGAAGGAGGAGACGTTGCTGCACCGTACGTGTGTTGAACGCGGAGGTGCCGTCCATTCGGCACTCGGTCATCGGTGATTTGAATCACGGCGAGTACGACTCCGTCATCCACGTTCATTGGAACGCTTCCGCTCGCGATCTACAAGGGTATGTAGATGCACTCCTTTCCCCTCGTTGCTAGTATACTCCATAGATGCATCTTGGTGAGCGTAGGAAAATTTTAAAATTATGCTACGATTCCCAACAGGAGCAGTTCGAGAAGCATTTATGACAGCCAATTGTTTATCAGGAAAGCTATCATCAATAGGTAGTGGGTCATCAAGAACATTCTCTAACCTGGACAAGTTGTCTGCAACGGGGTTCTCAGCTCCCTTTCTATCAATAATATGTAAATCAAATTCTTGTAGCAAGAGAACCCATCTAATTAGTCTAGGTTTAGCATCTTTCTTTTCCATAAGATATTTAATAGCAGCATGATCAGTGTGAATAGTTACTTTAGAATCAACAATATAAGGTCTAAACTTATCACAAGCAAATACAACTGCTAAGAATTCTTTTTGAGTAGTAGCATAATTTCTGCGGGCATTGTCTAGAGTTTTATTAGCATATTGAATAACATTTAATTTCTTATCAACTCTTTGTCCTAGAACAGCACCTACAGCATAATCGCTAGCATCACACATAATTTCAAAGGGTAAATTCCAATCAGGTGGCTGAACAATAGGTGCAGAAATCAAAGCTTTCTTAAGTATTTCAAATGCCTCTACACAATCATCATCAAAGACAAAAGGAATATCTTTTGTAATATATTAGTCAGAGGCCGAGAATTTTTTGAGAAGTCCTTAATGAACCTCCTATAAAAACCAGCATGACCCAGAAAACTTCTTATACCTTTGATGTCCTTAGGACACGACACCTTTTCAATAGCATCAACTTTAGCTTTATCAACTTCAATGCCTCTTTCAGAAATTTTATGCCCCAAGACAATGCCTTCATTAACCATAAAGTGGCATTTCTCCCAATTCAGGACGAGATTCGTTTCTTCACATCTCTGCAAAAATCGATCAAGGTTGCTCAAGCAATCATCAAAAGAGGATCCATAAATGGAGAAATCATCCATGAAAACCTCATAAATCTTAGTCAGAGTATATAGCCATCATGCATCTTTGAAAGGTAGCAGGTGCATTACATAAAAAAAAGGCATACGTCTATAAGCAAAAGTACTCAAAGGGTAAGTAAAAGTGGTCTTTTCTTGATCCTCAACTGACACAGGTATTTGAGAGAAACCAGAGTAACCATCTAGAAAGCAAAAATGTGTATGTTTGGATAGTCTTTCTAGCATTTGATCAATAAAAGGCAAAGGGTAATGATCTTTTTAGTAGCTTTATTTAGTTTGCGGAAATCAATTACCATCCTATAACCTGTAATAATTCTTTGCAGGATCAATTCATCTTTATCATTAGGAATGACAGTAATACCTCCCTTCTTAGGGACACAATGGACAGGACTCACCCACTGGCTATCAGCAACGGGATAAATTATACCTGCCTCAAGGAGCTTTAATATTTCCTTTCTTACCACTTCTTTCATCTTAGGATTTAACCGTCGTTGGTGATCAACAACCGGTTTAGCGTCTTTCTCCAATTTAATTTTGTGCTGGCATAGAGTGGGACTAATGCACTTAAGATCATCAAGAGTATATCCAATAGCAGCACGGTGCTTCTTCAGAGTTTTCAATAATTTCTTTTCTTCATGCTTTTAAAGGTTAGCACTAATAATAACAGGATATATCTCTTTCTCGTCAAGATAAGCATATTTAAGAGTATCAGGTAATGGTTTAAGCTCAAACACGGGATCACCCTTGGGTGGAGGAGGATCCCCCAGAATTTCAACAGGCAAGTTGTGTTTCAGAATAGGTCCCTGTTTAAAGAATACTTCATTTATTTCCCTTCTTTCATTTATAAACGTATCATTTTCATGGTCTAGCAAATATTGTTCTAAAGGATCACTAGGAGGCACGGCAATAGAAGCAAGACCAATAATTTCATCTTTACTAGGCAATTCCTCATCACGGGGTTGTCTACTAAATTTAGCAAAATTAAACTCATGAGATATATCCCCCAAACCAATAGTAACAACATCCTTTTCACAGTCTATCCTAGCATTAACAGTGTTCAAGAAGGGTCTACCAAATATAATGGGACAAAAGCTATCTTGTGGGGAACCAAGAACAAGAAAATCAGCAGGATATTTAACTTTCCCACACAAGACTTCAACATCTCTAACAATCCCAATTGGTGATATAGTATCTCTATTGGCAAGCTTAATTGTAACATCAATTTCTTCCAATTCAGCGGGTGCAATATCATGCATAATTTCTTGATATAAATAATGAGGTATTGCACTTGCACTAGCACCCATATCACATAAGCCATGATAACAATGATCTCCTATTTTAATAGAAATAACAGGCATGCCTACAACAGGTCTATTTTTATTTTTAGTATCAGGTCTAGCAATTCTAGCAGTTTCATCACAGAAGTAAATAACATGCCCATCGATATTATCAGCCAACAGATCTTTAACCATAGCAATATTAGATTCAACTTTAATTTGCTCAGGGGGTTTGTGTGTCCTAATATTACTTTTTTTACTACAATTGAAGCTTTAGCATGATCCTTTATTCTAACAGGGAAAGGTGGTTTCTCAACATAAGCAGTAGGAACAATAGGGTCATTATAAGTGATAGTCTGTTCTTCCTTCAATAGGTGCAACTACTTTTACTTCAATGGGAGGATTATATTTAAACCACTTCTCCTTAGGGAGATCAACATGAGTAGCAAATGATTCACAGAAAGAAGCTACTATCTCAGAGTCAAGTCCATATTTAGTGCTAAATTCATGGAAAGCATCGGTATCCATAAAAGATTTAACACAATCAAACTTAGGTGTTATACCTGACTCCTTACCTTCGTTGAGGTCCCAATCGTCAGAGTTGCATTTAATTCTTTCCAATAAATCCCATTTTGTCGGCGTTCTGGGAACGGGGGTCCCCAGACTTGCCTGCCTGCAGACCATGACGTGGCACTGCGAGCAGGCCCGTACAGCCCATCTTCACCAACAAGCACTCAAGACCCTCGCGAGGGGCCAAGCCTCGCGAGGCGGACGACGCAAGACCTCCTCAGGAGCGGCCTCACCAGGCGGGCTCGCGAGGGGCGGAGAGATCAAGGCAAGGCAAACCTCGTGAGGTTCTCGTGACGTGAGCCATGACGATCGAGATCAGGCGCGCGCCAGGCGCGCGCCAGCACACACAATGTACTTACTTCCTCTTTGGTGCTAAGGAGGCAAGCACAGGCGCGGAGTACCAAGGTGTCAAGCAAAGGTTTCCATATCAGTGCAATGAGACCAAGACCAGCAGGATGGCAAGACGGAGGTCACCATCCAGCCCAAGGCAGCGTCACCACCAGAGCCTTTTGCAGGCGAAGACTACTTTTGTCAGGATAAGCTATACTAGTTGTCCCCTTTCAAATTGGCCGTTGTTGGCTCCCTTCCCGCTCAATATTTGGGGAGAGGACCAGGGCCTATATAAATAGAACTAGCCACCACCGTAGGGGGGAACTCATTCAGAGGCATCTCATCTGATCTTTAGCTGATCCTTAGCCACACACCAAGCACAAGAACACCTCGACCTCAGGAGGCTGTTCTTCCCCTTGTACTGTTCATCCTCAGCCCGAGAGGCAATCCACCACCACCACACTGGAGTAGGGTATTACACCACAATGGTGGCCCGAACCAGTATAAATCTTGCGTCCCTTGTGTTGTGAGTTCGTAGAGTTAGCCCTTGAGATCTTAGCGAAGCTAGGACGTGGATCGGTAGGGGGATATCTTCGTGGGAATCCCAGTGTTCGAACCATGGGGGTTTTGCCGGAACCCGTGATCCGACATTTGGTGCGCCAGGTAGGGGTGCGCCGAAGCTTCCCTTCCGTCGCTCCGCGTCCCGTCGCTTCATCATCTCCATGGCGGACGCACATCGTGCTCGTGCTGAGCGCCGGGCTGCCCTCGCCACCCGCGTTGCTCAAACGGCTCCCGTCAGCAGGCCACCCCGTCGTTCTCCGTCGCCTGCCGCCAACGCCGCCACCGGCCCGGCGGGGAACGAACAGCAAGCATCCTCGTAGCACCCCTCGGTGCGGCAGGACGGCCGCACCGCCACTCCGTCACTGATTCCCGCTGGTTTATCATCTCATGCTCGTCGCGCCCCCACGGACGCGCGGGCCGCGCTCCTCATGGCGCACGAGCTCCTGCGCTACCGCCCAGTCGACGACCTCTACGAGGACTGGCTGGACCGCATCGCCGAGCTCATCAGCGCCGCAGGGGGCTCCCCTGCACCATCCCTCTCGCTGCCTCGCCCTCCGCCAGCTACGGGTGACGTAGCTCACGGAGAACCTCCACCACCTCTGCACCAAGACGGCGCCCTGGGGCCAAGGCGCGCGGCTCCGCGGCGCGATCCACCACGTCCAGCGCCCGCGCGTGAAGAAAGAAGCTGTCAAGAAGTCCCTCGACCTCAAGAGAACGCTCCACCACTCCCCGCACCACCACGCCAGGATCGCTTGCTGTGGCAGGGTCCCGCGCCGCTTGCCGTGGCGGTGCGCGGGCGCCAAGACCAAGCCCCACCTCCAGGACGGGCCCCAGTGACCACGGCCGGCTGCCGTGCCTTCACCCCCGAGCTATGTAGCGTCGCCTGGCCGGGCAAGTTCACACCGGATCTGCCTCCTCGCGACGACGGCACCCCCGACCCCGCGGAGTTCCTGCAGCTCTACGAGCTGAGCATCGAGGCGGCCAACGGCAACGAGAAAGTCATGGAGAACTGGTTCCCCATGGCTCTCAAGGATAGTGCCTGCTCCTGGCTCCTGAACCTGCCTCCAGGCTCGGTCTCCTCCTGGGATGAGATGCGCGACCGTTTTGTTGCCAACTTCCAGGGCACTCGCGACCGCCCACTGGCTGCGGGTGACCTATGCCGCGTCAAGCAACAACCAGGAGAGACCCTCCAGAAGTACATCCAGCGCTTCAACAACGTTCGCCTCAAGATTCCCAAGGTGACGGACGAGGCCATCATCTCTGCGTTCTCTGATGGCGTCCGTGACGTCAAGATGAAGGAGGAGCTCGCCATCCACGAGGAGTTGTGCATGTCTCTGGAGCTATTCAACCTGGCGACCAAGTGCGCAAGAGCTAAGGAGGGGCACCTCTCCCTCCTCGAGCTCCCGGCTGCGGACCCGGAGGAGAAGAAAGCCAAGGCCAAGGACGTGAAGCGCAAGGGAGCAGCCGTGCTCGCGGCGGAGCCAGACACCAAGCGCGGCAGAGACCAGCCCGAGTCATCCAGGAGCAGCCGACCATTCTGCGCCTTCCATAACCTGCATAGCCACAGCACCAGCGACTGTCAAGAGCTCAGAGCCATTCGAGAAGGATGCTTCGGTCGACGCCCCAAGCGCAATGAATGGGGCTACGGCCGAGGAGGAGGACATGGTGGCGGACGCTGGGATGACCGTGGCCCGTGCCAGGAGTGGCGCGACCGGCCTCGCGAGGACCGCTGGCAGGATCAGCCTCGCGAGGGCGCCTGGAGGGATCAGCCTTGTGAGGATCGTCCCCAGGGCAACGCTGGCCTTCCTCCACTACCGCCACCACCAAGAAGGAATGTGACACCCCAAAATTTTGACCTTGATTTATTGATTTAAAATTTTGCCAGGAAATAAAACTTTTCCATTTGTCAAGATTTACCCTTTTGTTTTTGTGGATTTTTACTTCAAGTGGACAACTTTCAAAAAGTATTGTTGGACTTATATACCCTCTTTATAAAACAATTCTTTATCAGTGGATTTAAATGGCAAGATTTGTTTTCTCAGAGCTT
The DNA here is from genome assembly GCF_002575655.3 of Aegilops tauschii subsp. strangulata. Lineage (NCBI taxonomy): Eukaryota > Viridiplantae > Streptophyta > Magnoliopsida > Poales > Poaceae > Aegilops > Aegilops tauschii. The sequence goes on along the minus strand of NC_053041.3, from coordinate 461,988,654 downwards.
TATTCTTTTAGAATGATTTCTTTTGAATTTGGAGCCTGTTTTGCACTACAACCATTTGACAAATGCATTTAATATTTCCACCAAAAACTGGGGATGTCATGTGATGTTTCCACATCACTTTTGTGCAAAAATACCTTTTGGCCATTGGAGATTTTGAGCTCTACACCAACTTTTCCAATCTGGTCCAGTAGGCACTTTTGCACTACAACCCATTTAAATATTTCTTTAAAAATTCTTCCAAGTGTTTGGAGATGTCAGTGGATGCATACAATTCATCTTCATGCAAAAACCCAGTGATGTTCTTTGAAAAATTTGATTAAAACAACCTCTTTTGCATTCTGGTCCAATTTGGTGATTTGTACTGCAACCCTATTTTATTTTGCTCTGGTGCCCATGACCCTTTTTCCTACTTGTAGCCCTCCCTTCAAAACCCTTAAGTCGAGGAGAGTGGACTCATTGGAGGATTTTAAGTGCATGCAATAAACCCTTCTTCTTTCTGTCCAAAACTGGAGTTTTGCAAAACTTGCACTAACAAGTTTCTGGTTTTGCCCAAGTAACCTTGCCACCATCTTCTGCATCTACAGAGACCCTGAGCTGGAGATTTTGGCCACTCCAAGAGTTGCCTAAGTGCACTTGGCATTCTGTCGAACACTTGGTGTGCACAGTCAGTTTTGGGCATGTTTCCTAGTTTGCACTGTGAACTTGCTCCAATGACCCAGCAACCTTGTCCACTGAACTCCTAGCTGTCTCTATCCTAGTCCTGTTAATTGCCAGCTCCACCCTCGCGCTCTAGACCGCCCTGGCATTTTGTCGAGCAGGTTCCGTGCGTGCTCTGGGCGCGCACTGAGCCGCCGCGCCGCACTGCCGCACTCGACGCGACCCGTCCCTGGCCCCTGCTCCACCGCTGAACCGCGCACTAGCCTCGCCCACACTCCACGCCACCTCTGGCGCCCTATAGCGCCGCCGTCAGAGCGCCTTGGCAGCACGCCGGCGTCGACAGCGGCCTCTGCCATGTTCGGCACCGCCCAAACCACACCAGCGCGCCAGCTGCCCCTGAGAATAGCTCGATCTTATCCCGAAGCTCGTCGGCACGCGTTCGTCGCCGCCACGACGCCCTGCAGCTACAGAAACGGCGACTCGTCGTCGTTCTTATCCTCCGCCGCGGAGCCAGCCCTGTCACGCTATAAAAGGGAACCCCGAGCCCCTCCGAGCACTCAGGCGACCCCAGGTTTTCCCCCTAGTTCTCCCCAAGCAGCGGATTGGCCCGGAGAGGCCACCTTCCCCAACTCCGGCCAGTTCAGCCGCCGCCAAGCTCCGGTGCAATACGTCGCAGCCAGCCACTCCCTCGCCTATCCAGTGCCACCAATCACTTCCTCTTGTCCTTGCGGAGCTGCCCAGCGTCTCAACCTCGATCGGAGACCACCAGAGCCCAAAAACCACTTCACCACCGTAGCCCCCTCCGCCGCGGAGCTCGCCGCCGGCGATTTCTTCCACCCCCGACGACCCAGCAACCACCAAGAGGACCGCCTCGGTCTGGCCAGTCCATCCCTGCCCTCAGATGCCCTCGAGGAGCCGCCGTTCGCTGCCGGCGATCGCCGGAGTCCCGCTCCCGTCGGGCAGAGAAGAGGAGGGAGAGGGAGGAACGGTCAAACCTGACCAGTGGGCCCTCTGGACCCACTGTCAGTGACCCGCGCGCCGTCTCCTCTGTTTAAGTGAAAGCGTATACCCACGGAGTACGTCTCCCTACCCCGAAAGCGTATTCCCCTCGAAACGTTTTCTTTTCTGGTTTTATTTAAAAACAGAGATTTGACCAAACTTTGACTGGCTATAACTTTTAAAATAAAACTCCAAATGAGTTGATTATTTTTCCTACCTCTCTCAAATTTCATCTAGTTTATTTTAAGATTTTTTCAAAAATATTTGAGACAACTTTTTGTACTGTGTTTGAAATATTTGTTATTTGGATATTTTGCAAAATAGGATTTTGGAGAAAAGGGAAAGCTTCCAAAAAAGTGCATCCCTTGCATACTCTTGAAGGCAAGCATTTCTGAACTCTGGCATAATATTTTGTTGTGGTGTTCTGATACGATTACAACACCATTTGGCTTGGAGTGTGCGTTATCTTTATGTAACGATAAAGTCTCGTGCATGAGTGCTTTTTGGAGATATTTTGTGGTCAGCAATGGATACGCTAGTGATTTGGATCACCCTCGTGAGCTCCTCATGCGTACCGGAAGGAAGCCGGGAAAGTCGTGGTCTTGGGTAGACACGAGCTTGTCCCTAGTCCCTCGTCGAGACGAGTATGTCCGGTATGACATGGCGAGGCTTGATGAGTGGTGATTTATTCCACTAATGGTAATTTTGCTGGAGGATACTTGGACCACCTGAGTCGGTCGTAGGTCGAGTCTTGGCCAGTAGCTTCCCTATTTGTTGGTACCACCACTTGTCCCTGTCGCAGACGGGGTATGGTTCAGTAAGTTGTCAACCCCTTGCCAAAGCACACACCGTACAGAGAGGCCATAGTGGAAGATACCGGAGGCCTCCGGTAGGCATGCCACTTGGTCCGGGGGCATGGGTGTTTTCGGTTGGGACCGAGAGGGGGCACCCCTTAGAGCGCGCGTATAGAAATTTGATCCCATGCTACGTCGAGGTTGTAGCCTCCCCACTTAGAGTTTTGCTTGGCAGGTGTCGTGGGTGATTCCAGACATCGGTGAGTTAAGCTGGTGTGTGCAGGTCAGGCGTGTTTTCAATTAAAAGGCCGTAGGCGGAATTAGTCCCGATGGACTAAGTAAATCCGTTACTCGTGGGAAAATAGTACTCCCTCTGCAGAGGATATATCCTGTTGGATAGCCATGTTCTTGAGTAAGGACCACAGTCTGAATTGAATCTAGTAACGGTATTCGGATGGAGAACGATTTAACTAGAACTCAGTGACGGTTTTCGGATGGAGACACGGCTAACTGGATCATAGTAACGGTATTCGGATGGAGAACGATTTAGCTAGAACTCAGTGACGGTCTTCGGATGGAGAAACGGCTGGACTAGATTTTTGTTTATGACCTGTGACATCTGAGGATCATGTTTTAATTTTGTTATTATTATTATGGACTAACCATTTACATCATGTATTTTATTGAGTATCCCTGGGATGGTTCTACCTCCTGGATGCTCACTGTGATTATTCTTTTATAAGCCCTTTATGTGGTGTCGCTCAGACGCCCGACTGCGGCATGCTTGTTGTTTATTTATCTTTTATAAGCCCTTTCTGTGGTGTCGCTCAGACGCCCGACTGCGGCATGTTTGTTGTTTATTTATTCTTTTATAAGCCCTTTATGTGTCGCTCAGACGCCCGACTGTGGCATGGTTACTCTTGCATTTTCCTCTCGAGGAGTCATTCAGACACTCGCTTGGCCCTCAGTATTTACTTTGGGATTTCGGGAGGACTACCGCCCGACTTCTCTTTTGTTTCCCATGCATCATTAACTCTATGTCTGATTACACTTGTTAATCTGTTCTCATGCATCGTGTTTACATTTGTCATATCTTATGTTCGAACTATCTTGCGAGTACTTTCATAGTACTCACCCACGTACTGCATGTTCATATTATCTCTGCATGCGAGCAACGCAGACTTTCGTGGCAGACGTTGTGATCATGATTATTTCGGAGCATGATTGTCCCTTATTATATTATCCCCGTGTTCTTAATGTTTGCGAGTACATTCAAACGTACTCACTGGCTTGTCCCTGGCTATTGTCTTGGCCAGATTCCCTTCTTGGAGACAAGCATCGCGGTGACAACCTCGGAGCCTATGTGTTGACGATAGCAGCCTTGCGAAGATAGGAGTTATCCTGGTCAGCTGTTCGTGTGGGAAATGGAGTCCCATAGACGCAGATGTACCCGACCGCTTCCGCCCTCAACCATTAGAAACCAAGTGTTGTACTCCTAGGCCACAATGGTCTTGTACTACATATTTTTGTTCCTCGCTTGGAATTCTTGTATCAAGTTGGTGCCTCATCAGCTAACAGTAATCCTGGGGCTGGTGAGCACAAAGGCCGTTTTCTGGGAAATTATATCCCGAAAAACCGGTCATGACAAGGAATGACAACCACCATCAAGACGAGGGGGCTGGGGGCTTCCAGGAGCCGCGTGCTATCGCCTGCATCTTGGGCGGAGCTCAGGCCCAGCCTTGCAGCGTATCTTCAAACAGTTTGCTCGTGAAGTGAATGCAGTCCTCCCCAAGCTCGAGGCCACACGCTCGCTCAGATGGTCCAAGTGCGCCATCACTTTCAGCTCGACAGATCAGCTCAAGTGCGTGGCTACCGCTGGCGCTCTCCCAATGCTGTGTTCACCAGTCATCAGCAACATGCAAGTCAACAAGACCCTCATCGACGGTGGCGCAGGGCTCAACGTCTTGTCCGTCGACATGTTCAACAACCTCCAAGTGCCGTATGACCAGCTTCAGCCCACCAAGCCTTTATCAGGAGTGACCGACGGCTCCACCACCGTCCGCCTCCCAGTCACCTTCGGGCAGCGCGACAACTACCACACCGAGCTCATCGACTTCGACGTCGCCCACATTCGCCTGCCATACAATGCCATCCTCGGATATCCGGCCCTCACCAAGTTCATGGCAGTGACCCACCACGGCTACAACGTCCTCAAGATGCTAGGGAGCGGCGGAATCATCACAGTCCCGTGCGAAGAAAGAGATGCGGTGTGCTCCCTCGAGCATGCCTTCCAAGCTGCAGCAATCGACGACCCCGACAGCAAGGGCGAGTGCCCTCCTGAGGCCACCCCCAAGAAGAAGAAGCAGCTGCTCCGCGCAGGACCTCAGGAGGGTGGCGTCGCAAGTGGAACCTCGTCAGGATCAGCGCCCGCGGCAGGAGCGCCTCCCTCTATCACATAGGAAAGCGCGCCCGGCGCCCTTCTCGGGCAGGGCTCGGGGGCTCTTTTCTGGAGGGCCTCAGACCTTGCCAACATCACGAGGGAGGCGCTCGGGCACCACTTGGAGGCGTGCTTCACGGCACGTTTCCCTCAGGAGAACACAGGGCAAGGAGCGCCCAGCGCTCAGGAGTTCATCACTAGGACCACTCAGGAACTGCAAGACGCAAGGGCCATGCGTGGCGACCGCCGCTCACCAAGCGCAGCTCCCCATCTAGGCGAGGATGTCGGGCTGCGCATCTGCATCGACATCCCAGGGCTCAATAGGGCCGCATCTCAGGAGCTCTTCTGGCCTTCGCGCGTGGGACGACGCGAGGGTCCACCGCACAGCTACGTTCGCATGCCTTTTGGCCTGCCGAGCGTGTTGTCCGCCTATCAGCGCAACTTGCGGCGCGCCCTGGCGACTCAGGAGGTTAGGCACCACGCCGTCCTGAAGGAGATGGAGACGGTCCTCCAGGAACTGCCTGGACCCCCAGAGCCTCTCGAGGCTCAGGGCCCTAGTGGCTCATGAGGAGCGACCGCTTCGCCGCGTATCTTCAGCTGCCCCAACATCCCTTCATCAACAGAACCAGGTGACATTTTCCAAGTTTATTTAGCTAGGAGCGCCCCCCGGGCTGCATCATTCCCAGGCCACATGGGTCCGTCCCTATGGCATGCATCCCTTTTCATGTCTTTAGCTTACCTTGCTGGGGGCGCCCCTCGGGCTGCATCATCCCCAAGCCACTCGGGCCTGACCCAGTGGCGTGTATCTTCCCTGCATGTACTTGAGCCAGTATGCTTTCCATGCTTAATCTATCTATGACTATCACCTGTTTGACTCTCACCTCCCACGGGGCTACTCACGTTGGCACGGCGCTTGTGCACGGGCCCGTCCCTGCAACGTCGACAAATCTGAGCGGTCGAGCTCTGGCTCGCAGCACGCCCCATGCACGTCATCTCACCAGGCCCTCAGTGCCTTCATTTCCTCGCGGAACAACCGGTGGCAGACCGGCCACCATAATGGCAAACGGTGTTCCTCCTTGTGCTAGCTTGCAGGAATCTCACAAGGATGATACCAGGTGGCACCGCGAGCTCCCACTTCTCCCATGCAATCCGCTTGGACGTTAAAAGGGGGGCTCCTGAGCATCACGACTCAGGAGCTCTTACTGGCTCTCCAGCCCTCACCCCCTGGCCTTGACCACGACACGCGACCTGGCATACCAGCGGCGGCTGAGCTCGCTCGAGGGCCGGGACCTGAGGACGTAGAGCATGAAGGAGAGCGTGGAGAAGAGGGGGAGGCTCGTATGGGCCTAACCTAGCTATGCTACGAATGCCTACGCACAAACCTGGCGCATCACGAGCAATCGGCTCTGGACCGTCAAGATAAGTCTTGCGCTCGGATTGGCTAAATCGCTAAGGCCTAGGAACCACATAAGCCGCAGCCCTGCCGCGGCAACGTCGCCTCCCTTTCTTACCTTTTGACGGCTGCTTGAGCGCTAAAGGGGACCTCTTGAGCATCGCGCCTCAGGAGCTCTTACTGGACCTCGGGCCGCTCACCTCCTGGCCTTGACCACGGCACGCGACCTGGCATACCAACGACGGTTGTAGCCTGCCTGGGGACCGGGACCTGTCAGCATAGAGCACCCAGTCGCCGTGAGGTTGGAAAGGGGAGACCAAGCTGAAGCAAGACTCGCGCTCGCACAAGTTCATAACACAGATAATATTGACAAAAGACATTACATACCCTTTACACGCCCTCACGGGGTACTCCTTGATTCCTCGCAGGGGACAAAAGATAAGAACTTAGGGGAATCCTATCCATACGCTCCCACGGCCGACGCCATCATCAACAGTGGGCCACGGGAGGCCGGCGCCAACCCCATCCAGATCAGCGACGGCGGCGGCTGGACGCCGCAGCCTTGCTTCGGGCGCGGCGAGAGCTCGGGGGCATGTAGCTGTCGTTGCTCGTCTCTGGAGTCTCGTAGAGCTCTGGAGAACCGCTGGACTCCCATGAGTCACTGCTGCTGGAGGAGTCGCGGGCGGGGCGCGCATCGTCCCTGCGCCCCCCTCCGGGGCAACACTCCAGACGACGGCCTTCTGCGTCGAAGACCTTGAAGAACAGCGTGGAGGCGCCGTCATACTCAAAGTGGATCGCGAGGGCGCCCTCAACACGGCAAACCCGCACAACCTCACCCCAGCCGCGGGTCATGAAGATCTTGCCAGAGGAGACCACGTCAACTTCTGCTCCGGTCGCCCGAGCGTCGCAGTCAGCGTGCTGCAACCAGAGCTCGAGGGGTCCCCTCGGCGGTATCACGCCGGAGAAGAACCGCGGGAAGCGTATCCAGGAGCGCGGAGGCATCGCTGCCCACAACACGAGTTCGCGCGAGGAGTCCAAAGCATGGATTCTAGGGGCGATGGCGCGCGTCGCCATGGCGCGGCGGCCGTGGCCGAGGCGCGGGCGGCTCCGCTTGCCGTTTCTTCTTCCTGAGCCCCCGGATTGGGCGTACAAGGGCAGCGTATACCCTGGAGGCGGCCGTTCGCACCAGGGCCTCGTCACCTCCGCCCTCACGACAATGTCGCGGCGGTGGACTGGCCTCTTCTTCAGCGGAAGCGGCCCCGGCTCATCACGGGGAGCCTTTCCCTTCTCCTCGACGGAGAATCTTCGGATCGGCGCCATTGGAGTTGCTACTAGCAGTGGAGGCAGAAGGAGAAGCAAGCCGAATGGGAAGAGATGGGCGACGGGGGCTCAGCCCCCCTCCCCATTTATAGCGGGAGAAGGCCAACCAGCGCCCCCCACGATCACATGTAATGATTGTTTTTCCTTGCTTGTCGTAGGGACTTGTCAAGTCGGGCAGTTTCCGAGGCAACGTGGGGAAGTGGAGACGCCCACATCCAATCAACCGCCACGTGTCGACCAAGGCCGCAGGCTATTGGGGCCCGCGGCGCTCCGCACTTGACCTTTGGCTTCACCTCGAAGCCAAGTCCGAGCGCGCCTTGGGCCCGGGGGCTACTGTCGGCGTTCTGGGAACGGGGGTCCCCAGACTTGCCTGCCTGCGGCCCACGGCATGGCGCTGCGAGTGGGCCCGTATGGCCCATATTCACCAACAAGCACTCAAGACCCTCGCGAGGGGCCAAGCCTCGCGAGGCGGACGGTGCAAGACCTCCTCAGGAGCGGCCTCACCAGGCGGGCTCGGGAGGGGCGGAGAGATCAAGGCAAGGCAAACCTCGCGAGGTTCTCGTGACGTGAGCCATGACGATCGAGATCAGGCGGGCGCCAGGCGGGCGCCAACACGCATAGTGTACTTGTTTCCTCTTTGGTGCTAAGGAGGCAAGCGCAGGCGCGGAGTACCAAGGCGCCAAGCAAAGGTTTCCATATCAGTGCAACGAGACCAAGACCAGCAGGACGGCAAGACAGAGGTCACCATGGAGCCCAAGGCGGCGTCACCAATAGAGCCTTTTGTAGGCGAAGACTGCTTTTGTCAGGATAAGTTGTACTAGCTGTCCGCTTTCAAATTGGCCGTTGTTGGCTCCCTTCCCGCTCAATATTTGGGGAGAGGACCAGGGCCTATATAAATAGAACTAGCCACCACCGTAGGGGGGAACTCATTCGGAGGCCTCTCATCTGATCTTTAGCTGATCCTTAGCCACACACCAAGCACAAGAACACCTCGACCTCAGGAGGCTGTTCTTCCCCTTGTACTGTTCATCCCCATCCCGAGAGGCAATCCACCACCACCACACTGGAGTAGGGTATTACACCACAATGGTGGCCCGAACCAGTATAAATCTTGCGTCCCTTGTGTTGTGAGTTCGTAGAGTTAGCCCTTGAGATCTTAGCGAAGCTAGGATATGGATTGGTAGGGGGAGATCTTCATGCGCACCCAAGTGTTCAAACCTTGAGGGTTTTGCCGGAACCCGTGATCCGACACATTTGAATTCAATAGTCTTCATCATAAAGGAACCAGTACAAGAAGTATCGAGCATGGGGAGATTATTGAGAGAAAGCCGAGCATAAAAATTTTGAATAATCATTTCTCTTGAGAGCTCATGATTGGGGCATGAATATAACATTGACTTAAGCCTCCCCCAAGCTTGAGTGATGCTTTCTCCTTCGCGAGGCCAAAAATTATATATATAATTACGATCACGAGGAACAATATGCATAGGATAAAACTTCTGATGAAATTCCAATTTCAATCGTTTGTAGTTCCATGATCCCATATCATCACATAGCCTAAACCAGGTCAATGCATCTCCCTTCGAAGATAAAGGGAAAACCTTCTTCTTGATGACATCCTCGGGCATACCTGCAAGCTTAAATAATCCACAAACTTCATCCACATATATTAAGTGTAAATCGGGATGCAATGTTCCATCTCCTGCAAAAGGATTAGCTAGGAGTTTCTCTATCATACCCGAAGGAATTTCAAAGTGAACTTTTTCAGTAGGTTCAGTAGGTTGAGGGGTAGTTAATTGTGGTTCCCTACGGGGTGAAGATACCCCGAACAAACCCCTCAAAGGATTGTTTTCCATAGTAACAAGTGACATTAAATTTCAGCACACTATATAAATTTTTCCTTACCAAATTCCACTTACCAAAGGCGCTTCACTCCCCGGCAACGGCGCCAGAAAAGAGTCTTGATGACCCACAAGTGTAGGGGATCTATCGTAGTCCTTTCGATAAGTAAGAGTGTCGAACCCAATGAGGAGCAGAAGGAAATGACAAGCGGTTTTCAGTAAGGTATTCTCTGCAAGCACTAAAATTATCGGTAACAAATAGTTTTGTGATAAGGTAATTTGTAACGGGTAGCAAGTAACAAGTGTAAATAAAGTGCAGCAAGATGGCCCAATCCTTTTTGTAGCAAAGGACAAGCCTGTACAAACTCTTATATGAAGGAAAACGCTCCCGAGGACACATGGGAATTATCGTCAAGCTAGGTTTCATCACGCTCATATGATTCACGTTCGGTACTTTGATAATTTGATATGTGGGTGGACCAGAGCATGGGTATTGTCCTTACTTGGACAAGCATCCCACTTATGATTAACTCCTATTGCAAGCATCCGCAACTACAAAAGAAGTATTAAGGTAAACCTAACCATAGCATGAAACATATGGATCCAAATCAGCCCCTTACGAAGCAACGCATAAACTAGGGTTTAAGCTTCTGTCACTCTAGCAACCCATCATCTACTTATTACTTCCCAATGCCTTCCTCTAGGCCCAAACAATGGTGAAGTGTCATGTAGTCGACGTTCACATAACACCACTAGAGGAAAGACAACATACATCTCATCAAAATATCGAACGAATACCAAATTCACATGACTACTTATAGCAAGACTTCTCCCATGTCCTCAGGAACAAACGTAACTACTCACAAATCATATTCATGTTGATGATCAGAGGGGTATTAATATGCATAATGGATCTGAACATATGATCTTCCACCAAATAAACCAACTAGCATCAACTACAAGGAGTAATCACCACTACTAGCGACCCACAGGTACCAATGTGAGGCTTTGGGACAAAGATTGGATACAAGAGATGAACTAGGGTTTGAGAGGAGATGGTGCTGGTGAAGATGTTGATGGAGATTGACCCCCTCCCGATGAGAGGATCGTTGGTGATGACGATGGCGATGATTTCCCCCTCCCGGAGGGAAGTTTCCCCGGCAGAGCAGCTCCGCCGGAGCCCTAGATTTGTTCCGCCAAGGTTCTGCCTCGTGGCGGCAGAGTTTCTTCCCGAAAGCTTGCTTATGATTTTTTCCAGGGTAAAAGACCTCATATAGCAGAAGATGGGCACCGGAGGCCTGCCAGGGGGGCCCACGAGGCAGGGGGCGTGCCCCCCATCCTAGTGGCCAGGGTGTGGGCCCCCTCTGGTACATTCTCCGCTCAGTATTTTTTATTAATTCCAAAAATGACTTCCGTGAAGTTTCAGGACTTTTGGATTGTGCAGAATAGGTCTCTAATATTTGCTCCTTTTCCAGTCCAGAATTCCAGCTGCCGGCATTCTCCCTCTTCATGTAAACCTTGCAAAATAAGAGAGAATAGGCATAAGTATTGTGACATAATGTGTAATAACAGCCCATAATGCAATAAATATCGATATAAAAGCATGATGCAAAATGGACGTATCAGTGGCTAAGTCCTATTTATAGTGGCCTTGGTCCTCTTCCCAAATGTTAGGCGGGAAGGGATCCCACAATGGCCGCATTTGAAGGGGGACAACTAGTACAAGCTATCCTGACAAAAGGTGGTCTTCGCCTGACAAAGGCTCTAGTGGTGATGCTGCTGTGGGCTCCGCGATGACCTCCGTCCTGCTGGTGTTGGTCTTGTTGCACCGATATGGAAACATTTGCCTGATTCCTCGGGACCCCGCGCGTGCGCTTTCCTCCTTAGCACCAAAGAGGAAACTGGTACACTGCGCCCGCTGGCGCTCGCCTGGCCTTGGTCGTCATGGCTCACGTCACGTGAACCTCGCGAGGTGCCCCTTGCATAGATATCTCCGCTCCTCAGGAGCCAGCCTAGTGAGGCTGCCCTCAGGGAGGTCTTGGTGTCGTCCGCCTCGCGATGCTTGGACCCTCGCGAGGGTCTTGAGTTGTTGCTATTAACGATGGGCTGCACCAGGCCGTTGGTGGAGCCACATCCTGGGCCACAGACATGCAAGTCTGGGCACCCCGGTCCCAGAACGCCGACAGTATTCCCCGGGACCAAGGCGCGCTCGGACTTGGCTTTGAGGCGAAGCCAAAGGGCAAGTGCAGAGCGCCGCGGGCCCCAACCGCCTGCGGCCTCGGTTAACGCGTGGCAATCAATGGGACGTGGGCATCTCCGCTTCCCCACGCCGCCTCGACAACCGTTCGACTTGATGAGTCCCTGCTGCATGAAGAAGAAAAACCATCATTACCTATGATCGTGGTGGCCGGCGGTTTGCCTTCTTCTGGCTATAAATGAAGAGAGGGGCGGAGCCCCTGTTGCTCATCTCCTTCTCCACGCCGCCTGCTTCTTCTTCCTCATCTCTCTGTCTTGCCGTGACACTCATGGCGCCAATAAGGAGATTCTCCACCGCTGAGAAAGGAAAGACCCCCCGCGAAGAGTAGGGGCCACTTCCGCCGAAGAAGAGGTTCGTCTGCTCCCGTGATGCCATCGTGAGGTAGGAGGAGATGAGGCCTTGGTACGAGCCGCCTCCTCCTGGCTACCCACTGACTTTGTGTGCCCATGCGCAAGGATCCGGAGGAGGAGGCAGCACCCCGCGCCACTCGCGTTTCAGCCGTCGTGGCCAAGCTGTGGTGGCACGAGCCGCCAATCCAAGAACTCATGCCGAGGGCTCCTCCCGCGAGTTTGTGATATGGGCGGTGATGCCACCAAGCATGTGGATCAAGCTTCCTCAGTTCTTTGCTGAAGAGATGCCGCCGAGAGGACCGCTCGAGTTGTGGTTGCAGCACCCCGGCAATAGGGGCGGAGGTCGAGGCCGTCTCCTCGAGTAGGATCTTCATGACTCGTGGATGGGGCGAAGTCGCCCGCGTCTGCTGCATGGAGGGGGCCCTCACCACCCACTTCAAGTATGACGGCGCCTCCACCATGTTGTTCAAGGTCTTCGATGAGGAAGGCCGCCACCTGGAGTGCTGCCCTGGAGGGGACAGCTAGGATGGCGCAGCTGCGGGCGTCGAGCCCGCCCTCGGACCTGCTGGCGGTTCCTCCAGTAGCAGCGACGGCTCGTGGGAGTCCAGCGAATCTCTCGAGCTTGACGAGACTCCGGAGACGAGCGACGACAGCTACGTGCCCTCGAGCTCTCGTCGTGCCCGGAGCGCGGCAGCGGCGTCTGCTCGTCGTCGCCGATGATCTGGGTGGGGCTGGCGTCCGCCCCTCGTGGCCCACTGTTCATGATGGCGTTGGCGGAGACGTCCGTAGATATGACTCCTGGAAACCTTCTTCTTTTGTCCCCTGCGAGGAATCGAGATGAACGCCGTGGGGGTGTGTAAGGAATCTGTAGTGCTTTTGCGCTGATGTATTCTCATTATGATGTCCGCCGGTGCGTGTCTTGCTTCAGCATTGTCCCCCCTTTTCATTCCCGCGGTAGCTTAGCGCTCTATGCCGACAGGTCCCAGTCCCCATGCAGGCTTCTGCCGTCGCTGGTATGCCAGGTCGCGATGCCATGGTCAAGGCCAGGAGGAGAGCGGCCCGAGGTCCGGTAAGAGCTCCCGAGGCGCGATGCTCAAGAGGTCCCCCTTAGCGTGCAAGCAGATCCCTGAGGGTAGAAAAGGAAGGCGACATTGCCGGAGCAAGGTTGCAAGAGAAAATCCCGAGTCACAACGTTGGGCTAACTTGAATGCGTGACTTATCTTTGCGAGCCTGAGGCGGTTCCCTATGCGGCGTCCGATTAGCGCGTCAGCGGCGGTGGTATGGCGAGGTTAGGCCGGCACCAGCTTCCCCCCTTTTCATGCTCTTCTAAGTGCTCTGCGTCCTCGGGTCCCGACCCTCGAGCAAGCTCAGTCGTCGCTGGTATGCCAGGTCCGATGCCGTGGTCAAGGCCAGGGGGTGAGGGCTGGAGAGTCAGGAAGAGCTCCTGAGACGCGATGCTCAGGAGCCCCCCTTTTAATGCGCAAGTGAATTGCGTGAGAAAAGGAAGGAGCTGGCGGGGACACCCGTAGTTAGGATCCGGAGATTCCTGCAGGTTAGTGCGAGGGGAGAATACAACTTGCAATCGCGCTTGCTGCCCCGCCGTTGGTCTTTTCGCAAGAAGATGAAGGCACTAAGGGTCTGGTGGGGTGACGTGCGTGGGGGCGTCCCGCGAGCCAGAGCTTGACCGCACAGGTTTATCAGCGTTGCAGGGATGGACCCGAGCACAAGCGTCGTGCCAGCATGTGAAACCCCCGTTGCGGGATGAGCAAGTGGCCGATCAACAATGCGGGAGGCCGCGATGGGTAATAATCAGGTAGGCGATAATCACAAAGTAGTTCATGAGAAGAGACAAGTTAGCTTGGATAAATGCAAGAACGATACATGCCACAGGGACGGACCCATGCGGCCTGAGGATGATGCAGCCCGAGGGGCGCCCCAACAGAGTAAGCTAAAGATGTGAAAGGATACACATCGCAGGGATAGGCTCGTGCGGCTTTGGGATAATGCTGCCCGAGGGGCGCCCCCAACTGAACGAATAGGAAAGAGACACCTGGTACCGTTGCTGAAGGGGTGTTGAAGTGGCCGAAGACGTGTGATGAAGGAGCTGCTCCTCATGAGCCGTCCGGCGGCCGGTTCCCAAGGGACCCCAGAGGTTCTTGCTCCTCCTCCCCCAGGATTGCCTGGCGCCTGGCCTCGTGTGCCGCTAGGGCGCCCTGCATGAGTCAGTGGAAGGTGACAGCCGCGTTCGGCATGCTGAAGGGCATGCGAACGTAGCTGTGAGGGGGGCCCTTGCACCGGCCAACACGCGAAGGCCAGAAGCTCTCCTGAGACGCGGCTCTGTTGAGCCCTGGGATGTTGACGCAGATGCGTAGCTCGTCGTCCTTGCCAGGACAAGGAGCTGCACCAGGTGGTGGGCGACGATCGCCGCACATTTCTTTCGCCTCTTGAAGCTCCTCGGCCGCCTTGGTGATGAACTCCTGAGCACCAGGCACTCCATGCCTCGTGCCCTCTTAAGAGAAGCGTGTGGCGAAGCACGCCTCCACGTGGTAGACGGTGTGGAAACCTTTGCCTGATTCCTCGGGACCCCGCGCCCGCGCTTGCCTCCTTAGCACCAAAGAGGAAACTGGTACACTGCGCCCGCTGGCGCTCGCCTGGCCTTGGTCGTCATGGCTCACGTCACGTGAACCTCGCGAGGTGCCCCTTGCATAGATATCTCCGCTCCTCAGGAGCCAGCCTAGTGAGGCTGCCCTGAGGGAGGTCTTGGTGTCGCCCGCCTCGCGAGGCTTGGCCCCTCGCAAGGGTCTTGAGTTGTTGCTGTTGAAGATGGGCCACACCAGGCCGTTGGTGGAGCCACGCCCTGGGCTGCAGGCAGGCAAGTCTGGGCACCCCCGGTCCCAGAACGCCGACAATAAACTACTCATACAAATGCATCTTGATGTTCCATGCAACGCATGGGCATCTTGCTAATAGGGAGAAGGAGTTTGTGTGACACATATCTATCTTAAGGGATAGGTAGATAGCATGTGTGCGAGGCATACTTAAAGCATCACGGAGATAAACAAACGGTGTGCATGCAAGTGCCGGAAAAATGAAGCGAGAAACAATGTCTACGCGCACGTGCGCGCGCGCGTGTGAGTGTGTGTGTGAGAGAGAGAGAGAGCGAAATCTCAAAACAAAAGGTGCTCTACTGGAATCCCATTGTATGTATTCATATGGTTCCGGAACTCGAGTTAACCTTAGGCATATGTGTGAGAGACATAATTATACTTTGAGACATTAGTGGCGGTGGGTGGACAGAATTAAAGGGGTGGGCATGTTCGATAGAGAGAGCGTGTGTGTTTCTGTGTGAGAGACTTGTAGGACGGGGTAGAAATACGAATTCTAAGCTTGACGGAGGGAGAGAAATACACGCAGTGTGTGATTCTGATGCCCACGGGGAAATGAGATATGTATGCATGTGAGAGAGATTGCACAATTCATTCACGTATCACTATCTAGCGATCATGGACGTGCATCGCTTGAACATAAATCAATATCTACTTCGTATTGTGGCCAAAGATACAATGTTGATTCAACGCTCTATAAAGATTGGACACTCACATATCACATTTTTTCTTTCTAAATAAACCTTTTCAATTGTGCATGCCAAAGTTATAGTGATGTTTCTTCAAACAACCAATGTAGCTATCATGTACATGCACCATTGTTAGTCTTGCATTCAAATTCATTAGTGTTGGATGATTTAAGGTTCTATTATGAAGTAATATATGTAATATTCATTTATGAATTCAACCGGTACGCAATTTATGAAATGGAGGCTATGTAATCATATGAGGTAACACTTTTAAGTAGCGGACTACAATATCCATTTCTTTTGTGGGACTATGATATCCATTTCTTTTTGTGCGCCTCTACAATAACATGTCAATGCATTATGTTTAAAGTAAATAACCAATGGCGCTAAATTATCTATTTACACGAGAAATACATAGGCTGAGCGTTTGATCCCTTTTTTGTGAACGCGCCTCTACACCTGTACGATTGGTCGCGCCCGTGTGAACGTCCAAGTTATCGGTGCATCATCCTGAGTTATTGTCTTTTTTCTTGGGTGGACTTCACACCAGTTATTAACTGCTGACGCATGCCCCATGTACACTGTCTCGCATGACCTTCCCTCTAGCACGGTCCAAAATTAGTTGAAACTGGATACGAACGATCCTGCGGGCGGCAAAATCTCCCGCCTCCTTCTAAAATTTCCGCCACCTAGTCTTTAGCATGCGAAATTCCCCTTTTGTCCTTGGTGCACAGAGAACAACAGTTATAATAGGTCGGGGCTGGTTTGGTAATTTCCGGTTCCCCACTCCACACGACACCCCCATTTCCTCTCCCCCTCCCGCAAAAACGACTAACTCCACAACCCCATAGCATCTTACATCACGTCGTCCGTACTTCATTGGCCTTTCTACCCCTCCCCTCTTAAAACCCTAGACTACTCATCCACCGGCGTACCAGAGCCCATTCACTACCAGCAGGGTCCACCTCGCCGGATCTGCTTCTGCGGCCGCATCTAGCCCTCCCACCTCCCCTAGAAACAAGTACACTGTTGATCCACCACTGTACCACAACCCATTCAGTGTCGGCCTTGTCCACGGCGCCGGATCTGCTTCACCGGTACTCTCATCAACCGCAGTGCATCTGGAGCAGCTCCTTCGTACTCCCCACCGGAGACGCTTCGTCCACACCCCCCGGAGCCGCCCCACCGACGCCCCCATCGACGGCCTCTGATCCTCTTCGCCGACACCTTCCTCAACCCTACCGGAGCCGCTTCGCCGACACCATCGTCAACCATACCGGAGTAGCTTTGCCTATACCATTCCCAACCCTACCGGGGCCGCTTTTCCAACTCACAAGTCCATGGCCTCAGATCCGCTTCGTCGCACCCTCGTCCAACCTACCAGAGCAGCTTCTGACGCCCCGTCCACGGCCGCAGATCCGCATCATCGACACCATCCTGAACCCAACCACGGGAGCAGCTTCACCGACGCCCTCGTTCACGGCCTCAGATCTGCTTCGCCCACACCGTAGTCGACCCTACCCGAGCCACTCCACAAACACCCTACTAGACGATTCTAGATCTCCTCACCGAACCCCGACAGCCAGCGTGGCGTCATCACCCTTGACGTTTCTAACATGATTCCTATCGTCTGGCAAGATGCCAAGCACCCGCCACGGCCTAGGTACTTGTCACCTTTAAACCCGTCCAGCATCTCCTGCCCGATGTACTTCAAATATACTAACAGGTCGATGTTACATGTTATGTAGCTCGCAAAAACTACAAGGACGATGTTTCTTCTGGATCTAACAGCTTGGCCAACCAAGATCCTAGACTGAGGCATTGCTATGATCTTGTAAGTGCGTCTCTCTCTCTTGTATTGGTGTGTGCCTGCCAGCGTGCTTTGCTAGGATTTTCAACCAGTAATCCCTTTGTGCAGACAATGATTTCTACTACTGGCTGCTAAATTAGATATGTAGAGGTCATACATGATACTACCTCGTACCTCTGTTCCTAAATACAAGTCTTTATAGAGATTCCACTATAGGCTACATACAGAGCAAAATGAGTGAATCTACACTCGAAAATGCATCTATATACATCTGTATGTGGTCCATACTGGAATCTCTACAAAGACATATATTTAGGAACAGATGTACTCCCTCCGTCCAGAAATACTTGTCATAAAAATAGATAAAAGGAGATGTATCTAGACGTATTTTAGTTCTACATACAACCCTTTTTATCCATTTTGATGACAAGTATTTTCGGACGGAGGGAGTAGTACATTACACAAAATCGTAGGTGGCATGTAGGAATTCCAGTGCACTACATTAGGCTCCCTTAGAGTGCATGCTAGTCCAGCACACAGAGTCATGGCTACTTTATGCTACGCACACAATCGTTAATTGGTGGTTTAAATATGCTCAAGGGATATGCAATGTATTATCATGTATAGATGTCTGAAATTAGCTGTGTCAACTTGCAGATAGGGTTACACAATCAAAAAGTACAAGATGTATGTGGCAATTTCATGGAACATCGCAAAAAAGGAGAGGTAGCGGTGAGCCTATATAGTGTGCTATGGTAGGTCACTCCTCAATTGCAATCATCGTGACATGTTATTTGTATGTCAGTTCTATTGGCCCAGTTATTATGAGTTATCCTAAGAAAATAAGCACCTGTGAATATAAGCTCCAGGTAATAAGCCAACCAGTTCTTTTCATTGCCTTCCTTTTCATCTTATCTTTGCTATGATCAGTGAAAAGTCTGATTGCATTATATTTTGTCATTTTGCTGCCCATATGAAAATTAATTTGACTTGCAAACATTACAAATTGAACCCAGTGAAGTAATTAATATGATAGGAAAACAGACCATCACTATTTGTTCAAAACGCAAATACAAAGATACCATCTACTTGGCACAATCTACTTTGGACAATGTCTTCCATAGAGATCCCATTGCCTAATTTAAACAAACATGACCCAAATTTAAATGAAGAACAATTATTTATTGAAATTCCATGGTCCAAGTGGCTGGTTATTATCATATAGCAGCACCACCTGAAAGCATCATATAGCAGCAGCAGCTCATAGCAACTCATCATACAGCAGCATCAGCAGTGTGCAATTCATCATATACCAGCAACAACTCATAGCAATTCATCATATAGCAGCAGCAGGAGCAACTCATATCAATTCATCATATAGCAGCAGCAGGATCAGCTCATAGCAATCTATTATATAATTAAAACAAGAGTCAAACAAGACATCACGTTCGTCCACATCAATGAAATTATAGTGACCATTAATTTTATTTATTAGCGTCTAGGATTTAGTAGATCTAACGTTACATACAAATACAGTTACGTACATTTAATTTGGATGACACTTAAAAGTTGTTCGGCACAATTATGTTTTCTCTATTATAAAAGAAATTTGGCCTAGACAATTACTAGAAGTGAACGTACGATTTAGATTGTAAAGAAAGGGTGCCAGCTCCATTAAAAAAAGGTTCGGATGCCAACCAACTAAAAAAGGGCACGGCTGCCAATATAAAGAGTCTGAGTGCCATGCAAAAACAAGTGTCCGATGGCAATACTGCATGCTACATCTGAACTACTACATTAGCACATCACACGGAATAATAGATTTCCTCTACGTCTCAAAAATGAATTCTCTTCCCATCTGCTATAACAAAACTTCTCTACGCAAATAAAAAAGGTACATGCATGCGGTTCAAACAAAAAAGTACATGTGTATGTACATAAAATACAGTGTGGGGCAAACCAATTCACATTTGTTTAATATAAAAATGTATGTTCACACACAAAAATGTATGTCTACAACACTGTGTTAGCGGCAATAAATATTGAATGAATAGCTGTTACTGAAAATACGTGAACAACTTAGTGTCAGAAATAATATTCCTATTCTAACATTTTTTTATAAAATAATCATGGCATGTGTTGTAATTACAATGGTTGATTGTATAAACTATGAGCTTTTTGTTAAAAATAGTCATGAGAAGAACCGCGTGAAAGCATATACAATATGCACACAAAAAGAAAAAAAATACATCATCGTTCTCAAAATATAAGGCACTTAACTAAACATATAGTCAATATTTAAAATTATTTACATTGATACATGTAAAAGTGTACGGTTTGGACATGCAAGAATAACATCATATTGACTACAAAACAATATAAATGAAAACCAAAAGCTAAAATGGCGGATTAAAAATGAAAATAATAATTAAGTGTAATTCTATCGCTAGAAAAACATGCTATCATTGAGAATATTCATGGGACCAAACTATATCATGTTGATTCAAGAGTGTTGGCATCATGAAGATATGATGTTATGGAGCTACTAGGGCCGTTGTCCAAGGAACAGAGAGAAAAGAAAAAATACTAGATATTACATGGTCCGCATGGGCTAAATAATTCCCTATTTTGATTATATGATGGGTCCTAATTAAAAACTAAAACTAAAAGGTATACGTGTATTAGTAGCCAAATATGTGATTGATGGAAATCAATCTGATGTAACCTGTATTGCATGAAGTGTATGCAATAACATCATCGCTGCTGGCACCAATTAGCCAAGTAATCAGTCTTATATGTTTTATACTCTCTCCATTCCTTACTGTAGTGCGCCCACGCTTTTGAAGATTCAACTTTAACCATAAATTTAACCAACATGAGCGACTGCACCGGGAGCATGACAGATATCTTTGAATTCATATTCGAAAGAAGTTTTCAAAGGTATAATTTTCCAGTTAAATAATTTATGTATTATTGGTTTAATTCATGGTCAAAGTTGAATCTCGAAAAGCGTGGACATACCACATTATGGAATGGAGGGAGTATAGATTAAGAATCAATCATATTAGATTGCGCCAAAATAACATCTGAAGATGGTTTTTTCCCAGTGCAGGAACAAAAAAAGTTACTTATATGTCATGATCAAATGTATTCTATAAGTTCTGTTAAATAATCCATATTAATGACACCTTCTGAAATTTACAACCTCAAAGAAAGAACACTATCAGTCAAAAGATAGACGTGGTGGTCAAATGATGAGTAGAGACTCAATAAAAATATAAGTATGATTTTGATAGGATATTAAAATAGTAGTGCCTTAAACTAAAGACTAAAAATGATTCTATCGAGGTAAGTAACATATTTCCTTGGAATTCAATGTTGTACAACTTTTTACCTATATTTTGAAATATGAAAAGTCCAATGTATATAACTGAACAAGAATTGGCATCAAAGGAAAATTATTGACAAAAATGAGCTGGATTATATGTAATAAATCTACGAGCACGAATGCACGAGCCACCACACTGATAATGATGTGGCGTGCAAAGGAAGAAAACCCATTTTGGATGTATGACATCCATGTTTACATTCAGTCCTTTGTGGAAGTTTATTTATATTTTTAAAATATCATAAAGACTTTTGCTTCATATGGTGTCATTGCCAATCGATGATGAATGGAAAGT
Source organism: Aegilops tauschii subsp. strangulata (assembly GCF_002575655.3). Classification (NCBI taxonomy): domain Eukaryota; kingdom Viridiplantae; phylum Streptophyta; class Magnoliopsida; order Poales; family Poaceae; genus Aegilops; species Aegilops tauschii. Next base: position 461,967,539 of record NC_053041.3, on the reverse strand, counting down.
AGACCGAGAGCGATAAGAATGTGCGTTGCCTAACTTTCTAAAATTAGATGCTAATATATTAATGATATTTTGATTTGTTAATCAAAATAGTGTCCATTTATCATTATTTAGTTAACATACCAAGATTCTACATAGCATATTCATATAGAAGTAATGGGCAAACTTTTGATCTGGATGTACATGAAATCTGGCCGCGCGAATACCCGGATCACACCTCTAGTTCATCATATAGCAGCAATAGGAGCAGCTCATAGCAATTCATCATATAGCAGTAGCAGGAGCAGCTTATAGCAACTCATCATATAGCAGCAGCAGCTCATAGCAATTCATCATATAGTAGCAGCTCATAGCAATTCATCATATAGCAGCAGCAGGAGCAACTCATAGCAATGCATCATATAGCAGCAGCAGAAGCAGCTCATAGCAATTGATCGTATAGTCGATCAGAATGAAAATTTGGCAAAAAAATCAAAGGAGATCCTCACCTTGTTGGATGAGCTCATCCTTCAACAGCACCTCAAGGCTACGGCATGTGAGGAGGGGAGGGGGAATAAGGTGCCTTCTGTCGTAGTGTGGCATCGGCCTTAGTTGTGCGGCGCCCGCCGGAGTAGTGCATTGGACGGACCACAGTGGAGCAGCTGCTGGAGACCATGAGAATGAGGGGCGGCGCCAGAGGGAGGAGCAGCTGGGGAGATTTGGCCCTACCCGCCGGCCATGTAGCCTAGCTGGACAGAGCATCGTCGAGGGCCAAGCCAGATGGGACTAGTGGCGACGACTCGCTGGAGGAACCCTAGCGTTGCAGGCAGGGGATCGAGGTAGAGGGAAAGGGGAGAGGAGATGCAAGCGGGCAGGGCAATGAACGCTTGCGTGTTTGTTTTTACTTGAGGGTCAGGTGTGACGCAGGCGTGAGCAGTGGCATTTTGAGTGTAATATAGGCAGACAACAGAGTCATTTCACTATTCCCCTTCCCTTCAATTTTTAGTGAGCTTCTACCCGAAACACCCCCTCCAAAGCGAAATAAGTTAAGCCCAAGCCCATAACTCAAAATGACTTCTTTACATCTTTTATGGCTTATTTTGACAATAAGCTCTGAAAAGGCGGAATAGAACTGGCCCTTAACCTGCAATTCAATTGTGCGTGCAATGATGAATCACTCCTGCCCGCTATAGTGTACATTTAGGCATCATCATACATGGCATAACCTAATACATGTGCATTCCATTGTAGAATCTGGAATAGGCAATGTTTATGTTAGTTCATACATTGCACATGATGTTTAAATGCACCTTAAATCTGGTCAGTCAAGTGATGGTCTTTAAGCCTCCTTCTTTGCTTCTTTTCTTGATATGTAAGATTTGCTCACACATCTGTTCAATTGCTTGTTTGTATCAGCCAGCCATACTAGGACTATTTGCTCTGATTACTTGTTGTTCTTGACCTAACACTCTAACAGAGCTTGTCAATGATTTAAACACTAAGGGCTGTTGTAGTGGTGGCTTGTCTAACTCATAGGTGACATAAAGGTTTGGCTGTACACTAAAGTAGGCTCTCCAAGAGTACTTGGAGATCCAGTTCGAAGGTATGCCTAGTTTTTACATAGTGCACACATAGTAAATACTCATTTCTTTGTGTGCATGTGCAAGAGATGTGGCATGTTTCATTATGTGGTGTTGTTTTGTTATAATCTCATCCTTTTGTGTTGTTCACAGACAGGAAAGTATGCATATTTATCTTCCAAGGAGACAAGTAACTAGTTTGTGTCACCTTGTAGAGGGGGTGCAATGAAGATAAGATTGAGGATTTCCAAGTACAAGATGTTAGGAAGGAGCCTTGCAAGAGAAGTAGGAGCAGCACTGAGCCTGTTCAACGAGTTAAGGTAAGTCACTGTATCCAACTCAACGGTTCAATTGCTTGTTTGTTTCAGGCATAGTTAATTTGCTCTTTTCAATTGCTTTATTTGTCCTCAGTTAATGAGATGCCCAAACAATGATGCGTGATGTTGGGTACTTGTATAACTATTAGTTGACATAATTAAAGGCCTTACCATTGAATTACTCTGGCGTAGTGTGCCTAAAGCTTTGACGTCTATTAACCAACCATTATTGCATGAGGCTCAGAATCTAGTTTATACTAGGCTAATGATTGTGTAACATCCCAATTTTCAATTTGGATGTTAATCATTAGGTCATCATATGCATTCATGCTCTTTGCATTTTTATTTGTGTTTTTGGACATTTTGATCCTAGAGACCTTAAGCAACTCAAGGACCATTGGAGAGATTTGGAGGTTTTCATAAAATTCCATATTGAATTTTTCAAAATTGGTAAGTGGATCAAAGTGATTTTTATTTGAAATTATTTTTTCGAATATTTAAAAATAAAATAATGAGAGAAGATAATATGACTTCTTCTAAACAAAGGAAATATTGGAAATTTAGTTTTAAATAAAAAATATATTTTATTTGCATTTTATTTGAGTTTTTATTCGAATTAAATTAGGCAAAATTGCATTTTTCAAAATTTCATTTTAGCCCAGAAAAATGTTCATCTCATCCTAAATATTAGGTTTGGACAGTGAAAATTGTTTCTGGGATTTTTATAATTTTTTATATTTTATTAGGATTTTTCTTCCGCGGTGAAATTATTAAAAAAAATCTTTTCGGACCGACCGGGCCGAAGGCCCAGCCGGCCCAACCCAGCGTCGCCGCCTCTCCCTTCCGTGTGGACACCGGACTCCGGCGAGGACGAGTCCGGGTCGGCCTCCCACCCCCTCGCGCAAGCTGCCGCCGCCGAGGCTTTAAAAGCTGACCCCACCCCCCACCTCCTCATCACCGCCGCCGCTGCAGCCCCGCTTCCAGCCGAGCCGCCGCCGCCGCTGCTCATAGCCGCTGCCGCCGCCGCGCGCCGCCGCCATCGCCCGCAGCCGCGCTACCCCGCAACCCCGCCGACGCCGCCGGAGCCTCGCCTCGCCAACCGCTGACGCCGCCGGATCTTGCCGTTGACCTCACCACCGTGGTTGACCGGTAAAAACCGTTCGGTTTTTTTCGGTTTTCATTCAGTTTAGATTAGATCGGTTTTTTATTTATTAGGTTAATTAGCGAACGTTCACCCGTTAGTATCTGTTAACGAACGATTTCGTTCGTTTAGGTCTGTTAGCGAACGTTCGTTCGTTAGATTTTTCTTTTTCTATTTATTTTCGGCCAGGGACCTATCCGCGAATACTTTTCTTACAAAGTAGTCCCTGATCTTTAAACTCTCGCTACTTATTGCTCGTTTATCCAAATCCAGTGAAATCAACGCCAAAATCTTCGTCTCGATCCCCTCTGTCCAAATAATCAACTTGAACATGGTTTTGATAATTTAAAATTTGGTTTGAAGCACATTTGAATTCGAACTTCTTTTGATCGCAGTTTGTGTTTCGTACCTCCGATTCGATTGATTCTTTTTGCAAATTGAAGCTCTTCACTTGTACTTTCTGTTTAGCTCTTTTATTTTGAAGTTTTATCATTGCATATTATGCTTGAGTGCTTATGTATGCTATTGTTTCTTCACGATAGATTTTCCGGAGTGCGAGGCTTGCTACTACGAATCACTAGGATTTTCAGATTGTCAGGAAGGCAAGTAACACTTTGATCATATCCCTTTATTACCCAGCTTTTTGTGCATTAGTTTCAATCCTCAAACATTGCATGAGTAGGATCTGATTTACATGTGGGTATTGGGAAGTAGTTAATGAGGTAGAACCTACTGTCTTTTATTCAAACCCTGGGAGTTGCTACGATTCATTATACTATTATGCTATGCTTGTAGACATGGTTTGGTTGAGAGATTCATGCAAGATGTGAGAGTTATTATTTAACTAAGGGAAACTTAAGGTGGCTACTTAAATACACATCTGGGTGGATTGGTTGCAGGGCACCTGGTGCAATCCAGTGTTGTCCTAGGATATCCCAGAGTACCCGTGTGATCATCCTATGGTTTGCCACCCAGGCCCAAAGGGATCATAAGATTATTCATGCTAGAAACTTCCGTGTGCAGACACAAGCCATTATGGGCTCTTGCATAGTTGAGTATGTTGTGTGACCTCTTTCACTGGTAGGCTAGCAGATGTAGGGGATGTAGGTGGTACTGTCTACCCAGAGTAAAGAGTTAATGCTTCTGAAAGACTGTGTCTCGATCATCCGTTTCTCAAACATCATGTAGTGCGAGAAATTCAACGGAGGAGATCGAGTCTTGTGGGGAAAAGTGTGCAAACCTCTGCAGAGTGTACAAACTAATCATGGTTAGCCGTGTCCCCGGTTATGGACATCTTGAGTCTCTGGTATTTGGATTATCATGTTGATCTCAACACTTTATTTAATTAATTTGATTGGGTTAATGATTAATATTTTGGGATTGAGTTGGAGGAACCTCCTCAATATTTTCAAACAACTATGTAGTTAAATAAAAATATATTCCTTTGTTGTAGGAAAAATTGGCTTTATGCAAAACTAAACCTAGAGCCTCCACCAGCCAATATATGCATGTAGAGATAGTTATTATTGCATCATTATCCTCTATAGTGTTATTTTGCCAGCATATTCCATGTGCTGACCTACAAGGCTGCAACGTATCATGTTGCAGAATTTTCAGACGAAGAGTAAGGTGCGCTAGGTCGTTGTCGTGCACTCAGTTATGCCGTTGGAGTTGATGGACTCATTTATCTTCGATGCTTCTGCAGTTATCTTATTTAGATGGCCTTCAACCATATTATTGTAATAAGTACTCTCTTTGAGATATTCGATGTAATAAGTGTGTGATTGCACTCTGTTATAAATCCTCGAGTACTGTGTGTGTTAGCATTACCGATCCAGGAATGAAACTTATGCACGTAGATTTGACCGTATGAGGTCGGATCGCTACAAGATGGTATCAGAGCACACGCTGACTGTAGGACGCAGCCACTAGGATAAGCCACAGGATACTCTTCTCTACTCATTTCTGACTCTTCTCCATTTTCTACTCTATAGATGGCGGACCCGAGGAACAAGTTCACTCAACCAGATGATGACACCCTGTTTGGACGACACTTGAAGGAAGTCACTAGGTACTTGAACATCGGAATACCAAGCTTCACCGGGACCTACACCGCCACTTTACCAGAAGAGGAGCGCTGGATGATTCGAGTTCATGTTCCCGGAAGGACATTTGCGCCAGTTACTGAGCCCATAGAGTTTTCCTTTGATGCACCAACCTCGAGTCTGGGAAAGAGCATGGCCGCCCACATCGCCATGGGATGCATCGGCGAAGTCTACAACAAGGATCTTAAGGACACCATCTACCAGATATGCGAGCGCCGAGATGAGAAATGGGAGATGATCAGCACCAGGGGGAATAAATCCATTGCAGCCTACATCTAGGAGTTAAATCAGCACATTCATTGTCAGGAGAACCAGATGTGCGCCAGCATGATAGTGAAGAAGGTGATGACCAGGAACATGGAGCTGGAAGAGGAATTCAAGTCTACACGCGATGGATACGAAGAGGAAATTGCCGTACTACTGGAGAAGAACGAAGACCCGAAGAGGAAGCTAGGAATATTCATGGGAGATCCCGAACCTAAGGTGGACATCCGTTCGGAGGACTACATCATAATCGACGACACCGACTCTGGCCCCGACAGCGATAATGAGAGTGATGATTATGAAGATGAAGCTGGAGCTGACATTATGGAGTCTTCCACCGATAAAAATTTCTAGTCGACCACCATGTCATCAGTAGTATTCCCCCATGTATATAGAAATAGTCTGAGTATTTTGTACCAATAGCTTAGATCGATTGTATGATCTTGATTGAATTGAGTGGTGTGAATGAATGTGTTTGTCTCATGTGCATATGGGTCGTGATTTCTCTTTAGACCTCACTCTACTCTATTCTCACCCCTCTAAACCTATCAGATGCCTCCGAGACATGACCTCGGATTTGTCTTCCCACCGGAGCTCACTCAGTTGATCCAACAGCAGAATGCCTTGATGTAGTTGCTAGTCCAGAACCAAGGAAACAACAACAACAACAACCCACCTCCACTACCTCCAGTTGACAACTTAGCCCGTTTTCTGAGGTTGAATCCGCCGGTGTTCTCTAGTAGCACCGAGCCGATTGTTGCTGATGACTGGCTCCGTGGGATTGGAAGGGAGCTGAACACCGCAGGCTGCACAGATGCTGAGAAGGTGCGCTTTGCCGCACATCAACTGGATGGACCCGCAGCCTCATGGTGGGAGAACTACACTACTACTTTCCCCGTGGCCAATGTCACTTGGGATCAGTTTCAGCAAGCATTCCGCACTGCACATGTCTCAACCGGAGCTATGAGTATGAAGAAGCGTGAGTTTCGCAACTTATGCCAAGGGAATCGTACTGTGGGCAGTGCGTGGATGAGTTCAGCAAGTTAGCTCGCTATGCCCCAGATGATGTGGCCACAGATGCCGCAAAGCAGGAGAAATTTCTGGAGGGACTGAACGATGAGCTGAGTATGCAGTTGATGGTGGCAACATTCACAAACTATCAGGAGCTGGTAGACAGGGCCCTCATGATTGAAAACAAACAACAGTAGATAGAGAGCCGCAAGAGGAAGTATGTACAAGGGAAGTACAACTCTGGAGCTCAGCAGAAGCCTCGCTATACCCCGTACTCGGGAGGACACACTCATACCCATGGAGGACATAACCATGGAGGCCATTCTCACAATGGAGGAAGTTCACACAACCACAATGGCCCTAAGAATGGCAATGGGAGTGGAGGAAACAACAATCAGAACCGTTCCAACCCCGCTACACCCGCTAAGAAAGATGTGAGTCACATTACTTGTTTCAAATGCGGGAAGACGGGACATTAAGCCACCGAGTGTCCTGAAGCAAAGAATGGTAATGGTAATGGAAGCTCAGGGAAGAAGCCAAACCCATTTACCAGAGGTCAGGTGAACGACATCAACATGGAAGAAGTTGAGGAGCAGCCTGATGCAATTATTGGTAAGTTTTTGATTAAGTCATTTATAGCTCTTGTTATTTTTGACACTGGTGCATCGCATTCATACATATCAAGGGGATTTGTGGATAAGTTTAAGCTGGAAACCTTAGCCCTTAGGTCACCCATGTTAGTAAGCTCACCAGGAGCGGAATATATGGCTAGTCGATGGTGTTGTCAGTTGCCATTGACCATAGGCAAGCATGTTTTCCCCTTAGACCTCATTATTTTGGAATCACAAGGATTGGACATAATACTAGGCATGGATTGGTTATCGAAGTATGGAGGAAACATCGATTGTGCTAGTAAGTTAATACTTCTCACCACCCCAGAGGGAAAAAGGATCAAGTATGTGTCTAGGCATGCGCCAAGGATTACTCAAGTAAATTCCCTCTCGGGAGCTGTTCAGGAGGAAGTGCCAGTTGTGAAGGATTATCCAGATGTTTTCCTAGAGGAATTACCAGGCACGCCACCAGATCGAGATATAGAATTTTTGATAGAGCTGTTGCCAGGCACCGGACCAATATCGAAGAGACCATATCGGATGCCCGCGAATGATCTGGAGGAAATTAAGAAGCAGATTAAGGAGTTATTGGAGAAAGGTTACATTCGACCGAGTTCATCACCGTGAGGAGCCCCAGTACTCTTAGTTGAGAAGCAGGATGGATCTTTGACAATGGTTGTTGATTATCGTGCATTGAATGAGGTGACGATCAAGAACAAGTACCCCCTACCGATGATCAATGATTTGTTTGACCAGTTGCAAGGAGCTAAAGTGTTCTCCAAGATCGATCTTCGATCAGGATAACACCAGCTAAAGATCCGAGAACAGGATATACCCAAGACAGCTTTTACTACAAGGTACGGGCTATATGAGTACACCGTTATGTCTTTTGGATTGACTAACGCCCCTGCCTATATCATGAGTATGATGAATAAGGTGTTCATGGAGTTCTTAGATAAGTTTGTTGTGGTGTTCATTGCTGATATATTGGTATATTCGAAGAATGAAGATGAACATAAGGAGCATTTGCGCTTAGTTCTTGAGAAGCTCAGGGAACATCAGCTATATGCCAAGTTCAGCAAATGTGAGTTTTGGTTGAAAGAAGTTGGTTTTCTCGGACATGTTATATCTGGAGAAGGTATAGCAGTAGACCCAACTAAGGTTCAGTCTGTCAGAGAGTGGTTGGCACCCACCTTAGTTGGAGAGATACGCAGTTTTCTTGGACTCGCGGGATACTACCGGAGATTCATTGAGAATTTTTCCAAGATTGCGAAGCCCATTACGGAGTTATTGAAGAAGGACACCAAGTTCAAGTGGACCAAAGAATGTGAGGCTAGTTTTCAGGAGTTGAAGAAACGTTTGGTTACAACCCTAGTGCTAATTCTTCTGGACATACGCAAGGATTTCCAAGTGTATTGCGACGCTTCTCGCCAAGGACTTGGAGGAGTGCTTATGCCAGACAGAAGAGTTGTTTCATATGCCTCACGTCAGCTTCGACCTCATGAGTTGAATTATGCCACTCATGATTTGGAGTTAGCAGCCGTAGTGCATGCGCTCAAGACCTGGAGACATTTTCTCATTGGAAACCGTTGTGATGTATACACGGATCATAAGAGCTTGAAGTACATTTTCACGCAGAAGGTGTTGAATCTCAGGCAAAGGAGATGGTTGGAGCTTATAAAAGATTATGATATGAAGCTACACTATCTCCTAGGGAAGGCCAATGTTGTAGCAGATGCGTTGAGCCGCAAGAGTTATGTTAATACTCTCATAACCGGAGGATTACCTCATGAGTTAGCCGACGGTCTCAGGGAACTTCGTTTGGAGATAGTTCCGAGAGGTTTTGTTGCATCATTAGAGGTTCAGTCCACATTGTTGGGAAAGATTCGAGAAGCTCAGAAGACTAACAAGGAGATTGTGGAGATAAAAGAGAAGATGAGCAAAGGAAAAGTCAAAGGTTTTTGTGAGGATGAGCACGAAACTTTATGGTTTGAGGATCGTATATATGTGCCAAATGACCAAGAGATCAGGAAGTTAATACTTCAGGAGGCTCATGACTCGCCATACTCGATTCACCCCGGAAACACCAAGATGTATTTGGATTTGAAGGAGCGTTTCTGGTGGACCGGTATGAAGAAGGATATTGCTGAGTATGTAGCCATATGTGATGTATGTCAGATAGAGTGAACCAATAGCGGAACCTGGATGCTCATATTGGCTCCTACATATTCTACGAAGATCTTTATCGGTCAAACCGCATAACAACATACGTTGTTCCCTTTGTCATCGGTATGTCACTTGCCCGAGATTCGATCGTCGGTATCATCATACCTAGTTCAATCTCGTTACCGGCAAGTCTCTTTACTCGTTCCGTAATGCATCATCCCGTAACTAACTCATTAGTCACATTGCTTGCAAGGCTTATAGTGATGATCATTACCGAGAGGGCCCAGAGATACCTCTCCGATACACAGAGTGACAAATCCTAATCTCGATCTATGCCAACTCAACAAACACCATCAGAGACACCTGTAGAGCATCTTTATAATCACCCAGTTATGTTGTGACATTTGATAGCACACAAGGTGTTCCTCCGGTTCGGGAGTTGCATAATCTCATAGTCAGAGGAACATGTATAAGTCATGATGAAAGCAATAGCAGTAAAACTAAAGGATCAATTATGCCAAGCTAACGGATGGGTCTTGTCCATCACATCATACCCTTAATGATGTGATCCCTTTCATCAAATGACAACACATGTCTATGGTCAGGAAACTTAACCATCTTTGATTAACGTGCTAGTCTAGTAGAGGCATACTAGGGACACTCTGTTTGTTTATGTATTCACACATGTACTAAGTTTCCGGTTAATACAATTCTAGCATGAATAATAAACATTTATCATGATATAATGAAATATAAATAACAACTTTATTATTGCCTCTAGGGCATATTTCCTTCAGCTATATAATGCAATTATAATCGCTCAAAGTGCTTCTCAAGTTTGCTGACTGTATTACAATATGTTGTCATTGCTGAGCTACGAGTATCCCATTCTTTCATCACTTGGTTGACAACGAGGTCATAATCTCCATAAAAAATCAAATGCTGACAGGGCCGTCTCGAGAAATTCTGGGCCCAAGGCGAAAACCAAAAAAAGGGCCCAACATTTCAAACAATTCATATAACAGAAGAATTAGTATGCCTAAGCACAATCTCACTTTATTATATAATTTCAAGTCTATTTTATTTTCAGAATCAAGTTGAGTGCATCTCATAATATATCTATCAAGGGTACCCGTTAGAGATTTCTATCTCAACTTCCCACCTTCGTTTCTTCTTGTGTTTTGCACCACCAGAATCATGCCTCCTAATTCTAGTAGACATTCCCTCAAATAATAATTCTAGTAGACATGATGAAGATTCTGGAAGAAAACCTAACAAATTATTCATATGGTAACAATCAGGATTGGAGATGACCAAATCTTCAAATACAAGAAATAAACTGAAAAATAACCTTGCTCTTGCAGATTAAAACACGATCAGTAGCAAGACAAACAGAAAATGAGATCGGATCAGATCATTGGAGGCAACTACTGGCAACTGCACCAGCACGAGCTCGGCTGCTAGGGCCTCGCCGTATTCGCCCAGACGCCAGTTCGGCTGCAACGACTGACGGTGGGATCGATTGATATGTGTCATGTACTGGCTCCTAGCCTCCAGCGCCTCCGATCGGGCCATTGGGCCTTGATCTGATTGTTCTCGCCTTTCACGATTGACCTTTTGTGCTCCATCTAGCCATCAATTAGCAGGAACACGTAGGTTTCCCCTTTCTTGTACTGGTTTTATTATCAACTTTTGATGACACGAGACAATGAACCAAGCTATCATCTACTGGTTTTTTATCGATGGTGCCCCTCGATTTTGGAGGCCCTGTTTGATCACTCACTTCTCTCCCCTCATCGAGGGGCCTGAATTCTGAATACTGAGTAATATGGCCATGCACAATCCATATAAGAGAGCTTCATACTCGACTTTTTATTGGAGGTGGCAAAGTGAATTTGGAACATAGTCGAGTCAATCGCCTTTAGGAGAAATGAGGACTAAGCCAGCTCCTAAACCAGCTAACATCTTGGAACCATCAAAGAACATGGTATAATGGTCAGTCAAATATGAAGCATGTGGTTGGTGGTGCTCAGTCCACTCGGCTCAAAGATAAGGAAGATATGAAATGGCTAGCATTCTCCATGAAATAAATGATATGAGTAAGGCTTTGAAAACTTTGAGCTTAATCATGTTGGTAGAGATGCCAACGAGTTGGTACACCTATGTGCTTCAGGAGCTAGTAGCAATAGGAGACGATGCATTTGAATTGATTGTATCCCTAATTTCCTAGCCAGTTGCTTGAAGAATGATTGTATTCTCGTTAATTGATTCTTTGCGGGAATTGAATGAAAGTTGTCGATTTTTTTTGCAGGTGAGAACTTATATTACTCAACTCAAATACTTGCAATCATCAGCAACTAGTTGGACAGTTCCCTCAGGACCCGAACCTAGCCATGTCATGGTTCTTCCTTAGGTGCGAGCAAATTTTGCTAAACTGTCGCTAACCCTATTTTGGGAACGAGAAATATGAGTAATACAAGATTCATGGAGACTCAAAAGATGTCTAATTTATGTAACTAACAAAGAGTAAACTGATCTATCCACCTCATTAGCCTGAACAAGCTTCACTGCCACAATTGAGTCCATCTCAATGGATATTGGGAGATCACTTCTTTACAAAGAAAAGGAGAGTCCTCCCATGCATGCACACAACTCTGCTTCAAGAGCATCTCTGCTCGAGAACAATTGTCTACACACCGAGAAAATGATGTTTCCCATGTCGTTCCTAAGCACCGCACCCGCTCCAGCAGAACCATCATCAAGGAAAGAGCCATCAGTATTAAGTTTAACCCATCCAAAGCAAGGAGGACGCCATGTATCAGGTGGATGAACTGGTATTTATCACATGTGGCTATAGTAGTTCACTATCATATGTAAGAATCTGTTTTCCTTTTAATGTATCCGATGACAAGTCCAGCTTCAAACCAATGATCGAATACAAGTAGCTGACAAGAAAAAGTTTAGATGCTTCCATGGGTGGTGTCGGTTTATGATGGACCACCTCATTGCGGATATAGCAGGCACACCACAAGGTAAACAACACCATGGATCGCTCAGTAGTTGGTAGTGGCTCGAGGACGTGCAACATCCACTCTCTCCTAGTGTTTTGTATTAACGAAAGATTCGACAAATGCCACACATCCGACATTGTATCCCATAGAATACACGATTGAGGGCAGCGACACAGCGGGTGGAAATTATCCTCAAGTTCATAAGAGAAACTTGGACAAAGATTATTCAGCTCCAGTCCTCTAATGAACTTCTTCTGCCATGTAGGTGGCGCATTGGTAGCTAATTTCGAGGCAAAATTTCGGACAGATGGTGGAATCTCACAAGACCATATTAACTTCCAGCAGGAGCGGTTACCATCAGGTCGAGTACTCGAACCAGTAGCCGAATTTCTATGCACTTCATCAAAAGCCAATTGGTAAGCACTCTTAACAGAAAAATAAATACCATAAGCTCCAGGCCCACAAGATGAAGGGCAGCTCGAATTTTCATGATCTCAGCAACGTCTCCTAGCATGAAGTACTGTTGTAGCTCATAATTCTAGGACCCGTTCTCGTTCAGAAGCTGAGAGACGTACCATATACGACATGTTCCCTACAACGTGATAGGCTTATAAGAAAACGGCCTAGGGATCCAGTTATCTCGCCAAACATGGATGCTACTCCCATTGCCAACTCTCCAAATAAGGCCTTTCTTCAATAATTCTAGCCCATAGCAGACACCTTGCCATGAAGGCGATGCATTCCTGGTAAAAACAGTATCTTCTAGTTTGCCATCCGGGTAATACCTAGCTTTTAACACTTGTGCACACAAACTGTCAGGTTTGGAGACTAATCTCCATGCTTGCCAAGCTAAGAGTGCTTGGTTGAAGAGTCAAAAATCTCTAAAGCCAACCCCTCCCCCATCTTTTGGCTGCATCAAATCATCCCATGCCCGCCAATGTACTTTCCTCTTCCCATTAGCCAAACCCCAATAAAAACTCCTCACCATCTTTGTGAGCTCATCACAGGCCAAGAACGGCAACTTAAACACCCCCATTATGTAAGTTGGCAAAGCTTGAGCCACTGACTTGATGAGTGTTTCCCTTCCTAGTTGTGCTAGGTGGCCATCTCCCCACTGAATAAGACGTTTGGTTAAGCTCATCTGGAGGTTTTGGAACTTGCCCTTGGACATGCGGCCATCTGGTGTAGGGAAGCTGTTGGGGATATGACTACTGGGTATGAACCTCCCAGGAGGGGCCGGGTCATACCACTGGCAGCTTATCAATGAAGATGGCGGATCATACAAGCCCGTTAACGGCCCAAGACCCAGAGGCGACTTGAGGCCCAAGAGGATGAACCGCCATATGTGTATGACTTGTTTTTTAAGGCAAGCGTAGTTAGTCATCGAGACGGACACGTTGTGTATGAGCTGGCCGGGACTCTGTGAGCCGCCGGGCGTCTACCTGTGTATATAAAGGGATGACCCGGCGGCGGTTTAGGGCAAGAAACAACATATCGAGAACTAGGTCAAGCGTATTCGCTCCCTGGTAATCAAAACCCAAGCAATACCACCTCAAACTGGATTAGGCCTTTATCACTATTGGAATCCACTTCTTTGCCGTCTGCCACTTCTTTGTCGTCCCCTTGCTGACAGCAAAGAAGCTCTTTGCCGTCAGCCACAAGAAAACGGACGGCAAAGATGTGGCTGATGGCAAACAAAGTCTTTGCCATCAGCCAGTTCTTTGCCGTCCGCTGGCTGACGGCAAAGAATCTTTGTCGTCCGCTAGCTGACGGCAAAGAGGTGGGTGGGTCCAGTTATTATTTAACTAACTCAAGCCCACCGGCCCCACCTCTTTGCCGTCAAAGAAACTTTGCCGATCGTTGGCTGACGGCAAAGAGGTGGGTACGTTAACGGCCGTCCCGCCCCCCTCTCTTCTCTCCACTCTCTCATTCCTCCCCACCCACACCCGCGCCGCCGCCGCCGACCTTGTCTGCCGTAGCCGGCCGCCCTGCCGCCCCGCACCCCTCCCCTGCGCCCCCGACCTCCACCGCACCCCCGCCGCCCCTTCCACGTCGCCCCGCCCCCCTGCCCCCTCCCCTCTGTCGCCATCCCCCACCCACACCGGCACGCGCCGCCGCCGCCGACCCCGTCTGGCGTAGCCGGCCGCCCCGCCGCCACGCACCCCTCCCCGACCTCCACCGCGGCCCCGCCGCCTCTTCCACGTCGGGCAGCCGCGCCGCGGCCATCCCCGCCCCGTCACCGTCCCCACCCCGTCCCGCCGCGGTCGTCCGGCCTCCCCCTCCACCGGGTCGCCGCCTCCTCCAGTGGCCGCCGCAGCCGTCCGGCCTCCCCCTCCACCAGGTGAGCTCCTCCCCCTTTTTTTGTTTAATTAGTTTCTTTTTGTTTCTTTTAGTTTAGTTTATGTTATAGTTTTAGTTTTAGTTTAGTTTTAGTTTAGTTTATTTTAGATTAGTTTTAGTTTAGTTTATTTTAGTTTAGTTTATTTTAGATTAGTTTTAGTTTTAGTTTAGAAGAAGTAGAAGGAGGAGGGAGGAACAGGAGGAGGGAGAAGAAGAAAGAAGAAAAGAAGAAGAAGAGGAAAAAGGAGAAGAAGAAGAAGAAGAAGAAGAAGAAGAAGAAGAGGAGGAGGAGGAGGAGGAGGAGGAGTAGGAGGAGGAGAAGAAAGAAGAAGAAGAAGAAGAAGAAGAAGAAGAAGAAGAAGAAGAAGAAGAAGAAGAAGAAGAAGAAGAAGAAGAAGAAGAAGAAGAAGAAGAAGAAGAAGAAGAAGAAGAAGAAGAAAGAGGAGAGGAGGAGGAGGAGGAGGAGAAGAAGAAGAAGAAGAAAGAGGAGAGGAGGAGAAGAAGAAGAAGAAGAGAAGAAGAAAAGGAAAAAAGAGACCCCGACCCCCAACACCCGATCAACACCACGACACCTCGGCACGACACCCCGACCCCGACCCCTGACACCACACCCCGACCCCGACCCCCGACCAACCGACACCCTGACACCACACCCCGACCCCGACCCCGAGCCCGACACCCTGACACCCCGACCCCGACACGACACCCCGGCACGACACCCCGACCCCGACACCCTGACACCACACCCCGACCCCGACCACCGACACCCCGACACCTGACACCCCGACCACTGACACCCTGACACCACACCCACCCTTACCCCAACCCCCGACACCCTGAAACCACACCCCGACCCCGACCCTGACACCCCGACCCCGACACGACACCCCGACACCCTGACACCACACCCCGACCCCATATATATTTGTGTTGATCGGGTGTATTTTTATTATGGTCATGATTATGATACACTTAAATTATATACATATTATTATGTTCATGTCAGGTATCCAAATTTTTATTTTGTACTAATTTCATTTACTTTTTGTCATTGCAGGTGTTGATAGGATGGTGGGCAAGGGTCCAGAGCCCCCCGATCCTCCTGCGAGCGCTACTGGGAGGGGTGGTTCCATTATTCCAGCCCAGCCCCTCCGGAGAACGCTGCTAGACAGTATGCAGACAACTGCGGTGGGCGCTTCTTCTTCGGCTGGGAGAGGTCGAGGGAGGACGAAGAAGCCTGCTAGAGGTGGACGTGGCAGCGGGAGAGGTAGGAAGGCTGTTACGCCTTCCTCGCCGCCACCCTCAGCTGATTCACCTGACCACAGGAGTGCTCCGTCTGACGTGGACCCGTCTCGGACTCCGGTCCATGAGCCTTCGGTCGCTGATCCTTCCCCCCACGACTCGGGTCGCCGATCCTTCGCCCCACATGAGTCTGGTCCCAGAGTCTTTTTCTCAGAAGACTCCGGTCACGGGGTCTTCGTCCCAGAAGACTCCGGTCACGGGGTCTTCGTCCCAGAAGACTCCGGCCACGGGGTCTTCGGCCCACAAGACTCCGGAGGCTAGTGGCTCGAAGGATGGTAGCGAGGACACCTTTCAGAAGATAGCTACAGTGACGACGAGCTGGTTGAGATGGGCAAGAAGGTCTACAAGCGTGGTTGTACAAAGCTCCCGCCCGTGCCGACGACCCCCGACCAGAGGTGGTTGATTGCGCCTAAAGGGTTGAAGTAAGTGCATTTACTATTTTTAACCTTTTGCCTTCATGTTCCTTCAAATTAATATCTAATGCGTTGGCCTTGTCATACTGCAGGGGCTGGGTACGCCCCCGTGGTTCCCGTAGGCCCAACCAAGTCCTTGGTGTGCTTTGCCGGCAGCACTTCCCTGGGTGGGTCACGTTGCCCGGTGAGGGTCAGGTTCCACAGCTAGCACTGACCTGGGAGTTGTACTCGGTTGCCCCGGCCCCGCCGGAGGAGAGGGTCGACGGTGTCTTGTGCGAGACGGTGGCCGACATTGTGTTCCGTCGGTTTTGGATAATTTTTCCTTTACGGAATTAAAAATCAACACTACCTAGTGATTGTACTAATCAGTGTTGCCTTGTTTGATTGCAGACCTTCTACAGGGTTTCAGAGGGAGAGCAGGAGGCCGCGTGTATGGTTGTCGAAAACGAGTGCAAGCGCCTACTTCAGAACTTAAGGCACGAGGCTCGGGTGCAGGCCGTTCGAGACTACTATGCCTCGAAGGGTATTAGGAGGGGCAAGCAGAAGTGTCGCGGCAAGTTTTTGAGTAAGGAGAAGTACATGCAGGTAATTACCTATTCTTAAGGCCTTGAACTTAGTTTTCTTGATTTGATTCATAGGCGTAGCGCTGAAATTTCTCTTGACTCACTTAGGTGCCCCCGAGATGGTGTGTGGATAAGATGGACTGTTGGGAGGCGTTGGTGGATGTGTGGTGCTCTGCCCAATGGAAAGTCGAACACCAAAGGGCCAAGGATAAGTGCGACCAAATGGAAGGTGTGCCACACCATCAAGGGAGCTCCAACCTGTTTGAGTACAGGGATAATTGGGTATGTGGTTTGCTACATGATTCATGCAATTCATTCTTCATGCTAGCATTTATCCCTTCCAAAATGACTTAATTAATATGCTTAGTTAGTTAAAAAATGGCATAACTACCTTGGATAGTTCATTTATGACATATTTAGCTCTAAAATGACATAATAACCTTAGATAGCTCTATAAAATGACTTAATATGCTATAGTTAGCTCTAAAATGACATAATAACCTTGGATAGCTCAATAATGACATAATTAGCATACTTTGGTCAAAAATGGCATAATAATCTTGGTTACCTTGAAAATGACCTAAACTTAGCTTATTTTCCTTGAAAATGACATAATAACCTTCTTAGCTCCAAAATGACCTATTTACATAGCAATATCATTCTTCATGCTAGCTTGAGCCCTTAACTAATATTTTGTTCCTCTCTCTCAGGCGCACCACCACAAGAAGCCTGTGCCAGGTCTGTTCGACCTCTATGGCATGGCCCATATGGCCCCGTACAAGAAGGCCAAGCCATTCACGGAGTCTAACCTAGATGATCCAGAGAGCTTCACCAACAAGACCTCCCACCACAAGCTTGTGAAGTACAGACACGAGGGGAAGGCGAGGAAAGGGGAGGACTTTAACCCAAGCCAGGATCCTTTTGATATAGAGCTGGTGATGATATCTGGTGGCGGGAGGTCCCATGGCTCTCTAGCCATTGGTGATAGACTGATACGTTGTCCTAAGACTCTCCCGCAGATCAAGAAGCGCCTGAGAAGCTCTGATCCTGAGATAACGCCTCGTGCACGGCCCGCGGAGATCGCCATGGCGGTTAGTTATACGGACTCTCTCACCTTTCCTCCATTACATTGTGTGTGCGTCCGTCGATGATTACAATGCTAACGAGGAGTGGTGTGTTGCAGGCTATTGTTGAGAAAGAGAGATTGAAGACAAAGGAGCTTGTGGAGGAGGCAAAAAGGGAGGCGGCGGAGAGGGAGAGGGAGATGGAGGAGAGGACGGCTAAGCTGTTGGAGGAGGAGAGGAACCAGAACGACAGCGCTAACCGGGCCCTATACGAGCTCATCGTGGTATGTTTCTCGTGCATATTAGCCCAATCATGCACGTAATGTTCGCATTACTATCTAATATGACTGACTCGTGAGAACCAAATGTGCAGAGCTTGTGAGAGAAAAACGGTCAGGCCCCTCCGCCGATGCCCCAGATTGCTCCGGCGACCACGGTGAGTTTGATTTGAATGGTCGTTGCTTACTACTATTCACATTTCAGTTTGCGAACTTGCTAACGAGACATTATGGGAAATGATCTTTGGTGCAGCATGGCTCCCGACAAGCATCGACCACTCCTAGTGCCAATGCCGAAACCCCGACCGGTCCTTCACCTCCGTCTAGCACTGGCGCAGCCCCGACCATTCCTACACCTCTATGATAACGATATTTTTCTTCTTAATTAGCGTGTTTAGTCCATTATGACATAATTTAGCCTATTTAGTCCACAAATGACATAATAATATGAAGAAAATCAAGGAAGAGGAAGGAAAGAAGGAATAGGAAGAAAAGAAGAAGAAGAAGAAGAAGAAGAAGAAGAAGAAGGAGAAGAAGAAGACGCTTCTCCTTCTTCTTCTTCTTCTTCTTCTTCTCCTTCTTCTTCTTCTTCTTCTAGTCTTCTTCTTCTAGTCTTCTTCTTCTTCTAGTTTTCTTCTTCTTCTCCAAAATGAAGTAAGCTCTAAGTTATATCTCATAATATGCTTAGTTAGGTCAAAAATGGCATAATTAGCTAGGTAAGCTCAAAAATGGCATTTTTCTTCTTATTTAGCCTATTTGGTCCATTTATGACATAATTTAGCCTATTTAGTCCACAAATGACATAATAAGATGAAGAAAATCCAGGAAGAGGGAGAAAAGAAGGAATAGGAAGAAAAGAAGAAGAAGAAAAAGAAGAAGAAGAAAAGAAGAAGAAGAAGAAGAAGAAGAAGTTCTTCTTCTAGTCTTCTTCTTCTAGTTTTCTTCGTTTCTCCAAAATGAAGTTAGCTCTAAGTTATATAAAAATGGCATAATATGCTTAGTTCACTCAAAAATGGCACAATTAGCTAGGTTAGCTCCATTTTACCTAAGTATGCTTACTTCTTCTTCTTCTTCATTTTCTTCTTCCTGATTCTAGTCTTCTTCTTCTAACTTTCTTGTTTCTCATTTTGCTGATTTAATTCACTATATGGAAGCTTGCATGGATGGAGTGCTTGTTTCCCTTTTCTTTTTTTCGTTTGTATCGATGAAAAATGTGGAACTTGTTATATGGATGCATGGAACAATGTGTTGGATGAACATTGTGATGTTACTGTAATATGTATGGATGGAACTCTGTTTCTTATTATGTATGTATGTTATCATGGATGGAGCTATGTGTTGGATACATCAGATGTCTGCTGTGCATGTGAAAAAAAAATATTTATATCTGTGTGTGAATTCCTGTGAAATTAAATGGATTCAAATAAAAACAGGGGATATGTAGCCTCTTTGCCATCCGCTAGCAGACGGCAAAGAAGACACGTGGCAGCTACCTGTAAAACCTGGGAACACTGGCTGCCTATTTGGTCACTTTGCCATCTGCCAGCGGACGGAAAAGATTCAAATCACTTTGCCGTCTGCCAGCGGACGGCATAGCTGGCCACGTGGCAGCTTCCCAGCACTGCCTAGCTGAGCTCTTTGCCGTCTGTCAGCGGACGGCAAAGAGCGTCGTTAACCCCCTAACGGCTCTCACGCCACCGCACTACCGTCCGTTGTCTTTGCCGTCTGCTGGCCTAGGATGGCGGACGGCAAAATCCTTTGCTGGCACGTGTTCAGACGGACAGTTTGCCGTCTGCTGGCGGACGGCAAAGACGTTTGCCGTCCGTGCCATGCCTTTGCCGTCCGCCATGGCGGACGGCAAAGAAGCTGATTCCAGTAGTATAAACTCTCTATGTCCTTTGTCGCGATTAACCCCTTTAAGCTAACCTAATTGCGATGGCTCCATGACTAAGTCCTTCCGCTAGGACATCTCCCGTGACAATTCCACGACAGTTAGCGCCCACCATGGGGCTGGCGCACGGTGGTTTCAAGTTCTTAAAGGGCAGCTTCGAAGGGATCAAGGGATACGCCATGGGCCGGATGAGCAAGAGTCATCGCGGCAAGCTCTACATCGACGACGCAGGATGGGGCCCCGAGGCCGGCTCAATCGACAAGATCGGAGAACCGGGCCCTGAACCGGACACCTGCACCGACATCATCGAGACGGCTCAGCGTGCATGACCCGCCCGGGTTCAACCCGCCATGAAGCATGCCTTCGTTGGTTTTATCCATGGGGCGGAACTTGAGGAAGGATTTGTGTCTGGCGGTGACACGGCCATCTACTCTGATGGTGAGTCGTCCATCAGTGAGACCAATTCAATGTATCAACTGCAAGACGGCCGGCTTGGGGGCTGTTCCGATGGCGACAGTATTTCGGACCCCTATGAGCCGCCGAACAGGGTCGCGATCTTCATGGCCGGTACACAGCCGGCGCTTGGTTCAACAACCGTCGTGGCTATGACCTCCAGCTCAACGGTTGCAGCGGGGGCTGGTGCTAGCGGCTCTGCGCGCCCGCCGACTCATGTTCTCACAAAATTGTTGGAAGCTTTGGCGACTTTAATGGGGGTGGAGGTAACCCCGGACACTCAGGAACAACATAAGGTTGATGTGGCGAAGCTGCGAGATGAGATAGCTCAAGCCAAGGAAGAGTTGGCGGCCGAGAACGCTAGGATGGCTATGGAACGAGCTACTTTGGACGCCCAGGCACAACGAATTCAGGCAGATTCTTTCCGGCTCACCTTGGATCAAAACGCTTCGAACGAGATCATGAGAAGGAGGCACCAGAGTCATTTGCCCCTATTTTATGACGCGAGGAACCTCTTCAACACGCCTGGGGCAGGGACCAGTGACCCGCCGGTGGTGAACCGGGCAGTTGAGGTGCCTGGGACCGGAGCGTCGATTCAGCAGCGTGCGATGGATCCGCCTTGTTTGAATACTACTCCGCCTCAGCACATTCCGACACCGCCGCGTCATTATTCTAACCCTTTGGATAATATGATTGTTGCGGCAACGTGATTGGCGGCTCTACCAGTTGAAGGTGAGTCCCCAACAGCGATAGAGACACAGAGGGCCAGAGAGCTTCATCAGATAGCTGTGGCTCAATAGGCGGCTTATTCTTATAGCCGCGAGCGGATTCACTCAACGCCACAGCCGAGCCAGAGTTATAGCCGGCATACTGACTCGCCGGCCATTTCGAGAAGTGAACAGTGTCATAACCAACCTCGTGGGAATGACCCGGCGCGCGGTGGTGTTGATGCTCAGACCTTGGTGGATCAGGGCAGAGCGCGCTGGGAGGCTAAACTGGCAGCTCGGTTAGTGGCTCAACAGCAATCTCCGGTTTATCCATCAGCTTCGGTGGAGGCAGGTGTGACCTCTAAAACCTTGGGTGTGCCGTGTTTAGTGCCAGCTCTATGTAACGAGCGTTTACCTAAGGATTTTAAGGGTCCTCGTAAGGTGCCTAATTACACAGCAGATCAGCCCCCTGAGGCTTGGATTGAGAGTTATGAGATGGCCATGGAGATGTTGGATGTTAGTGATGCTGCATGTGCTAAGTACTTCACCATGATGTTGCATGGGTCGGCTGGTACTTGGTTGAAAGGGCTACCCGCTAACTCCATTAGGTCATGGGCAGAGTTAAAAGCCCGTTTTATCCAAAACTTTAAAGACATATGCAAGCAGCCTATGTCAATCCTGGATTTGGATTCTTGTGTCCAAGGTGAAGGCGAGTCAACAACCCATTGGGTGCGCCGGATCTCAGCTATTATACACTCATCGGACAGTATCAACGTCGGCTCAGTAGTTCTGATGTTGAAGAAGAATTGATGTTTCCTCCCTTTGAAGCAGAAGCTGGGGCAGCTTAAACGCCACTGCAACGACATGGGGGAGCTAATGGCGGCTTTCATCAAGTATGCCGACTCTGATAGTACCAAGGACCCCGAGTATGATGATGAGAAGCCGGGTAAGGGAAAGAAGAGCAGCAATACGAAAGGGCAGCAGCATAACCCGCCAGGTCAAGGTGGCAATGGTAAGCGCAAGGCTGATGGAAACTTGGATTTTGTGGCTAACACCAATATGCAGAATAATAATCAGCGCCGCAAGGGAAAGCCGCCCCCTCGGTTTGGAGGGCCAAAATTCAACCTTGAGGCGATGATGAATCAGCCCTGCCCAAAGCATGGTACGCATGAAAAGCCGGCCACTCACCTCTGGAAGGATTGCTTCATTATGAAGGAGTATAGAAATTCCAATTTTTTCCAGAACAATCATGGACCGAACGGCGGTTCAGGATCCGGCTCTCACGGTCCTGGTTATGATGGTGGGGTTCAAATTCTGGTTTCCATGGCCAAGGCAATCAAGGTGGTTTTAATCAACACTCATGGCAGCTTATCGCCGAGAGGTGGATGCTATTGCTGGTCACTTCAAGGGCTATCAAGTAGAGCATGTTGATCGAAGGATAAACGAGGCGGCTGATGCTTTAAGCCGGTTGGGGTCCCAGTGTAAGCTGGTGCCACCCAATGTTTTCCTTGATATTCTGCATAATCCTTTAGTCAAATTGCCTACATAGGAAGATCTTGCTATTCCTGGCCCGGAGGCACAGCTGGTGGCGGCTCTTCATGCTATTCCTGATTGGACAGTTCCATATTTGGCTTATATGACCCAGGGCGAGTTACCTAAAGATGAAACTTTGGCCAGGCAGATAATCCGGCGGTCTAAGTCAATGACTATTGTCAATGGAGAGTTGCACCGTTGCAGTGTCACGGGGGTGTTTCAACGTTGTGTTTCTCCTGATGAGGGCCGTGAGATTCTGCGCGAGATTCATGAAGGGGATTGTGGTCATCATGCCGGCTCTAAATCTCTCGTGGCCAAGGCTTTTCATCATGGATTTTATTGGCTGATGACTCATGCTGATGCAGAGGATTTGGTCAGTAAATGTGATGGTTGTCAGAAATTCTCAAGACGAGCTCATGTGCCGGCTCAAGAATTGAGGATGATTCCAATTTCTTAGCCATTTGCAGTTTGGGGGCTTGATATGGTTGGACCTTTCAAAAGGTCCAAGGATAAAAAGACTCACCTTTTGGTGGCGGTTGACAAATTTACAAAGTGGGTTGAAGCAGAGCCGGTTAGTAAGTGTGATGCGGCGACAGCGGTTCAATTCATCAAAAAGGTGATTTTCCGTTTTGGTTTTTCCCACAGCATTATTATAACTGATAATGGCACTAATCTGTCCAAAGGTGCTATGAAAGAGTTTTGTCAATGAGAGCATATTCGACTTGATGTATCATCAGTGGCTCACCCCCAGTCCAATGGTCAAGCTGAGAGAGCCAATCAAGAAATTTTGAGAGGCATCAAGCCCCGGCTTATGGTCCCTTTGCAGAGGACGCCAGGTTGTTGGATGGAGGAATTACCCTCAGTGTTATGGAGCATCAATACCACCCCCAACAGATCTACGGGTTACACGCCTTTCTTCATGGTTTACGAAGCAGAGGCAGTTCTCCCTAGTGACATCCGTCACGATTCGCCCCGTGTGGCGGCTTGTGTTGAAGCTGATAATGAAAAAGCACGTCAGGATGCTATTGACCTGTTGGATGAGGAGCGTGACCTGGCGGTGGCTCGTTCGGCGATTTACCAGCAAGATCTGCGCCGTTATCATAGCCGCCAGGTTAAAACCAGGACCTTTCAAGAAGGCGATTTGGTGCTCTGGCTTATCTAGGATCAAACTGATATGCACAAACTATCCCTACCTTGGGAAGGACCCTTTGTGGCCAGCAAAAATCTGAACAATGGGTCATACTACCTTATCGATGTTCGATACCACAAGGACTCACGCACGTCGGAGGAGGAAACCCGCCGGTCGTGGAATATTGCTCATCTGCGGCCTTATTACACCTGAGCCACCGGTTCTTGTGATGTACATACTTTGTCAATGTATATATTATGATGAATATAATAAAGCGGGCATCCCTGAATTCAGGGCCTCTGTCGTTTCATTTCTGAGAATATGAGTCTTTATTGTCACTTCATGTGGTCACTTGGGGGCTTCCTGCTCATCGAGCATAGCTATGATTACCCTCTTGATCCGACTTGTACGCCATGATTACAAAATACTTGGGGGCTTCCTGCTCAATGAGCATAGCTATGACTACCTTGCTGATCCGGCTTGTACGCCTGGAATAAAACATTATTTGGGGGCTCTTTGTTCATGAACAAAGCTTTGATGACCCTTGTAATAGGCTTGGACGCCAGGTGTACTCATTGAAAAATCCGGGTTAACCTGCCTTTGTAAGTCTGCCACTCTGCCCAGGTAATCCTGGAATGACTCGCCGTACTCTTGACAGTCAATCTTATAAAGACCCTGAACTTGTCAAACTTAAAATGACGATTGGTCATGTGAGGCCCGGCTTACAAGGTTTGAATGAAGGTTTAACTCAGCGGTTGTGCGGCCCTTGAACATCACTTGACTTTGAGGCTTGGCAGCCTATGAAAGCCTTGTTTTTTTATATTTGATTTGAACATTTTTTGAGGTTCATCTCTTGTGACATGTTAATACATGGTTGAAACCCGATGAGGGCTATGTTGCCTTATGGCTCATATATGAATCTATCCGGAGTTGATTAACCCGGCCTGGCTTTGGACTTTAAGTCGCCAGCATATAATGACTTTGTGTGCTTGGAGTACTGGCTCTAAGTTTTGGGATGTTACCCCTTGCTGCATATGGCATTATGAGCCGGCAATATGAATCAATTGAACAGGGCGTTGGGCTCTCAATCTTTGGCTTGTAAACCTTACTGGCATGCTAAGCCGACAATGTGCATAAATATCACAGGTATGATATTTATTGTTGTTATGATTATCTGAGGTTTTGACAAACTAGCCCTGGTTATGGACTATTTAGTCACCACTGGTTCTATACGTGGTATTGTGACCCGCCCTGGGGTAAACCGCCAGGGCACTTGTGATCTATTTGCGTGCAGGAAAAATGATAAATCTGACCTGCATAATTGATGATATCATGAGCATAAGTGGCAGATCTTCACATGACGGATCAACAGTGTTATGCAAACAAAACGTGCATGATGGCACGGCAAATCAGTGTTTAACTAGCCTATTACATGGCTCTATGGACCCAAATGAATAAGTGTTTTTCAAGCAATGCTTGGTGATGCCAGTTATGAACCGGCCAGCGGATCAGTTCTTCTGAGTCTTGGCGGATGAAGCCTCTGGATCATCTTGCGCTTCTTCTTCTTCTTCAGCTCCTTGATTATCTGTAACGCCCGGATAATCAAGCTACAGTAATCCCACGCTAATGGTGCCACGTCACCACAGTTACTGTTGCTAATCTACCGTTAGGTCAAACCGTTTCAAAATTCAAATTCAAAATTAAAGTCAACGATAAAAGTTTTTCAAAATTTAAAACAAAAATGTTCAGGAGGTGCCATATTTTGCATAAGTAAATATGGTGTAGTAAACACATTTTTATAAAATGCCTAAATAATTTAAATTGAATTAAAACAGAAAAGAAAATAAGTAAAAGAAAAAAAAAAGAGAAAACCCTCCCCCCACTGGGCCGACTGGCCCAGCTGGCCATCAGGCCGCCCGACCGGCCCACCCCTGCCTCAACCCTCGGGCCGGCCCACCCCGCGCCCCCACTCCCTTATCCCCCCCACTCCCCAGGGTCCCGAAACCCTAACCCACCACTCTTCCCCCACGTCGTTCCCCTCCTTCCCCCCGATCCAGATCGGATCGGGGCTCGCTCGCACGCGCGCGCCTCGGGCCCGACGACCCCGCCGCCTGGACCTCGCCGGCGCCTCTTCCCCACCGGCCTGCTTCCTCCTCCCCCGCCGGCCTGCTTCCCCCACCTCAACGGCCTGCCTCCTCGTCGCCCGGTCGTCGCCGTCAACCGCCTCGCGCCCCGCTGCCAATCCCCCTACGGCCCCAGTGAGCCCCGCCTCGCTCCCTCCCTCTACCTCGTGCGCTCGCGCTCGTCGCCGCGGTCCCCGCCGATCTCGCCCACGGTTGACGCGCTCCGGCCGCGTCCGATGCGCGCTCACCGCGCCGTGCCCGCGCCCGCACCTCGCCCCGTTCTGCCCCGTCGCGCACACCCGCACCTGGCCGCCGGCCCGCGCCCCTTCTGCCCTGCCGTGGCCTCGCCGCTGCCACGCCGGCGAACCCCCCCCCTTGCCGTGGCCCCGGCTGGCCGCGTCTAGGTCCAGCGCCCGCGCTCGCCCGCGCGGCGACCGAGTCCGACCGCGCGCTCGTGCGCGCCCACAGCCGCACGCGCGCCCGCTCGCCCGTGTGCCCGCGCCCACTATGGCCGAGCCCGGACAAGTCCGGTGCCCAAAGGGCCCGGGCGGACATGTCCGCCCCTGGCCTATGACAAACGGGGCCCAGCCCCAGAACGAAATAAAAAAAAGGAAATGAAAAAAATAAAATAAAAATAAATAATAAAAATAATTAATTAATTAATTAAGATAATTAATTAACTTATTTAATCATGTTAATATTAATTAATTAAGATTAATTAAACTAATAACTAATTAACCTAATTAACTACTGATAATTAACTAACAGTCACTGACAGGTGGGACCCACCTGTCAGGTTGACCAGGTCAACGGTCAACGTTGACTGCTGACGTCAGCATGACATCATGCTGATCTCATAAATCCAAATTTCGAATTAAATTAAATAATTAATTAAATTCCAGAAATTAATAAATTCTTTTGAAAATCATATCTTTTAATCCGTAACCCGGATGGAAATACTTTGTACATGAAAGTTGCTCAGAACGACGAGACGAATCCGGATACGCAGTCCGTTCGTCCACCACACCTCCCTAACCTATCGAACTCGCAACTTTCCCCCTCCGGTCCGTCTGTCCGAAAACGCGAAACATCGGGAATACTTTCCCGGATGTTCCCCCCCTTCGCCGGTACCACCTAATGTCGCGTTAGGACACACCTCACACTGCTCATTGTCATGTCACGCATCGTCATGCTTATGTTTGCATTGTATTTACTGTTTCTTCCCCCTCTTCTCTCCGGTAGACTACGAGACCGGCGCTGCTGCTGCCCAGTTCGACTACGGAGTTGACGACCCCTCCTACTTGCCAGAGCAACCAGGCAAGCCCCCCCTTGATCACCAGATATCGCCTATTCTTCTCTATACTGCTTGCATTAGAGTAGTGTAGCATGTTACTGCTTTCCGATATCCTATCCTGATGCATAGCCTATCCTTGCTACTACTGTTGTTACCTTTACCTGCAATCCTACATGCTTAGTATAGGATGCTAGTTTTCCATCAATGGCCCTACATTCTTGTCCGTATGCTGTGCTATACTATCGGGTCGTGATCACCTGGGCGGTGATCACAGGTATATACTTATATACTAAATACATGACACATGTGATGACTAAAGTCGGGTCGGCTCATAGGAGTACCCGCAAGTGGATCTTTGTGGCGGAGCGACAGGGCAGGTTGAGACCGCCTAGGTGAGAGGTGGGCCTGGCCCTGGTCGACGTTCGCGGATACTTAACACGCTTAACGAGATCTTGGTATTTGATCTAAGTCTGGCCATTTGGTCTATACGCACTAGCCATCTACGCGGGAGTAGTTATGGGTATCCCGGCGTCGTGGTATCAGCCGAAGCTCTTTTTGACGTCAGCGACGGAGCGGCGCGCGCCGGATTGGACTGGAACGCCACTAGGCTAGGTCTGCTTCCGGCCGCCCTCGCAACGTGCAGGTGTGCAATGGGCGATGGGCCCAGACCCCTGCGCGCATAGGATTTAGACCGGCGTGTTGACCTCTCGGTTGAGCCTAGGTGGGGCTGCGACGTGTTGATCTTCCGAGGCCGGGCATGACCCAGAAAAGTGTGTCCGGCCAAATGGGATCGAGCGTGTTGGGTTATGTGGTGCACCCCTGCAGGGAAGTTAATCTATTCGAATAGCCGTGATCTTCGGTAACAGGACGACCCGGAGTTGTACCTTGACCTTATGACAATTAGAACCGGATACTGAATAAAATACACCCTTCCAAGTGCCAGATACAACCCGGT
Organism: Aegilops tauschii subsp. strangulata; assembly: GCF_002575655.3. NCBI lineage: Eukaryota > Viridiplantae > Streptophyta > Magnoliopsida > Poales > Poaceae > Aegilops > Aegilops tauschii. Next base: position 461,939,312 of record NC_053041.3, on the reverse strand, counting down.
GATCGCTCTCTAACAGGGCGACGAGGAGGGGATCGCCGGGTAGGATTTATGCTATGCGATGCTACTTGGAGGACTTCAATCTACTCTCTTCTACATGCTGCAAGATGGAGATGGCCAGAAGCGTAGTCTTCGACAGGATTAGCTATCCCCCTCCTATTCTGGCATTCTGCAGTTCAGTCCACTGATATGCCCCTTTACACATATACCCATGCATATGTAGTGTAGCTCCTTGCTTGCGAGTACTTTGGATGAGTACTCACGGTTGCCTTTCTCCCTCTTTTCCCCCCTTTCCTTTCTACCTGGTTGCCGCAACCAGATGCTGGAGCCCAGGAGCCGGACGCCACCGTCGACGACGACTCCTACGACACTAGAGGTGCCTACTACTACGTGCAGGCCGCTGACGACGACCAGGAGTAGTTAGGAGGATCCCAGGCAAGAGGCCTGCGCCTCGTTCGATTTGTATCCCAGTTTGTGCTAGCCTTCTTAAGGCAAACTTGTTTAACTTATGTCTGTACTCAGATATTGTTGCTTCCGCTGACTCATCTATGATCGAGCACTTGTATTCGAGCCCTCGAGGCCCCTGGCTTGTATTATGATGCTTGTATGACTTATTTATGTTTTAGAGTTGTGTTGTGATATCTTCCCGTGAGTCCCTGATCTTGATCGTACACATTTGCGTGCATGATTAGTGTACGGTCAAATCGGGGGTGTCACATTATCCATTGGCTGGAAGTCAGGTGTAGACTAGTTGATACTGGTCAAAGCTCGAAACACAGCCTCGTCATCAATAAGGTTGGATGGATCAATGTCTGGAGCGAAGGTGTGCTTACGCGTTGGTGGGATGAGATCCACCTCTTGATGAACCGACGCCTTTATCTTCTTATTTTCGGCATCATAAGCCGCCTGGTATTGGGATAGATTGGTCTCTTCAGCCGGTTTGCTTGTTAATGGATGTATTGCTCTTGCTATTTCTGCAAAGTCATCAGCACTGAAGGGAGGCCCGTCTTCCTTTACACTTGGACAACCATTGGCCAAGTCTTCTGGATCAAGATCGGCCTGCCACGCCTTTGCCCGGCTTAAAGCAGTCAAAGCGCTCGCTCTGGCAGATGCTTGCTTTAACTCGTCGATCCTTTGGGGCAGCACTGATAGCCTCTCCAATGTTTTCTTGATAAGGGTGGGCGGATGTTTCTTATGCATAGCAGCCGCAATGGTTCGTTGAGCGCCAGTGTATAGCTGTTCTATGAGAGTGTAGACAGCCTTAAGCTCGATGCGCATGTCTGAGCCCAACATGACACTCCGGGAGCCTGTATCAGTAAAGTTCTTGGTAAACCGGCAGATGATTATGATATGCTTGTTGGGGTGAAGATTTAATGTTTACTACTTACCGAAGATGGCTGATGACATACTATTGATCTGATACCTTAAACCGGACAGCTCGTCAGTCACCGGTTTAAGAGCTGCCTCAGCAGCTTCTGCTCTCTTTAGTAGAGCTACTTTTTCAGTCTCCCAGCCAGTTTTATCAGCACTGAAGCCCTATTTCAATTGTTCAATGTTTTCCAGTGCAGTCTTCAGTTCTGACTTGGCCTTGGACATCTTAGATTGCTGAGTTTTAATATTGACCCTCAGATCATTGATCTGTGAATCTTTCTCAGTTAGTTCAGCCTGCGACATGAACAAACATGGAAGGTATTATGAGTATGATTGTTTTTGGAGTCCCAAGCACAATACAAGTATTTTCCTTGGCACTTGGGGGCTAATGCCTATTTGCTCTTTTCAAAGAAAAACTTATCTGATGACCCGGGCAAATTAATATGTTCCGGTTTCTAAAGATTACATGCTGGGATATTGATTTCCACCATGATGATAAGTCCCGGTTTATTCATACTGATTAAACCCGCCCTTGGGGGCTACAGATGCAAAGTTGATCACTGTTAATTGAAGTCCCAGCTTAACTTGATAGTTTAAGCCGGACCTTGGGGGCTACTAGTGATGATGTTCATCTATTTGTGACTATTGAAAAGTCTCCAGTATATTCAATTCTATCATATTCTATAGACATGGCGGCTAATAGAGATATATTTATGGGGAGGATTTTGTTGGATTACCTCATAACTCACCTTCATTAAGTTGACCAAGCCGGCTTCAAAGTCACGGCTGGTATACAGACAGTTCAAGTAACTGGAATGGATCTCTTGGGCGCTGAACTGAGCATAGCTTTCCAAGTCTACTTTCCATTTGCCTTTATCAGCAGCAGAAAATTCTTCTTTGGCGTTGTGCTTGGATAAGGCAGTAGTGTTACCCGGCGCTGTATAACCAAGCCCGGTGATGATGACATCGTCAGTTTTTTCTTCAGCGGGCCTGATGGGACTTGGCGGTTTAGAGATGACCGGCTCAACATCTATTTGGTGCATGGTGACGTCGTGCTCTTCTGGTGGCGGGTCGTCAATGGTGGCTTCAGCAATTGGATGAGAGGATTCTGGCTGTTGATTTTCCGGCTCAGAAGGGTTGGAACCATCAGTCGGCTTGTTCAGTTTCGCCTTTTTGCTGGTTTTGGCCTGGCCACTGAGAATAAGAAATACACAGATGTTAACATATCAGTCAGGCATGAAGTTTCAAGTGATGGAATACACCCATGGAATACACCCTTACCCAGGCACGGTTTTGAAGGTTGTAATTTGAGTTCCAGTTGAGTCACCGGAGGAGGAATGAGATGTTCCCTGATAGTTTGAATCGGAAGGTTTATGAGGTTGACGGAAAAGACCCGCCTTGGGATAAAATAAGTCAGAATATTTAAAACCTCCGGTCGACGTTTGCGAGGTGCTGGGGTGTTCGGTAAGCCGGAGGATAAAATTCCACCGCCGCTGTTCCGGGTTGTGTGGCGAGCTTCATGTTGCTGTTTCTTCAAAATAAATTTCGGATCCAAGTGAGCTAAAGGGTGAGAAAATCTTACTTTCCGGCTTGCTTATCGGGTTTTCTGTGTTGGCAGAGGGTCTGAGCTGGAGGAAAGAGTAATTACCTCTTCGTCATCTGCATAGCTGGCCTCCGCATCATCCTGATAATAGTCATTGTCAATAAGATGTATAAAAAATGAGCCGAGAGAGTCAAGTTCTACCTCCGACTCGTCATCATCATCTTTATCATCCAAATTGAATAATTCAGCAGTATTGGGCTTCTTCTTAGCAGGCCTTTTGGTAGCCTTATTCTTTGTCCGGGTTTTCTTTGGCTTCTATGGCAACTTCTTGGTCCAAAAGGGTGAGTCGGCCTGTAAACATCGAATGAGTATGAACAGGTAGTGCAAATAAAAATTATGAGTCAAGGATGAGCTTGATTTAAAACTTACCGTCGGCGGTTTATTCAGAACGCAGAAAGGATTCAATCCGACTTTACTGCAATCTTCCAAACTCTCATTCAGCAGGGTCTTTGTCATATTATTGATGTCTTCCTCAGTCATTTCGGTTTGACAGTGGCGCTGAGGATCTGTTAGCTCGCCGGTATACTCACACATTAAACCGGGCCGGATGCTTAGAGGCAAGACTCTTCAGGCGACCCAACAGAGAACTAGATCAATTCCGGTCAAGCCGTTGGCCATCAGAGCCCGGATCTTTGCGAAAACCGACACATATTTCTTCCATTCTGTTGTGCTGATAGGGTCTGGAAGATGGTGTCTGCTACTAAGCCGGCTGGCGCGGTAACCCGACAGGGGATTTTCTCCTTCTGGCGAAGTATCTTGGCAATAAAACCAAGTCTGGTTCCAGTCTTTGGGGTGACTGGGAAGATTGGCAGCTGGGAAGATGGCTTCTTTCCGGCGCTGTATAGATAGGCTACCTAGCTCCAGGCTAGGTCCATCTGTGAATTCGTTCTGCCGGTTCAAGTAGTAGAACTCCCTGAATAATTCTACGGTGGGCTCCTGTTGAAGGTACACCTCACAGAAAACTTGGAAGTTGCAGATGTTTGAGACAGAGTTTGGTCCGATATCTTGTGGATGAAGCTTGAAGAAGTGCAGCACATCTCAGAAGAATCTTGAGCCAGGAGGGCTGAAGCTCCGGTCCATACGATCCATAAAAATCACTACCTCACCATCTTTGGGCTCAAGGCGAGTTTCATTACCCGGAACCCTCCAATGGATGACTTCTTTTTGGCTAAGATGCCAGTCTGAACATATTCTTTCAAGTCTTCCTCGGTGACCCGGGGAACGACCCAGTTGCAGGCGGTGACAGTCTTGACCATCATGAGAAACAAAGGCCTAAGAGAAAGAAACATTACCGGCTTAAGATCATGCTATTAAATCGGACCATTGATTCAAAGATAAAATGCTATAAACAGTTAACAGATTAAGCCACCTTTGAAGTACTGGCGGCTTAAATGGGGACTAATGGTACCTACCGGATTAAGGATTCTGCTGTTAAGACGGACAGAGCTTAAAAGTCAAGATGTATTTTGCAAAATCAAATTATAAGGAGGAAAGCATGGTTAAACCGGAGAAGCAGTGCTGGGTTATGCAAGTTATGAAGCATATGGTGGATCACAGTTTACAGTATAAGCCGCCGTGGTAGTTATGGTACTTCAAATTTTACTAAGTATTGGATAAACAGATTTCGCAAGTTGGAGCAATAATTTTGGATCTACCACGGTTCAGAAAAGCAGTAAAATTCTAGCCTAAGGTGGCGGCAGTGGAAAAGTGTGGATGTGCCGATGAGATCTTCTATGGAGAGATGCTACTCTGATGATAAAAATGAATGCTAAAAACTACTTCCGCGCAAGGTTAATGACCTATCCAAAGTAGAAGCTATTGGAGTTGAGGGAAACAAAGAAGAACGACAAGAATGCCGATGAACTGTCCAAACCCTAACGCAGATCTGAGGTGAAAAGATAGGTGCACTTACAGGAGATGAGGAGCAGCGGTGATGCACCGGAGTTCTCTGGTCGAATCAGGTCGATGCAGCAGCCTGAGCTGGTGCGGCAGTCGGAGGTCGCGGCGGCAGAGCTCGAGCGCAGGTGCGGCTGTGCGAAGAAGGAAGACGAAGACGAGGAAGCGAGGGAAAAATGATAAAGACCCCTGTCCCTATTTATAAGGGGGTGGATACAAGGCATGCACGGGAATCGAGGAGACTGAAACCATCATGTGGCTATATGGATGCCTCGATTTTCGAGATGAGTATTAAGATAAGGATCAATTAAGATATTGTGGATTGCGTGTGAAATTAGTGCGAAGTGACGTCATGGCGGTTTAAGAAAATTCTGTGAGCTGACGTCATGGCGGGTTACAACACGGTTTATCAAACAAGTGGTGCAAGATTTTGACATGACAGCTATTGAAGATTGACATGAACAAGTTCAAATCAACCTGGGGCCTAATGTTGGGGATATGACTACTGGGTACGAACCGCCCAGGAGGGCCGGGTCATACCACTGGCGGCTTATCAATGAAAATGGCGGATCATACAAGCCCGTTGACGGTCCAAGACCCAGAGGCGACTAGAGGCCCAGGAGGATGAACCGCCATATGTGTATGACTTGTTTTGTAAGGCAAGCGTAGTTAGTCACCGAGCCGGACACGTTGTGTATGAGCCGTCCGGGACTTCGTGAGCCGCAGGGCGTCTACCTGTGTATAAAGGGACGACCCGGCGGCGGTTTAGGGCAAGAAACAACAGATCGAGAACTAGGTCAAGCGTATTCGCTCCTTGGTAATCGAAACTCAAACAATACCACCTCAAACTGGATTAGGCCTTTACCTTCACCGTAATGGGCCGAACCAGTATAAACTCTGTGTGTCATTTGTCCCGATTAACCACTTTAAGCTAACCTAATTGCAATCGCTCCACGACTAAGTCCTTCTGCTAGGACATCTGCCGTGACAATTCCACGACAGAAACCCAATTGCTTCTCCTCAGAAAACAAGCTAGACACATTCAGCAGGTTCTGAACTTCCTCCTTAACAGACAATGGACATGCTCACCGAGCAGGATGGAACACTTGTTGAAATTTGGACTCTGCCCAGTAGCATTACCCTGTAAAGAAATATAAAAGTGTTTAGATTACTATTTTATAGTTATCTAAACACTCTCATATTTTTTTACGGAGGGAGTACGTCTACGTTTAAATGTGTGAGCGTACATGTACGTCCTTAAAAGTTTATGTTTGTACTGTGTTTAAGAAAAATGTCGGTTTTATAATCAGCACTACCTATTACCAAATCCTTGAAAATGGAGTCTGAAAAACATTAGATTTGTCGGCGTCGTGTTTACGCTAAAAAATCAGTAGATTTGTCCGCGTCGTGTTTACGCAGCCTCTTCTGTTCTTTTTCGAATTGTGTTTACGCAGCTTTGGTCAGTCATCTCTGTGTGTCCTCGTTTGGGTTAAGATCCCTCAAAAAAAAAACTGCGATCTGAAGAAAAGTCGAGAAGAGTTGAGCTCAGCCGCATGGAGCCTCGGAGACTCGGACCGGTCCTTCCACGCCAACCCAGCCAATGCGGCGTCCCCGCTGGCACCTCCCGGCCAACCACGCCACGCCACGTCACTCCTCTGACGCGCGCTCTCCTTTTCCGCGGTTACGCCCAACTGCTATAACACTCGCCTCCTCTGACCCCCGGGAGCCTGCGACCGATCCCCCTCGCCGGCGAACACAACCGCACAAACGAACGCGCCATGGTGTCCGCGCGCAAGGGCCAGGGCCGCGGAGGCGGGGTCCGAGGCCCTCCCCGCGTCGACGGTGGCGGCGGCAGCCTGGCTTCGCGCGTGGCCGTGCTCGCCTTCTGCGTCGCCGGGATCTGGTCGTCCTACATCACCCAGGGGATCCTCCAGGAGACGCTGTAAGCACCCTCTGTCTTCCCCTCATCCCCAATGGTGTTGGCTCGCGACAGAGAGAAACATGGCTGAGTTCGCCGGGTTCTCTGCTTTTTCCCCTCGACTCAGATCGACGAAGCGATTCGGGCCGGAGGAGCGGCGGTTCGACCACCTCGCGTTCCTCAACTTCGCGCAGAACGTCGTCTGCTTCGTCTGGTCCTTCATAAGTGAGCACCCTCGAGCTGCGCTTTTGCATTTCTCGCCGAATGCGGCCGTGGTTTCGCTGCTCTTGGATGGCGATTGCGTGTGAAGGGGTCGTGACTTTGGTCGGTTCCTGCAGTGATCAAGCTGTGGTCGGGCGGTAGCAGCCCTGCCGGGCGGGCGCCGCTTCTCAAGTACTGGGGCGTCAGCATCACCAACACCATCGGCCCGACCATGGGGATCGAGGCGCTCAAGTACATCAGCTACCCGGCTCAGGTTTGGATCCAGCTGCTCTTGCCGTCTCAGCTTCTTCGGTGTGCAGTATTCTGTGCGGATGTTGCATTTGCAATTAGGTGTTGATTGGGTTAATCGTTAATGTAGTAAGTGGTGGTTATGGAGTAGGAATGTTCTAGTCTTGAGTTAGTTAACTGTGCTAAGAAATTGGCCAATGGGTGATTGGAGTTCTTAAGGCAGCACTATGGGCTTACCAACCTAAATGGGATACTTAGTTGCCACTGGATATCACATTTATGTACTCCCTCTGTCCGGAAATACTTGTCGGAGAAATGGACGGAGGGAGCAATCTTGAGTATACTGATACTTTTCAATCTATGTTTAATCCTATACGCGAGAGTGCATGACATTATACTAATTCATCCATAACTATTAGAAAAGTGGTAACACGTCTGCTTCATATGATCATATCTCAAACCTTGTGCGGAATTGGAATTTGATCATTTAGTTAAATAGCAAAGATGTGTTTCAAATGGATGAAATATGTTTTTCTTTAATGACGCCCAACACTACTGGAAATCAAGGATTTGAACTATTTTCTTTCTGTAACAGGTTTTGGCAAAATCTTCTAAGATGATTCCAGGTGAGTTTTGCATATATTTATGCATACAATGCAGTTTTTATTTACACTTTTTTTCGTATGAATGCTGCATATAATGAGTTGTGTTGTGATTGGTACGCCAGTTCACCTCATCATTTACTGAGTAAAGTAAAGTACACCATTTTACGAATTTCTAAAAACTGCATTTTATTGTTATGCCCACTAACTGTCAAGTATATGCAACCACCGATAAACGAACTAGGATGTTATTGTTCTTCATGAAATTGTCCGAAATGACTAAAGTAGACTCGCAGACAAATCTCTGTACACTACTGAAACTTTTGGAACTTCAGTTCCGTTTTTCAATCAAGCATGTGCGGAGTGGGGCATTTTGTATCATAAGGAGCATTTTATTCCATTTTGCCAGCATGTTATTGTTTCAGCTATCAGTACGCCCTGCACAACTGGAAACCCTACGTGCATTGTTTACATTTCCAATCTCAAGCATGTATAGTTGGTGTCACATAAGTAACTGTTACTGAGCAATCTGTGCTAGGTGTTTTGAGTAACGTTAACCTTTCATGCTTCTCAGCCTGGACAGCTTTGTACTGGTCTTTCTAACTGTTGATTCATTATGCACAGTTATGTTGATGGGAACTCTACTCTATGGTGTTAAGTATACACTTCCAGAGTACTTTTGCACCTTCCTTGTTGCCGGGGGCGTGTCATCCTTTGCATTGTTGAAGGTAAGGAATTCTTCATTTTCATATATTAATCAACAAACCAGCAATGAGCTTTGCATGCCTTTGATGAGGCCTCTGAACGCATTAAAATCTTTTGCCGATCTATAGTTTTAAACCTAGAAAAGATAACTTATGTCATATTCCATATGGTTCTTTTTTCTGATTAAGTATGGACTACAAGACACATCAAATGATCAAAATCATTATAACTAAACCTCTGCTTAGCTAGCTTTTATGTAGACCCTGAGAAAGAAAAGACACATCAAAATGATTATACTTAAAGTCACTTCTGAAGTTTTTGTTTGTTTTTACTGAATCAGACAAGCTCGAAGACTATCAAGAAGCTTGCTAACCCTAATGCTCCTCTTGGCTACGGATTGTGCTTCCTCAACTTAGCTTTTGATGGCTACACTAATTCGACCCAAGATTTGATAAAGTCCAGGTAAAGATATCTATCAGTTCCACTTCAAAGCAAAATTGTGATATATTTTTTCTGAATGGAAAGTAATATCGTATTATTGCAGGTACCCCAAGACTAACCCTTGGGATATAATGCTTGGCATGAACCTCTGGGGAACCATATACAATACTGTAATTATGTTTGTGGCGCCATTACTGTTCAGTAATTGGCCATATGCAAACGGTTTTGAGGCGGTGAGTTTTTGCCGCGAGAACCCAGAGGTAGCCTGGGACATTCTCATGTTCTGCCTATGTGGCGCTGTGGGTCAGAATTTCATCTTCCTAACCATCAGCCGATTCGGCTCTCTTACTAACACTACCATCACCACCACCCGCAAGTTCATGAGCATCGTCATCTCATCAGTTATCAGTGGTAACCCACTATCCATGGAGCAATGGGGAAGTGTCGTGATGGTCTTTTCTGGCCTCTCTCTCCAAATATATCTCAAATGGAAGAGAAAGAAGGGCAGGGATCACAAGGAATGAACTCAATTCTTATAAGCACATTTTGATTTGTAGCTTTCATTGCACACATTTGTTGTGGAGATATCCGGGATATCATTAATGTAGCCCGTTGAAATGATAGGAAAGAGATTTACATTTACAGAAATGTGTGACATGTATGGTAATCGCTAATTAGCTATTTAAAAACCGCTGGGTAGTCTATTCTACTCAGGGGAGTTGCATCATGAGCAATACGATAACTCATGTACTCGAACTTTGTCCATCTTGCTGAGTAATTAACAAAAAAATCATGTCATTATTTGTCATGAAAAATAGTTTTATGATGTTTCACTAACACGTACAAATATGTTGTCAAATCTGCATATTGGTACTGAGTCGAAAATGCCAAACGGGGACAGGAGGCCTTGATTTGAACCTTCAAAATTCAAACATGTATGCTTTAAAAAATTCTGAAAAAGAACACATATACAGAGACATAATTTACATGTGTAAATTTTCATATCGAAATACGTTAAAATGAGAGCTACACAAAAAAGACAAATGTAGAGTTTTTTAGCATACGGCCGATTGAAGAGAAGAAGTCGGCGATCAACATTGCTCCCGGTGAGAGTGATGAAGTGGCGATGGCGAGGTTAGCGTGGGAGAATCCTCGATAGGTTTAGAACGAGTTGAAGTTCTATTGAAAGCATGACCTTAAAAAGAAGAAGAAGAAGGTGAAGAAGGATGACGAGGCCGGCCCCTCGGCCCCTCGACAGTGATCCCCATCGAGACCAACAAGGAGGAGGAGAAGGAGGAGGAGCTCCACAACTCTGATGACCCTGACTTAGACTCATTCTGAGCCTAGTTCGTGAGCGATACGGCGTCTGACGAGTAGTTTTATGTCTGGGGCGATGGTGAAGTAGTATTGATATGATCTAGTTTGTAGTATGAACTATGTTAGATTGAAATGAACTTGGTATGTTTGAAATGATCTAGTCATTACAAATTATACATCACCTATCGGAGCGCTAGTGTCCCATTGCCTATTTACATCATTTTATGGGGTTGGAGGCTTTTATGATGTAAATAAACATTTTTGGTGATGTATAATTTACTCGAAGGCCAATTTAATGATGTATTTTACATGATTTATCGGAGATGTTTTTAGATGGCCGACCTGTTCACGGACAGTGAGTTCGTTTTGCGACACCGCGTCGGAGATGCCCTGAGCTCATGCTGTGCTCGTGCCTTGCGGAGACGTGGAGACTTCGTCGACTTCCCTCCACTCTCGGATCTATATCTCCAGAGAACCACGCCGTCTCTTCCCAAAAACTTAGCTCAATGGAAAGATCCTCAGCTACACCGCACTTCCTGTTCGTCACCACGCCGATGCAGGGCCACATCAACCCGGCGCGCCGCCTCGCCGCCCGAGTGATGGCGTCGATGCCGGGCGCGCGCGTCACTTTCTCCACCGCCGTTGGAGGCCACCGGCTCATGTTCCCCTCCCTAGCGACCCCCGACGAAGAGACCGTCGACGACGCCGGCGTGCTGTACGCCCCCTACTCCGACGGCTTCGACGAGGGGTTCAGGCCCGAGGTGCACGGCATGGCCACCTACAAGGAGCGCGCGCGCGCCGTGGGGCGCGAGACGCTCTCCGCCGTCGTCGCCGGCCTCGCCGCGCGGGGCCGCCCCGTGACGCGCATGGTCTATGCCTTCCTCGTGGGGTGGGCACCCCACGTCGCGCGCGTGCACGGGATCCCCGCGGCGCTCTACTGGATCCAGCCGGCCGCCGTGTTCGCCGTGTACTACCACTACTTCCACGGCCACGAAGCTCTCATCGCTTCCTGCGCCAACGATGCTGACCCCGACGCCGCCATCGAGCTGCCGGGACTACCGCCTCTCAGGTCCAGCGCACTCCCGTCGATCGTGTGTATCACCTCGCCGGAGCACCCGCACTACCTGCTGCTGGACATGATGCGCGATCTCTTCTTGGTGCTCGACGAGTACAAGCCCAAGGTGCTCGTCAACACTTTCGACGCGCTGGAGCCCAGCGCGCTCCGCGCAGTCGCGCAGTTCGAGCTCGTCGCCGTCGGGCCGGTGGTGCCGGACGAGGCATCTCCATCGAGCACGGACCTGTTCCGGCGCGACGACGGGAAGGGGTGCATGGAGTGGCTGGACACGAAGCCGGCACGGTCCGTGGTGTACGTCTCATTCGGGAGCATCCTTTCAATGAGCAAGCGGCAGGAGGAGGAGACGAGGCGCGGCCTGGAGGCGACCGGCCGGCCGTACCTGTGGGTGGCACGCAAGGGCGCCGGTGAATGCGCGACCTTGAACGGCGGCGACGACGACGGAGTGCGCGCGCAAGGGGTGGTGATGGAATGGTGCGACCAGGTGAAGGTGCTGTCGCACCCGGCGGTGGGCTGCTTCGTGACGCACTGCGGGTGGAACTCGACGCTGGAGAGCGTCACGAGCGGCGTGCCGATGGTGGCCGTGCCGCAGTGGACGGACCAGCCGACGGTGGCGTGGCTGGTGGAGGCGCGCATGGGCGTCGGCGTGCGCGCCCGGGCGGACGGCGAGGGCGCGGTGGACCGAGGCGAGCTGCAGCGGTGCGTGGAGACGGTCATGGGCGACGGGGAGGCCGCGTTGGGGATCCGGGCTCAGGCGGACCTCTGGAGGTGGCGGGCCGAGCAAGCGATCGTCGGCGGCGGGACGTCGGAGAGTAACTTACGTGCGTTCGCGTCGGAGCTGTGCTCTGACGTGAACGATGCACGAGGAGAGCACGTGACGTAAGCCGTGTCTCCTTTCGATCTGCGCATTGGGCGCGTCGAGAGTAATTTGGTCTGCATCACACCAATGGCGGCATGGCGTCACGATTGATGACACTTGTACTAGTAGTATGGTTTACATGTTTGTTTAGGGGAGCTAGTAGTAATCATCGATCTGCTGGCATGTGCAGATTTCCTGGACAAAAATGATGTCCTGAACACTTATTTAAACCAAATGGCAATTCATCTTGCTCTCATAATTGTTTTCTTGCAGGGGTAAGAGCATGGTCTGGGCTAATCTGACCTCTCATATGTTCACGGACTTGTCCCGACAGTGTTTCGCGGACATGCTTGGAAAACACCAGTTGTCCATGCATGTAACATTTATTTATTTTTTTGACCCCAAGACCAGCAAACGTTCACTGTGAGGGATGACATTTGTGAACGACATTTGATGTAATTTGTGTTCACCGAACATGGCAGTTTCAGTTAGCGAGCATGGCAAGTTCACTGCAGTTTTGTTTTCCGTCAAAAAATTGTCGTGCTTGCAAATTAAATTGTCATATTTGCCGTCCTCACGGCAACTAACCTTGCTATCAAAATATTGGCAATTTCCATCGCTCGCGACGAACGTCCGCTGATTATGATTATCATTTTTTCTACGGGAGAAACTTTTGATTTATTCATAATCAATTATGGCAGTATAAAGAGCATCAGAGGTAACAAAAAATACAACCAGGTTCATGGACCACCTAGCAATGACCCACAGGACCAGCACACTAGAGCGGCAATCATAATCGATGAAGAGAGTCGTAGATTGAAAGGATCAAACCTGTAAACATCCAAACAAAGACGAGCGAAGACCTGATCCAAACAGACGATCGGAGACCAACACTGACCGGACCCCGCAAGATCCAACGATGGTAGACGCATCAACGGGACATGGATCAAACATGGGAGGCATTATTCCTACCGAGGGACATCTAATGAGAGCAGGGTCGCTCCCGCCGGCGCAGAAGGGTTGGGGAGGTCCTCCGCACCTCCATTGCCCAAAGGCATCGGAGATGGGCGGACTGGCAGTGGCGCCGATGGGGGAGGAGGAGAACCTGGGGTCTTCTCTTGTGGAGGAGGAAGTAACGCATGTGTGTATGTGCATGCAAAATTCACCCTCTATTTGTCCCCAGATCCTCAAATTGTCTAGACAAATGCATATGATTGAGGGATGAAAAGAAAGAAAGGGAAGTCAGGAAAAAAAGAGAGAAAGTGGTACGGGATGAGCTGGGTCCGACATGGCGGGTTGTTTGAACACGCCCGTTTTTCTCTTCAGATATGGATTGGGTTTGGCGGTTTGCAAACAACCCGAGCATGCGAGGATGATTTGTGGGCCTCTGTTGAAGAGATTTTTTTGTCTGAGTTGTCCATCCGAACATATGTGTTTGATTTGGGGGTCTGGTTGGAGATGCTCGAATATAGCAACAACATATGTCCCACATAGAGGTGTGGACATGGGGATATGTGCAATGATGAAATATCTTAGCAAATAACATTGTCATGTATGAACCCCCCCCCCCCCCCACACACACACAAACTTCATATAGCTAAGAGATAATGCCTTGATGTGACATTTTTTCATGTTAGTATATTTTCTCTCTTCTAGTTTCAACACTAGTATACTAAACAATATATTCATCATAGTTTCAACTTATTAGTACAAATTGTATTCTTTTAGTTATAAAGTTAGTTTTTTTCCTCTCTTCCACCCCCTAAAGGCGATAAGGAAGAGAGCCTTCGTTCCCCACCCGCCCACCGTTGGCACTGATCCCGCGAGCCCCTCCCCACCTACCTCTTTGGCGGTGTAAGTGGTGGGTAATGTCGATGCCTTGATGTTGGCTCGTGGATAGGCTAGGTTAGGGTTTCATGTTGGCGCGCCCTTGGTGGTGGCGGTGACATTGGTATGGTGAACAAGGTCCCCTCGAGCTCTTCCCATTTTGACGATATCGTTTACAATGAGGTCATGGCTTATAGGGTTTGTCGACCTAACATTGGCGTCTTTGCTTTGCAGGTGGGTCTTCAATCTCGTCTCCTTCACGTTGGTGTGGTCTCTGGTGCCAACGTGAAGCATGTGAGAAATAATAGAGGCTTGACTTTTGGATATGTGGCTCTTCTGCCAGCGACAATTTCTTATCCGAGCATTGGTCCGATAGGATTGTGGCCTTGATGACTTTTCATCCACGGTCAACAACGAAAACCCGACTTTGGCAATAGAGAGGTTTGCGGCGGTACACCATCGACCCGTTCGGGAGAAAGAAGATGGTCGGGCCCAAGGGTTTTGATGCAATCTTTTTTATTTCCTAGGGTGTCTGTACTGCTGTTTGGCTAATATATTTAGTTTTTTTTATAGTTTTTTCACTTTTCTATTTTGAGTGTGTGTGTTTTTAGAGCAATGAGTGTTTGTTTCTTTGTGGAGCTGTATGTTTTAATGTGGAGCTGTGTGTGTGTGTGTGTGTGTGTGTGTTTGCAGTGGAAGTTCTCTGTGTGAGCCACAGGGCTAGGCCCGGGGAGGAAGAAGATGTTGACTTGTCATCGCTTAATTGTGCTGACAAAAGCTCGGAGAACAGAAAAAGGGAAAACGAGCAGACAGCTCCCGTTAACTGTTTATCTCCCGGTTGATGCCTAGCTAGTGTTTCTCGTGTCGCCATCGTCGTCGCCATCTAAGAAATTTTGGTCCCCTCGTCTTCAACTGCCATCTTGGCGCTGAGAGGTGGGGGACCTCGGATCTTCAAGACATCTATGTTCTTCGTCAGAACCTAGTGATCATCATTTTTTTGTGAGAATAAACTTCCTCTCGTTCTTTTGGCAGTGCCATGAGGTTAGAGAGTTTTCTGTCCTCACAGATTCGATTATTTAGATCTGATGAGTTTATATTGTTGTGTCAAGCTTTTTTTTGTTGGTTTGGTTCTTTGTGGAGGTGAAATCTTTTATTGACACCATGGTGAAGATATAGTGATTCGACGACCTGCATTTTCAGGGGTTCATCCCCGGCCCAAGTACGTTCATCGATCAAGGCTTCCCATCTTTTTAGATGGGCGACTCAAGACGCTTTCAAAAACCATTATTGTTAATGTTCGTGCGGGTGAAAAAGTGACAAAATCGTTGCTCAGTCTAATTCTTTGAAGTGTTTTTTCGAGCACCGATTGATACCGCGAAGGTGTTTACAAGAGATTTCATTTTAATTCTTAGTCCTAAGAGTTACTTTGTATTTTCTTGGATATTGGTACAAATCAGTGTCTTTACCAGTATCAATAAAGTGTTACCATCACAAAAAAAAAATCAATAAAGTGTTAGAGGTGTTAAAAAAAACCGAGCAGAGGGCTCCCTCGGTTTCTCAGTTA
Source organism: Aegilops tauschii subsp. strangulata (assembly GCF_002575655.3). Classification (NCBI taxonomy): domain Eukaryota; kingdom Viridiplantae; phylum Streptophyta; class Magnoliopsida; order Poales; family Poaceae; genus Aegilops; species Aegilops tauschii. The sequence goes on along the minus strand of NC_053041.3, from coordinate 461,923,690 downwards.
CTCCGGCGGTCCGGCCAAACGAACCCGCTTCTCCCCCTCGGTCTCATCGAAAACCCCCTCGTCCCCTCCCTATTACTCTCCCCACCTGCTCTCCCCGCCGCTCCAGAATCGCCGCCACCTTGCTGCGCTCACCAACGGAACGCGCATCCCCTGTGCTCCCCCATCAGATCCCCCCCTCACGCATTCCGCCATCTCCCGAGGTAAGCCATCGCGTCCTACTTCACCTCCGCTCCCGATCCACGGAACCCCGCCTGTTGCTGCGCCGTTTGCCGGCTGGTTTCGCCCGACGAGATCCTCCGGGCACGGGCTGCGAGCTGGGCTGCCGTTTCCGGCCGGCGTCGCTGATTCTGGCCATGCCTTTATCCTTGTCGTGAGATCCTTTCTTGCTGTGATGAATTTGTGGTGTTCTGACTGAACAGGCTCGTAGCTGCTAGCACGGACGATGGCCCCTTGTGCAACTGCCGGCGCGCAGATGCTGGCCGCACGCCCCTGCGTCTCGGCCTCTCAGAGCATGCTCGCCTCGAGGGCGGCCGTCTCACGGATCGACCTGGCGCTCGGCGCTAGTAGCTTTGCAAGCTGTCCCAGAATCTCCTGCTCCAGGTCTCTCGGTTCTTCCAGGAGCAGCCCTGTCGCCGTAAGAGCGGTGTCAGGAGAAGGTAGCTCTTCTGGGCTGCCCATCGATCTTAGAGGTGAGCAGTGTCGGGAATGGTGGCAATTATGTTCTGGTACTTCTATGCATGTAAAGAAATTATGTAATTTGACATCACATCTTGTTGTAATTCTGTTTCGGTTTTCTTGGATCGTGAGATATTCATACAGATTTAGTGTACTAGTATACTAGTCATTCACCTTTTAGTACATGCCGCTCTATTTTCTAACACGGTCAGGTTCATGCATACCACTTCAACTGATTGCTAAAATTCCATCCTTGATTCATTATAAGTTTATGACGCATAGGGAATGGTATTCGCTTACTTTGGAGTTTAGCGGCTTAGTTGTGCACATGATATATTTTGAACCTTCTATTGAGATTAATTCGTTATAATCCTGATTCCTGAAAAACTACAATTTCTCTTATCAGCAACAACTGAAAAGTGGGTTTCCTGGGGATTGTATTTTATCGCTTGTTTGCCAAAATGGTAAAAAAGAAACCATGTTGCTCTAAATCACATTACCTGAAAGTTGGCATTCAGCTTACTACCCAGGGTACTTCAAAATTTATCAAAAAAACCGTGGAAGTTTCATTGTACCTACTAATCAGTAACCTCATGTAGTTTTATTTGCATGATTGCTGACATTATGAAAATTACGTAAATAGGTTTAGAGGAGGTTCGTTTATATTACTGTTTTGAGATTGCGAAGATGCGATGGTGCTCATGTTCTCGCACTAAAAAAACTAAGAAAGTGTGTAACTCATTATTCAGAAAACTGGATTTGATAGATAGCATAAAGCCTTCTCATTACTACATTTTTTTCTCATCATGCTGTGATCTTTCAGGGAAAAGGGCATTTATTGCTGGGGTTGCTGATGATAACGGCTATGGCTGGGCAATTGCGAAGGCTCTTGCCGCATCTGGTGCTGAAATTCTTGTTGGTACATGGGTGCCTGTATGTTGATCTGACCCTTGTGTCCATCATTCTGGAAGCTTTTGTTGATGAATTGTCTCATGGATAATTGTACCTTTGACAGGCACTTAACATATTTGAGACAAGCCTGAGGCGCGGAAAATTTGACGAATCACGAAAGTCTGTACTGTAGCTCTGGAAGTCTGGATAGTTATTTCTAGTTTTAGTCGGTGCACCACATATTTCTAAACACTTATCATTTTACAGTTGACTAATTTGTTGTTGGTACAGGCTGCCTGATGGATCTCTTATGGAGATTGTTAAAGTTTACCCACTGGATGCTGTCTATGATTCCCCGGAGGATGTTCCTGAAGATGTAATGCTCTATTTTTGTGTATGTCCTTGTTTGTTTTTCAATATGGCTTTCTGATGAACATTGTATTTCACTATGTTAGGTCAAAACAAACAAAAGGTATGCAGGATCGTCAAATTGGACTGTGAAGGTATGTCTATGAAACCATCTCCATCATATATGAGTACCTAATTTTTGAATTTGCTTCAAAACAACATCATGCACAATATTGTTAAGGTTAGCCGTGTAACAATGAGTGCATGTTAGGATTACAAGGGACACAATTATAACCATCTCCACTATATCACATAAACTTTATCCCTTCCAAACTCAACGCGGTTGCATGTGCCTTGAATTTGAGGTGGTAACGGTAGTAACGTATAAGTGGTACTTTTAGTGCTAGTTAGGGTCATCCTTGTAGCAATATATATTAGCCCTTTGGGCCTCATTGCAAAGCATGTTCCACTTCTGGCGCCTCTTCCAATTCAACAAATACGATCTGTTCTGCAACAGCTTGAGTTGGACTAATATATGAATCTGCTCATTTGACAGGAAGCTGCCGAATTAGTTAAGAAGGAATATGGCAGCATTGACATTCTTGTGCATTCTCTTGCTAATGGTCCTGAGGTAGCCTCTCCGTATTTTTTTACATTTATGTTTGCACACGCACGTGCATGACATCGTACTCAATATTTTTGTAGCACCTTCACTGAAAAATCACTTAACTTTATGCTTGAAGGTTACAAAACCTTTGCTGGAAACCTCAAGAAGTGGGTATCTTGCTGCAATTTCGGCATCCAGTTACTCCTTTGTTTCTTTACTTAAGCACTTCCTTCCTATCATGAATCCAGGTAATGCACATCCCTTCAGTACTATGCTAGTATTCATATAATTATCTTTCATACTGTATTTTTCCCTGGCCAAATCCACTATTGCTCGATTTAATTTGAGACCTTTTCATGCTTTATTTTTGTTTCAAATTTGGATCTACCTTCTAGCATGAATCTCAATGCAAGTGCCAACCTCTGTGATACAACTTATAGTCCACATGAGATGTTGGCATAAAATCCACTTTTCTAGGATCAAACCTTCTTTTACTGCATGCTGTCTCATCTTAGCTTTAGTTTGCATGTGAATCATGGTGGAGATGTTGTTTGGCTCTTATAACATGTCACATTTGCATGGAACTTCTAAGTGGACATCAGTACTGAAAAGTTCTTTCACCATTTATTAACTCTGCCCAGCTTAATAAAATAATGTGTTCTTGGACAGAACCTCGTAGCCATTATATTTTCACAGAACCTCGTAGCCATTATATTTTCACTGCTTCATGGGTTAAAATATTTTGCAGGGGGTGCTAGTATCTCGCTAACATACATTGCATCTGAAAGGACAATCCCTGGGTAAGTATTTCTTGAAGGTCTATGGAGATAAGCTATTTTTGCTTGTTATTAATTTGATAGTTTTTTGCTTATAGATATGGCGGTGGCATGAGCTCAGCTAAAGCAGCTCTTGAGAGTGATACAAAAGTAGGATTATCTCTACAATACTAAAGCACATTTTTGAACATGAGGTCTTTGTTTTGCATGATTAATACTATTTTTGACTTTTCTCCAAATTTATGTAGGTACTTGCTTTTGAAGCTGGACGCAAAGGCAAAATCCGAGTTAACACCATATCTGCAGGTATCCTTTTTCAGAAGAAACACGGTTTCTGACAGCTAACTTATCTTGGAGGAAACCTAGCATAATAAACGAGCGCACTTAAATTGCATTTTGTACAATTTAGTTCTAAGAAATCAATCACTATTTTCTTGGATGTTTGCTCAAGTCATTTAAACATGTCATAGTTACATTACTCGTCCATGGTAATCTGCTTTGTTTAGCTGTTAAACAGTTTGGCAGCACTTGGAAGTGTATCAAATTTGCTTCATTGTGATTTCTTGGATGCATATGTAGGTCCTCTGGGAAGCAGAGCAGCCAAGGCAATTGGATTCATTGAGAAGATGATCGAGTACTCTTATGTCAATGCACCATTGCAGAAGGAGCTTCTGGCAGGTTAAAATGATTTTTGTCTACATATAACTCACCGACTCCTTCCCTTGTTTTATTTTCGCAAAGACATGCAACTTTTTTCTAAGAAATGATATCTTATAAGAATGTTGGCATGTTGAACAGATGAAGTCGGGAACACAGCAGCATTCCTGGTGTCTCCTTTGGCTTCCGCCATCACTGGATCGACTGTTTACGTCGACAACGGACTGAACACCATGGGTCTTGCGGTTGACAGCCCCACAGTATCTTCGTTGTTGTGATTCTAGTAGGCGGACCTATTTTTCCCGTTTCACCGCGGCTTGATTGTTGAATAAGGAGCTTAGTTAGATAGCACTGTAAGAGGCTCTTGCTAAGAGCTGAGGGCAGGAGAAAAAAGAGAAGGGGGTGGCTGTTGAAAATGACCTTTTAAGCAGTCCAGTACCTCCTCTCTGGCCCATTTCTAATGTTATCTCAAATGTTGTTGTTGCTGATACTATGTTCAGTGTGGCTGGTTGGTGCCTCGACAAACTGTGTTATATATATACATCAGAAATTGTGTTCAAGAAATAAAGCAGGTATAGTTGGATGGTTGGGATCGTACTATACGAGATGTTTGCGCGGTATGGATGAGACAGGATTAACCCTGCACAAGCACAGAATCACCAATCACGCTCTCTTGAACTCTCTTTTGTACTTGTACTGATGGGGTTAGATCAGAGGCCAATGCTGACTGGGTTAGAGAAATGGCCATGTTATTGCTGTCCTTTGGATAAATTGAGCAATGTAAGTTCGTAACAATTCTGTGGTCCAGGAACATAAGAAAAAGAAAGAGAATAAGATATACTACTCCATCTGTTCACTTTTATAAGACCTTGAAGACATTTCAGACAATGTGCAAAATAACCTACTTTGAATTGTCTGAAACGACTTACAAAAGTGAACGGAGGGAGTACCAATCTATGACACTGCAATCGAATGGGAGGTTCATTTGGGCAATGCTAGGCGCCGGGCTAGAGGACTCGATCGGGTGCTCCTCTTGCCCGACCGGCCGTCTCCCAGGACGTCTGATCCCACTTATCTGTAAAATTTAGAGCATCCAATTGTTGCAACATGAAAATTCCACTTGCAATATTTTACGTGTGTACGCAACTTCGTTGCAATGTTTTCTCCGTGGTCCATTAAAAAGCACGCATAAAACATTGTTAGGTTTCAAGCATGTATATGCAATAAAACATTCTACGTATGCAACAAATACCCATCATTGCACTAAGAGATAATTGCATATTCATCTCTCAACTATTGTTGTAGTGTAGATTTTTTTTCTCTATTAATTTATTGTGATCCTCACCCTAAATCAAACTGCCAATGCCAGGCAACTAGTCCTCGTTAGCAATCAATCTCAATGAAAACATGATTTTGATCTGACGTGGCTAGGTGGAGGCCTTATGGTGTATGTGAGTGTTTTATCTGTCACCCCGATGACACGTAAGAGTACACGCAGCCCATTTAATTTAAGTCGACCACCCCCCTCTCTGTGTCCCTAAAAATTCCTTTCCCACGAACACTATTGGTGTTGGTAGCAAACCATACATCCATACCACTACTGTGGTGCCACCGCTAGCGGCGGCAAAAACTAAAGTCTAGCAGTAGTTGTGGGATTGAAATATTTAAACATGTTTTGAGGTCTAAAGAAGTTGTCTAGAACTCTAATACCCTGCTTGGATTGATTGTAATTTTTGTGTGCTCCCCGTTATTTAGTTCAAATTTGACATAATTGACATTACTTATTTGCCCATTTGGGTTAACACCGCAAACAATTATTACCATCTAATCCATATGCCGTAAGCCTCCTCTTAAAACTTTCTTTGTTGATGGTATCAACATGAATTGTTGATCTTATGCTACTATCTTTTACTTAGTAGCACATGATTTTACCAGACATATCACAAGAAAACACCTTAGTCTGCACATAGTACTTCATCCGTTTTTATTTAGTCCGTGTATTAGGTTTGATCAAAGTCAAGCTTTGTAAACTTTGACAAAGTTTATAAACAAAAATATGAACATATACAATAACAAATCAATATCAATAGATTTAATATTGAATGTACTTTCACATCATATAGATTTATTATGGTAAATGTTTATATTGTTTTCTATGAACTTGGTCAAACTTTACGAAATTTGACTTCAGTCAACTCTAATATGCAGAGTAAATAAAAATGGAGGGAGTACTTGTACTAGAAGCATGTCGCGCTCTCCGCTACACCGGCTCCTCCCTCGCACCTTCACATGGGCAACACTTAGTTGCACAAGTGAAGAAAACTATGGGCATAACCAACACATATAAAATAATCTTGTTCTTCTTTGGTCCTGCACTTGCTGACCTACAACAACACCTAGTTTGTGGCCTTCAAAGTTCAGATAAGAATTAGGATATGAAATCTTGGTAACAGAAATGAAATGACTTAACAAGATTTCCAAGCTTAAATTATCAGTTGCAAGCAACTATTTGAACAAATAACACCAAGAAACCCTGACTAAGCCTTTATCAGGGAAATCTGACTGGTTTTATTACCTTACCAAAGGTGAAAAACCTCCAAATTAATTGAAACAACATGCTTTGTTAGATGGAAGGAAAGAAAGAAAGACAAACGGACATCCATAGAATCACATGAAGTGCAAGCAGAATAAATAGGAAAGCGTGATATTGATAAATTAAGTGGGACAGATGCAAGCATACCCACAACAACAGAAACCAAATATAAGATTTAATCAAGTGATTGGCATGTGAATCGCCTACAATACGTAGGAAGCAACTTGAACGGGTGAATTAGGAGCGCTCGATCAGCCGCGTCACATGTCTGCATTTTATCAAACACATGCCATGTAGAAAATACATGTAGCTAAATATATAAAAGAATGGGGAATAGAAAGACAACCGAGAAAGGCCACACGCGCTCGTCGATATGTTCTTTGTTTTGCTGGCAACAAACTGAAGCACTTCCCCACCGACAATCTTGGCCCACGCACCCCAATCGCTTACCAAGAGGCTCACCAAGTGGCAAATCCCTCCATACCACCCAGCGTGAAGACCCGGTAAAAATTGAGACACAATGCAAAATCAGCAACTTCAATTGATTGTGAGGCCTTAAAACTTAGGGAGCATAGTGATGTACAAGATGTATTTAAGATGTGTATTATACATTTGCAAAGTACGACACTAGCATTTTGGAGACCCTAGTGCAAACTGGATACAACGGGCCAACGACTATATAGAGAAAAATGAGCACCTGCACGTGTATATGTATTATATACCATGAAAGTCATAATAAAAGCATAAACATTGGGAAAATGTAATTTTCGGTAGCAAATAAGGTCTTAATACACCATTGTATATGTATATGTGATTATAGGATATAAACGTTCATTATAAGATTCATGTACTCCAAAGAAAACGACTATTGAATTAACATAGTGTGGTGTCGGGGACGGGGCGGGGGGAGGACCTCCAAAGAAAACGACTATTGAAATAACATAGTGTGGTGTCGGGGACGGGGCGGGGGGAGGACCAGAGCCCTCCCCCCCCCCCCCCCCCCCCCCCTAGTATTCATGGTTGGCATAGTAAGGGATTCATAAAAAAGTCATTTTTTCCAGTAGTGTACTTATGTGTGTAGATGTATTGAGACCTTGTTTGAGTTGGGCCCTAAGCCATCATTCTTCTTCTCATGGTCTACAGTTGTCTGTGAAGGTTGTAGAATTAGTTCAGACCAGAGCTCTTTAAAAATGGTCCAACATGTTTTGCGGACTATCGATTTAATCAGCATGCTTGCTCGACTCGTTGCACATACTTAGCTCTCCTTAATAGTGTCACTTTTCGAGTTTTCTTCTAACAATGCCATCACCTACGCGTTGTGGATGCCCTTTCAGCCAATGGTCAAGTTAGATGAGGATGTTCAATAAAAAAAATCCTCCAAAACAAAATTTCTTAGTATTTCTTCCAAGGTTGGGGCTGCCCTTTGGCATGCACATAGCTCCGCCATTGATAGCAGTATCGACCAAAAGATTCATGGAATGCTCTGTGGCAACATTTTATATGCTCTTGCACCATTTGTACTCGTATGGAAGTAATTCTGGAATAGATCTTACCAAGTACACATAATATCTTGACAAGTGAACATTTTTGGTCTTGTGATCATTAGTGGGAGGGTTGTGCTGTGGGATTCTTAACTCAAAAATGCTTGTGACGATGTGCCATTTCAGTATTATCTCTGCCATGCATATGCCATTGCAAGTACAGAGTAAGTTGTTGTAATTTTATAGGCTTTTAGGTAGAAAGGTTGCACCATGCCTTTCTATCCCAATGATGTTACTTAGGATATCTAGGATGACCATTTTCACAGGTGTATATACTGCATAGCAAGAAAGTCATCATAAAGGCATAAACATAAAAAATATAACTTTCAGAAAATAAGGTATTAGTACACCATATGTATGTGATTTCGCCAAAAAAAGGTACACCATATGTATGTGATTATAGGATCAATAGTGATTACAAGATACGCGTACTCCCAACATAAACAACTATTGAAGAAGCATTTTGTGGTGTTGTGAGGGGGAGGGGGCCAAAGCCCCCTTCCGTAACATAAGGTGGGGAGATATGCCAAGCCGCATAATCCTAACTTTACAAAGAATTGATTAGTCCTAAAGTTTGTGCCAAAGGGCAAGTACCCCCAATTTGTTTGTTTGCCATTATCACCCAAACATCATTACTACGGGCATACCCCCCCCCCCCCCCCCCCTTGCCGTGAGCCGTCGAAAGAGATCAACCCTTTGGTTTAACCAAGCCAAACATTTTGAGTCATCCATGGACTTTGGTTTAACCAAGCCGAATGATTGGATGGCTGTTAGGATCTAAAAGGTCTGAGCTATTGTTTTTGTTCCTATGAAATGTGAAGGATGTGAATCAATCCTATATAGGACTAGGAATCCGTTTCTACAAAACAACGGGCTCTAAAACAGAGTTCTACTGTTCACCTCCACACATAAATAGGTATTGTCCTATAATATGCACAGTAAAATTATTTACCTTTGATCAATAATCCTTTTACGATAATTTAGATTGTACATAATAAGAATATAAATATTGGTATACTATCTAGAAAGGTACGCTTGCCATACTATATATTTTTTAGATTTTACAAATATAATGCAGTACAAACTTGCGGTCAAAATTGTGTCATGGACACTATGTCAGTGTCCAAAACAACAATTCTTTGTGACTTTAGGACTATTCAATCCTAGCGTAGGCATGTATCCATCAACAAAGTCATTTTTATTAGTGTTGGTGTTATATTTCGCAAAATATATTTTAAATAATATTATAATGTGTTTATGTATGTAGATATATTGCTTTTTTTTTTACACAATACAAACACAAATGCTCACATAACGGTGCAACCTACACACACCCTACCCCTATGAGCACCTCCCCACAAATGCCTAAAGGCACATGGCCGGAAGGCCTAAAATAAATCCAAAAAAATGCAACCACTAGTGCCAAGTCTAGGATTTGAACTCTGGTAGGTTGGTTCCACCACAAAGAACCTAATCATCTAAGCTACCCTCATTTCAGTGTATGTAGATACACTAGACCCTTATTTTGAGATGAACCCTAGGTTGTCGCACCTTTTTGCTATGATCCAGGGAACAGCCCTAGCCAAATTAGTCGGGGGCAGAGGCTATCCTTAATTGTGCAAAATGGAAAATGATACACGGCAGATTGCCTGAAGTACTATTAGCAACATGAGAACTGATGTAATGTCTGTTGCAGTCCAATGGAGCATAATGTTGCAGACACCACAATGTTCTGTAAAACAAATCTGCCAAGTGTAATAGTGATTTGGTGCCTTTGCTACAACTCGAGTACTGTTTCTGAAAAGAATCTTCTGTGTAAACCTTTCCACGTGCTTATGCTGCGATGCAAGATTCACACAATTGATCCGGATGTAAAAAATGGACAAGCCATGCAGGCAAACTAAGGAACATCTCAAGGGAACTTACCAGATTAACTTTTCTTACGTAAATCAGATTCTCCTTTTCATGCTAGCAACACATTGTACTATCTCCGTTCCAAAATATAAGACCTTTTGGTAGGCTAGTTAGCCTACCACAACGTCGTATATTTTGGAATGGAGGTAGTAGTTTTCACTGCATACAAAGTTCTGCAGAGTTACTTCTTAGACAACAGTGATAAATACAAATAGTCAAGCATGCATTATGCAGTTTGAGAAGTTCATTTATCAAACTTTTCGTTGGTTCAAAACAAATTATCTGAGATACTGGGCTTGCAAAGCAAATCAGAATGGGACGACCTACATCTAGCCCTAGCCTGCACTGTGAAATCTCTGTTTTCAAGCCTCAACTGGTGAAGTGATGAAAAATATTTGATAGTTGTAACACTGTCCCACATCTCACCGGTGCTACCGATTTCCTTTTGCTTGGAACTGTTTAGGTGATCTCTGTTCCAGTTGAGGCTTGAAACAGAGATTTACAAGCCCCCTCTTGCAACAAATAAACTAGCCATAGTTGTAAATCTGTTGCAAGAGGGGGCTTGTTTCAACACTGTCCCACATCTTACCGGTGCTACCGATTTCCTTTTGCTTGGAACTAGCCAAATTGCCCAAAACAACAAGCCCTAAAACGGAACAAAGATCACACCAGCTTGGTAAAAGCAGAGTTATGGTAGCAAAAACCATGACGCACTAAGCTAGGAATTATGATATAAAATGTAGGTCATGTTAACAAAGATCACACCACAGCTATAAAAATAGCAATATCATCCCACTGTGCCTCATCAACAATCTGTACTGCAATACAATCATTTCTATCATCATTATGCAAGCAAACATCCTAAAATAATACTCCCTCCGATCCCAAATAAGTGTCTTGGTTTTAGTTTAAATTTAAACAAAAACCACGACACTGATTTTGGATAGAAGGGGGTAACATTTAGAAGGAGAATTTTCCAAGTAAAATAGACCAATTACTCAGGCTAATCTAAAAAGTTGGGAATATGATCTAGCAATGAACAGGTGATGACAGGGAGCAATGAACAGGTGATGTCATTGCTCTTGCAAGACAGGGAGCTTATTTCGTTTTGTAGTCAATAACCATAGCACTTATTCTTGCTTCTCCTTCAAAATATGTGTCATACAAACCGCACACTCATTCATTTCGCAGCTCTGGCCCTTGCCCCCTTGGAATCGACTCATCAGATGGACGATTCACATTCATTGATCCCTACTGTAAAAGACAAGTACTAACATCACAACTACACAAAAGTGAAGAATTGGCAACAACAAAAAAAGGTGACACCATAACAGTAATGGAGATGACAAATTGACCATGATTGGGAAACTTGATGGCCCTGAGATGAATAATCATGGCATTGCTGTACTAAATGTTCAGGGGGATGTAGTACAAGAGAGCAACATACAACTATGTATACAGCAGTGAAGAAGTGCATGGGCTAAGAAAGCACAGCACACAATAACACATAGATTTAAGTAACAAAAAATTGAATGAATTTTGTGGGCTGAACAACATCATAAGTTATGATGAAGAACCTTCATCTTCGGCGCCCGTCATGACAACAGGACACATGACCTGCTTCGAGACGTGGGCATCAAGCTCTCTTGACACCTCTGTTAGTCTCGAGTCGAAGTTGGCCCTGCACCTCTGAGGTTTGGGTGACGATGACCCTGAGAACCGTCTTCTTGGGCTCGACAACCTTGCAGTTGGTGATCCTGACAGCCAGCTCTTTGTGAGGACAGGCACGATCTCCTTCCCTGTCATGCTGGTTCTTCTCTCCTGGTTCTCCTTCCCTGTCATGATGGATCTTCTCTCCTGGTTCAAAGGACCTCTCTTTGTCTCCAATGGCAATGGTTTCATCGGGGAGATGGCCGTGGATGGCAACTTCTGCCTGATTCGCTCACGAGCGCGCTCAGCGGCTGCCATTGCTTTGTCCTTGTTCATAGTGATCAACGTCCATGGGTTGATCGAGACGTCATCCTTCCTTCTTGTTGCATCATTGGCCTCCTTCTCGTCGATCCTAATCGACAGCTTTCGGGTACTCTATCATGTTCAAAATTGTTTTGTTATCTATGAAGTTACTTGACAGTAAATTATACTCCCTCTGTCCCAAAATAAGTGTCTCAACTTTAGTACAACTTTGTACTAAAGTTAGTACAAAGTTGAGACACTTATTTCGGGACAGAGGGAGTACTAGGGAAGCAATTTATCCCTTCTGACCTCATTCACTTCATCTTTTCTGCATAAGATCCTTGACAAGAACGATGGCCTTTCTGGAGAGTCGAAGTCAATGCTCTCGTCCGAGGAAAAATCAGAGTCATCAAAAGGATCATATGCTTGTGCAGCTTCTCGCATAGCAAGGATGTAATCGTATGTCCTCATTCCCTGTAGTGAAAAATACACAAATGAGGTTTCCAAAAATGTGAGCATATTTCCTAGCTTCACACACTGGTAACATAAGTATGGGTTTGGCAAAATGCAAACCTTTCTAATGAGCAGAACATGGAAAAAGAAGAGCTGACCCAATGCTGCAGTACTGTACAAAGTGAAGATGACAAATACCATCTGTGGCGAAAATTAAAGAGAAAAGTGTGAGCTTCACAAGTAAAATACAACAATGAAGTTTGTCATCAGGCATATTATTCGTCATAACTTACAGATAATGCTGCGTGAGCTCCTTTAGGTAGCCTTACGTGAAGCCTGTGCTCCATTTCTGTTTTCAACCCTTTGCTATCGATGAAGCAGCGAATAAAAACCGCAGCCGCTGTTCCCCCCTCAATAACAAGCTGATAAAGTACATTGGAAATTTGGAATATACCAAATAGAACTGGTCAAACTAAAAGCAGCATCGAATGTTGGACATTTAAAGATCAGTGGAATTTCGAAACAGAAAAATGGCAAATTTTTCGAGAGTTAGCACCCACCATCAGCAAAACAAAGAGCATTAGCATGATAAATGCTGCATAGTTCCTTCTCCCTATGCAATTGTTGAGCCACTGCATTGAAGAAAGTAAATAATCAGTCACTTGGCTTCCCAAGAGATGAAGAGCAGAGCTAGAGATTTGGAATTGAGCTATGCATAGTTACGGTGGTTACCCTGCAGTGGTGATCAAATCCATCAACACACCGGTCACAAGTTTTGCAGTGCTTGCTGCGCAATTTCACCTGTAGTTTAAGCTTCGTAAGTTCTTGTTTGTTCAACAGTTGCCACAGATATAATTCATTTGTTGTACTTCACTAGCAGCATATGAATTCGGTCCATTTATAAGACATCCTATGTTGGGAAATTAAACTATCCACATAGAAATAAATTGCTCCAGAAATATCCAAATAAGCCGCATTTCTTGGTTTCTTTGAAACACAGGTGTTCAGTAAACTAGAGAGGAGAGGGAGATGGATGCAAGCGGAGACCTCGCAGTCGCAGATTGGGCAGTATGAGATGTCCTGGTCGTCGGTGGCGTGCGGCGAGACGATGTCTTCGAGGCTGGTGAAGGCAAAGGGGAGCATGGGGTCGAGCTGGACGCTGGAGTTCCACTGCTCGAGGTAGCTCCTCCGCACCCAGCGGTTCATGACGCGGACCTCGACCCTCTTGAGCAGCCGCGCCGCGTACCGCCACAGGATGTACCCGTAGCGCAGCCTCGGCAGCCTCCGCCCGCCGCCCCTGGCGAGATTGCGCTGCCTCTTCACCTTCTTGGCGTGGGTCCGGTCGGAGGGGTCGACTGCGGTGCAGCGCACGTAGAGAGCCGCGGTGGCGGCGGCCTGTCGTCAGCCAGGGCCGATGCCGTCAGCGCAAGGGAACGCGAGGAGGCACGAGCAAAGCCGCGTTTGGGCGGAGAGGGAGAGGGAGGTCGCTGGTTTACCGAGAGGGAGAAGAGCGCGAGGAGGGTGTTGCCGGCGACGGTGCTGCCGAGGTAGGGCCCGAGGACGACGTAGAACGCCGTGACGAGGACGGCAAACACCCCCGCGCCCACGAGCTGCAGTCAACCGGCCATCAATCCGGGAAAGGCGCAAGGTCAGATGGTGGCGCTCAAAGCGGCGAAGAGGGGGGAAGATGAAGAGAGGGCGACGGACAGACCTGGAGCGGGTGGAGGGGAAGCTGCCAGCCGTGCCGCCGGGGCCAGGCCATGGCCGTCGAGGTTTCTCCGCCGCGCCCAGCCAACAGATTCGATTGGGTTCGATTCGATCCGAGCGCGCTGCTCTGCTCTCTGGTCAGGTCAGGTCAAGCGGCGGGCGTGGTACTAGAGAAAGGAGGAGGCGGCTTGTGTGTGAGCTCTTTCTGACGGGTGGGGCAGGGCCGCCGCCCGCAGCAACGGCTTTCCTTTCCTCCTCCTGTTTCGAATTTCGAATCGCCGGGGCGGTTGTCTGGGCCGGACTGACAACTTCCGGAGACAGAGAATTGCTTTTAGAGCGTGTTTCGTTCGCAGCCCAAGGCCCAGTAGTCCGAAACGAGACGGTATTCCCCAAGGCCCAGGTGTCCCGGCCGAAGGTATATCCGAGTTGGCCTTGAACATTTGGTGTGTTCATTTTTTTTTAGGGTCAAAGCATAGCTTTATATATTACTGGTGCCCAGACAAATCGCCCAGAGCACGATCAGCCACACTGGCTGGAACATCCGACTCCCACTGCAGAGAGTGGTTTACATCACAGACCAAGCTTAACAAGTTCATCCGCTACAGAGTTTGCATTACGCTTACAAAACATAACTTTGTGGTGTGAGAACCACAATTTCAGCTGGAGCTTGGTGTGTTCATTATGGTGAACCGCGTTGAAGTTGCACTAATACACAACGCTCGTTATTATGGTGATCACTGGGATATGGAAATCCTGCTCGGTGCACATTGTACTTAAATTGTTTTAGGTACATTTGAGAAGCATTTGGTGCTTGGTTTATTCATGAAGGTGGTGGCACGATGAGAAAATTAGAACCAAGCTTGGATATTTTATTGATCTACGACTTCATACCAATGTTATCTCGGTAATAAGTATTTACTTCATGCATGTATATAGAAATGGGGTCAATCTTGTGCAGGTTGCATCATGGCATGATTAGTACTTGTTAAAAGTTGTGCTTCTTGCGTGTTCTTAAAAAGTCACTTTATTGCAATTGTGGGACATTTGAGAAGAAACATATAGTGGAGATATATAAAATTAGATTCATGATTCACTTATCCCAAAATATGACAATTAAGCAATTTATTGCATATCAATTCCTCAATTGTTCTCTCATGTGTAATTTTGATAAAATTACAAAAACACTCTATTTGCTTGTGGTATTTGCTATTTAACTTTGTAATTCATTGATCAATTTATGCCATGTGCTTTGTGTCATGTGCGTTGCTCTTATGCTAGGATCACAGTTGTATAATGATGGATTCACTTGTGGATATCAAGTTCTTATCAATTGAGTCTTTTGTGTATGCAAGGTTCTTTGTGGATACATATCATGTTTATTATTGGCCTCTTAGAAATTATATACATGTGAAAGTTCATATATTTTCTTGATATCATTTATTCCTTGCCGGCCACTTTATTGTTTCCTTTTATTCTTATGGTGGTTTCGATAAGATGTTGTGGCGTGAGTGCTTGTATGTTTTGCATATAATCTTGCGCACTCATGTATTTTGAATGTATTTTGGACACATTCTTATGATGATAATCAAATTGGGTATTCATATTATATCTTGTCCACAATATGTTCTTTGGATCTTTTTGAAAAGTTTTTCTCACATGTAGAATGCTTATTTTCGTATCATAATATCTTTGTGCATTCTATAGATCCCGAGCTCCTCAAATTTTCATCATTGAATATGTGCATTTAATTTTCACTCACATCTTGTAATACGCACACATTAAGGAGGAACTCACACTACTGCAGGATGCTGCTAACGTGACACTACAATCAGAGATCCTTCGATGAAACTGTGTGCGATGCATTAATCGCAAACGGTGATGTAAAAAAACTGTCAAAAAGATGCAAAACGTTTGCGATGGCGGATACATAAAACATGGTTCAGATTTTAGTTGCGTGTGTGATGTGGGGCATACGGTTCAGTTCAATGAACTGTTTGCGATGTGGAAGAAGAACAGAAATGGGCAGCCAAATGAAGGCGTGTACGATATACGTCATACAGTTCAGTCGGATTAACTGTTTGTGATGAGGCGGAACAAACGGGCAACCGGATGAAGGTGTGTGCAATTGAGGGCATACACTTCAGACGGATGAACTATTTGCGATTAAGCAACACAATAGAAACGGTCAGCCAGATCAACGTGTCTGTGATTGATGGCATACACTTCACACGGATGAACTGTTTGCGATTAGTCACAATAAACAGAAACAGTTAGACAGATCAACGTGTGTGCGCTAGACGGGCACACATTCTAATTAAAAAAAGTGTGCGCGATGGTAATAACGAGTGCGCATAGTTGTTGGAACAAGACGTGTGCTGACATTGCCTATTACGGTGGACCCTATGGTGCAAATGCCATGTACACGGCGGAGAAAGCGTGCCCACGTTACGCCGTCCGGGAATAGTCCTGCACTTAGAAATTATAGAACCGTCAATAAAAATTTAGCCTGCGTCCCGTCACATTCCAAATTACTACCACACTATATTTAATTGGAAACCTGTTCACACCGATCAAAATCTAAACGGTTTCCCACTTAGGAGCGTATTAGTACCCGATTATAAATACTACTACTCCAAGATGACTGCACATTCCTCCTCAACTCCTCATCCACAAACACAAACAAATCATTCATCGTCGTTCCCTTGCGTCTGCCATGGCCAGCGCGAGTTTTGGGTCAAGAGATTACTACTAGGGAGAGGCGAGCATGGAAGCGGAAGCACGAGAGATGTCTCGCCTCACGCGAAAGCAGCCGATATGTCCCGCGCGCGGCCGTAGCAGCACAGAGGTCCCGCCGCACCGCCGAAGCAGCACAGAGGTCTCACCGCGCTGTCAATGCAACAGACTGGTCCGGCGGCGCCGCAGAAGCAGCAAAGATATCCCATCGCACCCTGAATGCAGCAGAGATGTCCTCCTGCGCCGCGGCGGCCTGGGAAAATGTGTCGCGGGTAGGCGAGGACTCTCACAGGCGCATGCGCACTATGCTCGATGACCTGATGGGTCGGATCTCCGACTAGATGAAGCAGTAGGACGAGATGAATGCCTCATTTGAAAATGCTACCAGTGTCATCCGGGGACTAGGGGAGGACAAGGCGAAGCTCCGCACTGAGCGCGACCTGCTGAGGGCGAAGATCGCCGGAATGACGAAGCAACATGAGGAGACCACTACCTTGTTGCAGAGGACCGGGGTCATCGTCAAGAAACCTATGGACGAGAATGCCAGGCTCCGCATCGAGCGCCAAAGGCTGGTGGAGGAATCCATGGATGCTCTCAAGCAGCGTCTTAAGGACACGAAAGAGCTCATCGCCGCTCGCCGCGGAGACTAGTTCCTGCATAATGCAGCAACACATCAAGAAAGTAGAGATCAACAAGCCAGATTGTTGTCTTCCTTCTTATTTTGCCCTTGTGTATTTCGGGCATTGAGGCATGTGGCTTTTTTAATTATCTTCCTAAATATGTAAGAAAATTATTATCCACTGTCATCGTCCTTATATTCATCAGTCTTGCTATAAGTCGTAGTCGATGCCATATAGGTCCGTCGGATCTTACATCAAGATCCGTGCAAAACTTTCTTTTCAGATTTTCTTTTTTCTCTCTTAAATCTTAGTCGAGTGAGACATAGCCACGCCATGAAACAGGGGCTCAGGCGCCATTAATGGAGACGTTGGGAGGGAGGTGGGTGGCGGATAGAGGTCAAAGGGCTGTCCTCCCGATGAGCACGCGCAGGCGTCTGATCGCACGCCTCCCGTACTCAAATAGCTACCCCGCACGGCACCTCCTAGCCAATAAAAAAAAAGGGACGCGTGGCGGCACATAAATGGTAAGTAGAACGCCCACGGTTTCAATAATACTTGTGTTTTCGATTTGTAACGTGACATCACTTGTTCCAAAATGAGTTTGTTGATTGTTAATGTGCGCGCCTTCGCAAATCGGAAATAAATTTTACCACAACATGTTGGTGCCATGGCATGACACCATGCCAAGTTTCATGATTTTCAGGCGAGTTTTGGATTTAAAGGAATTTTAAAACCAAGTTTCTTGATGTTTCCGGCCGAGCCAAGATGCCCAGAAGTTTGAATTCCATTCCTACTTCTTGCATGGGACCTAGAAATTCGCCCATGTACACATAAATGATTTTTCAACTACCTTTGGCGCACTGGAGCATGCACTTGTAGTTCAAATTTAAATTATGCACATTAAATGCCTGTAAATTAAATTAATGTATAAAAAAGGTCAAACGAACCCGGAATAATTTCAAAATTTAGCACGAAGCTCCTATTTGGTCTAAGCAGCCTGTGTAAAAAAATCAAGGCGGGAGAAAGCAGTGTATGTCGTTTCGCACACGGAGGTGACACGTGCCCTCTCGGAACCATGCGCCTTCTTGAGAGAAGCCCCGGTTTGCAAGAAGCTTATACCAAAGCTTGTCCCAATTCGGCCAAAAGAATTACCACAACATGTTGGTGCCATGTCATGACACCATGCCAAGTTTTGTGATTTTCATGCATGTTTTAGATTTACAGGAATTAAAAAACCAAGTTTCTCAATATTTTCGGTCGAGCCACGACGCCCAGATGTTTGAATTTCATTCCCATTTCTTGCATGGGACCTAGAAATTCACCCAAGTACACACATGTGATTTTTCAACCAACTTTGGTGCACTGGAGCATGTGCTTGTAGTTCAAATTTGAATTATGCACATTAAATGCCCAGAAACTCAATTTATGTATAAAAGGCCAAACGAATCCGGAATAATTCTAAATTTTAATACGGCACTCATATGGTTCTATGTTGCCTCTGTAAAAAATCAAGGGGGGGGGGGAGGCAGCGTATATCGTTTCGCACACAAAGGTGACACGTTCCCCCTCGGGAACCACGAGTCTTCTTGAGAGAAGCTCCAGTTTGCAAGAAGCTTATATCAAAACTTGTCCAAATTCGGCCATTTTTTTACCACGACATGTTGGTGTCATGAAATGACACCATGCCAAGTTTCATAATTTTTAGGTGATTTTTGAATTTACAGGAATTTAAAAAACCAAGTTTCTCAATGTTATCGGTCGAGCCACGGCGCCTAGATATTTGAATTTCATTCCCATTTCTTGCATGGGACCTAGAAATTCACCCAAGGACACACATGCAATTTTTCAACGAACCTTGATGCACTAGAGCATGTGCTTGTAGTTCAAATTTAAATTATTCACATTAAATGCCCAGAAACTCAATTAATGCGTAAAAAGGGCCAAACAAACTTGAAATAATTCCAAATTTAAACACGACACTCATATAGTTCTATGTTTGCTTTGTAAAAAAAAATCAAGGAGGGGGGCAGCGTATGTCATTTCGCACACAAAGGTGACACGTTCCCTCTCGAAACCACAAGCCTTCTTTAGAGAAGCTACAATTTGCAAGAAGCTTATGCCAAAACTTGTCCCAATTCGGCCAATTTTTTACCACAGCATGCTGGTGCCATGAATTGACACCATGCCAAGTTTCATGATTTTCAGGTGAGTTTGGGATTTACAGGAATTTAAAAACCAAGTTTTTCAATGTTTCCAGCCGAGCCACGACACCCAAATGTTTGAATTTCATACCCATTCTTGCATGGGACCTATAAATTCACCCAAAGACACATATGTGATTTTTCAACAAACTTTGGTGCACTGGAGCATATGCATGTAGTTCAAATTTGAATTATGCACATTAAATGCCTAGAAACTCAATTAATTCCAAATTTTAACACGACACTCATGTAGTTGCATGTTCATTGTAGATAAATGTTCTAGCAATTCAAACACCATCCTCTGTAACATTTTATCTTTTAAAACATAATGAAAAAAATCAGGTATACCACAAACAGTTTACTAGCAAGAATCATGTGGGATGCAATCTAAAATATCTTGGCGCACCGTCTTGTTTGGCTTACATAGGAAGCTTCGTTGTCTACAGTCGGCGACTCTTCTTCTTGCAGCGCCGCCTCCTCGCCGACGACCCTTCTTCTTGTAGCGCCGCCTCCTCGCCGGCGACCCTTCTTCTTGCAGCGCCGCCTCCTTGTCGGCGACCCTTCTTCTTGCAGCGCCGCCTCCTTACCGCCGACCCTTCTTCTTGCTGCGCGGCCTCGTCGATATGGTCAGGTAATCCACACCCCACCCACACCATCCTCCTCCTTCCCCGTCCCACATTCCCCGACCGACGGCGCGACACCTTCCGCCGAAATCACTGGCCCCGTCCTCCAATTAAGCGCCGCCCACAACCATTTCGCACGCAATATAATGTGGAGCTCAGTAGCATCTGGCAGCGGAGAAGCAAATCACGGCCGCACGCATGGACGAGGTCGCTATGGCTGCCATGCGTGCCGACCGCCAGATCTTGGAGGAGCACCTCATCTTCGAGGCCACCGTCGACACCGCCACGCGGTTGTCTAGTTTAAAATACAGTTCGTGCTGTTTTCTCGAGGCCACCGCTAGTGCCTTCTAGTGATTTGTCCTCTGTAATGTTAATATGCAATATGATATTCTAAAATGTAATGTTTAGTTAACAGTTTGGTCCAACAATTGCTATATTTCGTAGTACTGTTCTCAAGCATTCTTTGTTTCGTTAACTATCATATCTTCTAGTACATGTTTCTATTCTGCAATATCGTGCTCAGCTAACTATTTTGGTTCATTTGGTTTGCTGTCCATTTAACTATTTGGTTCAATTCTGCAATTTGATTTTCATTTGTTGTGGGTACAATTTTGTATTGTTATGCATGTGAGAAATAAATCGAATTTGGCCGTACTCAATACATATTCTACTGATAGTATGGCAACTCTCAGTTAACCCGATCAAGATCTTCCTTATATGCGTTGCAGCCTTGCAGGGAAACAATGGGAGACACTACGGTTTACCATCGAGGTGTGCTCATGCATGGTCCTTCCTCTAATAGCACATTATTGTGCAGTTGCAGGAATCATTCTAATAATTATGTTTCTTACAATTTGGTCTTGCACATGTAGGTCCTGCTGTTAGAGGCTTATACCAACTATTCGACCCAAACTACTAGGTAAATGCTTATACACAGGAGCTCACCAGTAGCACTTTTTATAAGGAAGCGTTGCTGCTAAATAGCAGTAGCGCTTGGGCAGAAAGAGCGCTGCTACTATGCATATAGCAGTAGCGTTGTAGTTATAAAACACGCTACTACTATAATTGCTAGACCGTTGCAGGCAGGCTAGGTATACTAGCAGCTCTCATATGTAAAAAGTGCAACTGCTATTGTACATACCAATAGCGCTTTCCTCTAACCAGCGCTACTGCTAAATTCAGCCCCCTCCTAAGACCAAAGTTTAGTCCCACCTCGCTCCGCGAACAGAACGTTTACCACCTTAAATATGGTGCTTCTCAAACTACCACAACCACTTGGTCTTCATTGTACTCTATGTGTAGGATCTGTGGCAATATGAATCTTTGCCGGTTCCTAAACCGGTGAAGATACAGACAATTTAGATTCTACACAAAAAGATCAATGATGACCAATGTTTTTTTTAATTTGATGCTTTTTTGACATGCTAATGATCATAGCCTTAGTAGTAGCGCTGGTTCCACAAAAACGCTACTGCTAATGATCATAGCAGTGGCGCTTGTTATATTAAAGCGCTACTGCTATGGATCTTAGCAGTAGCGGTGGTTGCAGACCAGCGCTACTAATACGGATACCTTATCCACACCCCGGTCCACGCGCGTCCTCACTCTCCCCCTCACACTCTCACTTACCCACTCCGCCGCACGCCGTCGCCGTCGTCGCCCGCCGTCGCCGCCGTCTCCCCCAAGGTATCTGCCTCCCTCCCTCCCTCCTCCTCTCGCCGACGTCCCCTCTCCCTCCTCCCATGACCCTCCTCTCTCCTCCCTCCTCGCGCTGGTGGCCCTCGCTCCTCCCTCCTCCCTTATCCGACCGCCGCCCTGCTCCCTGCTCCCTCCTCCCACTGCCCTCCTCTCTCCTCCCTTCCCCAGCCGCCCGAAGCCCTCACTCCTCCCTCCTCCTCCCACTGCCCTCCTCTCTTTATATAAAAATTTAGGTACAAATTTTTTGAGTAAAAGAATTTAGTAATAGAAATTTTTAGGTACAGAAATATATTATGCTATATGAGATTATTTTAGTAAATGTAGGTTTTCTGAATAGAATTGAAAAAAAAGTAAATGTAGGTCTTTTGAATAGAATAGGAATTTTTCTAAGTTATGTGAAATTAGGGCAGTTTTCTATGATTCAAGAAGTAGACAGTAGTTAAAAAACCAGGGCATTTTTCTAGGATTTATGAGGATATATAGATAGATGGATGGATGGACAGATGTTAGGGCGAGAACGAGGGTATTTTTAGTAAATGTATATAGGTTTTTTCAATTTTTAGGGTTAGAACAAGGTATTTTTAGTAAATGGTAGGGCTAGAAGTAGGATGTTTTAGACATAGGGTTTGACTAAGTCCTAAGATGAGGATAATAATATTTTTGTTTATATTTTGTTTTTGCAGAAATCAAGGAGCCCCTGCATCATCCCTGCCGTAGTCCCCATCACCGACCACCTCCGACCTCGAGGTGATAAAGAGCGCTATCCCCATGTCGATGATGATGTAGATGTTTTGATAGTT
Source organism: Aegilops tauschii subsp. strangulata (assembly GCF_002575655.3). NCBI lineage: Eukaryota > Viridiplantae > Streptophyta > Magnoliopsida > Poales > Poaceae > Aegilops > Aegilops tauschii. Next base: position 461,900,900 of record NC_053041.3, on the reverse strand, counting down.
GTAGTAGAGTAGTAGCTACATGAGTGGCCTATGTTTGCAGGGAACACCTCATAGTGCGGCCTATGTTTTGCCGGAGTGTTGATTAATTTCCATTCCGGCAAATTTTAGGCGCCCGATATATGTCCTTTTTAGCAAAGGTCATGCCGGATTTTTCCATGAATTTTGGCATGACTTGTGCTAGAATATGTAGGAAATATCGAGTCGCCCGGATTTTGTAGAAAGATAATTAAATGACATTTCGGGTTGACTTTAAGTTTGTCAAGGCTCCATGCACGACAGTCAACAAATGAGTGAGGGAGAAAGTCTGCACCATATATGAGAGAAGAAGAATCCTGACTGTTGTCGTGGGGGTCGTTTCTCCTTCTTCTCCTTGTGCTAGACCTTTTTTATGCACTAGGGGAAGGAGGAGTAATGACCGTCACCGACGGTCAAAAAATCAGTGAGAGAGTGTGTCCACCATATATGAGGATGAAGAATCCCGACTGTTATCGTGGGGGTCGTTTCTCCTTCTTCTCCTTGTGCTAGACCTTTGTTATGCACTAGGGGAAGGAGGAGTAATGACCATCACCGACAGTCGCAAATTTCAGAGAGGAATCAATGAGGGAGAGTCTCCACCATATATGAGAGGATGAAGAATTAGTGAGGGAACAAAAGGAGGAGCGACCATCACCAGCGGTCGAATGTATACACCATGTGAGCTGAGAGTTTTCAAGAAAAGACTCGACATACCGATAGTCAACCCGTGATGAATAATAATGATCTAATTTAGTTTTTGTAGTACATATATTTAATTGTACAAGTTTAATCTTTGAATTATGAACATAGGAAATGTCGTCGATGTCGTCGTCAGACGACGAAAGTCTCCCGGAGTGCGACTGGTGCGGCGACGACCCGGGTCTGTTCGACAGGCCTCACCTGGTAGAAGGTCAGAGCTTTAGCATTAAGCTCCAGGAGACCTTCGATGTTGAACGGTACGCAATGATGACAAGTGTTTTTTCGTAATTAAGCATGACTTCTGCTTCTTCAACGTGTAATTTTCGTCTTTTACAATTCGACTAGCTTATCCCATGCCATGCAAGACGCTATGTCTTGGAGAGGATGGATTTTGAAGATAATGAAAGTATGGAAACAAAGATAGTTCACCTAAGGACCCATCATGGTATGGATTTTGCTGTAAATCTATACAATTCTGAGAGCGTATCCCATTTTGGTTGCCCGAATTGGGAAGCACTTTGCAAGATGTATAATTTTATGAGGGTATGCTTGTCACCTTGGATCTTGGTGATCCTGACATCGACGAAGATAATATGGACATTTGGGTCCTTGTTGATACGCTTCCAATTCTACCGCTATGTGAGTTTCTCAAACATAGTTATTAAGTAATTTATATTGTTTATTTCAAAATAGTTGACATCTTATTTCAATTGATAGCTTATTTTCATTCTTCAAAGAATGTACGGAAGATGGTAGACAGAACTTACTACACCGATGGCGCAGAATCAACTTATTAGGAGAAAGATCATCTTATCTCATTTATTGTTGATGTTGAGAATTACAATATCAATTATCATACTCCTGCACATTATGTTCAATACGTGCCACTAGTGCACGTGTTGAACTACGGTAAAATCTATGGAGATGGCATGGTAAGATTTTTTTTACTATTACGACATCCGCGCATCTTTTGCATAAATTCTTCTAAAGCTAAACTACATTGCTAACTACGACGTTATTACTATGTTTTTCAACAGAAAATCCCGAAGGATTGTGTGCCTCATCTCATGCTTCCGAAAGGTCACCTTGATGTTATTAGCTTACGACCATGTTTGCCTAGGCTTCACTACTGTTCATACCGGATTTCTAAAACCAATGAAGACATGACAATCAAAGCATGGAAAAAATGTATGGACAATCGTAGGGAGCTACTTGGAACCAACATTGTGCGAAGCGCAAGAATTGGAGACAGGGTAGTCTCCATTCTCCATAATGGAGAGTCAGGGTAGTTAGGTCCTAGATAATACTCATGATCATGTGCTAAGAATAATTAAGTAGGGTTGGTTAGATGACTATGATGATGATGAGTATGACTTGCTATTATGATAACGAGTAGAAGTTGTATGATGATGATGACTAGGACTTGTTATTATGATACCAATGATGAGTTATTTATTATTATGATGATGCATGATGCTAAGTTGTTATATGAGCATGATGAGTTATTATATATATTAGTGGGTGAAATGAACATGGATTAGATTCAAGTGGAGGCAACATGTGGTGCACATCAAAAGTACTACTAATCCAATCTAGATGGGATCAGTTTTAGCAAGCGTTCCGCACTGCACATGTCTCAACTAGAGCTATGAGCATGAAGAAGCGTGAGTTTCGCAACTTACACCTGGGAAATCGTACAGTGGGGCAGTACGTGGATGAGTTCAGCAAATTAGCCCGCTATGCCCCGGATGATGTGGCCACAGACGCCGCGAAGTAGGAGAAGTTTATGGAAGGGCTGAATGATGAGCTGAGTATGCAGTTGATGGTGGCAACATTTGTGAACTACCAGGAGTTGGTAGACAGGGCTCTTATGATTGAAGGGAAGCAACAACAGATAGAGAGCCGCAAAAGGAAGTATGGACAAGGGAAGTATAATTCTGGAGCTTAGCAAAAGCCTCGTTTTACCCCGAACTCGGGAGGATATACCCATAACCATGGAGGCCACAGTCACAATGGAGGAAGTTCACACAACCACAGTGGTCCCAAGAATGGTAATGGGAATGGAGGAAGCAGCAGCCAGAACCGTTCCAACCCCACTACACCCGCCAAGAAGGATCTAAGTCACATTACTTGTTTCAAGTGCGGGAAGACTGGACACTACGCCACCGAGTGTTCTGAAGCAAATAATGGAAATGGCAATGGAAGCTCTGGGAAGAAGCCCAACCCTTTCAACAGGGGACATGTGAACCACGCTAACATGGAGGAGGTTGAAGAGCAGCTAGATGCAGTTATAGGTAAGTTTTTGGTTAGGTCATTTACTGCAATCGTTCTTTTTGATACTGGTGCATCGCATTCATACATTTCGAGGGGGTTTGTGGATAAGTATAAGTTTCCCACCAAAGTTCTTAAGACACCTATGTTAGTAAGCTCACCTGGAGCGGAGTATATGGCAAGCAGTGGATGTTTTCAGATGCCATTGACCATAGGTAGGCATGTTTTCCCCTCAGACCTTATAATTCTGGAGTCACAAGGATTGGATGTGATACTAGGCATGGATTGGCTATCGATGTATGGAGGGAATATTGATTGCGCTAGTAAGTCAATTTTACTCACCACCCCGGAGGGAAAAAGGATCAAGTATGTGTCTAGGCATGCGCCAAGGAGGACCCAAGTAAATTCCCTCTCAGGAGTTGTTCAGGAGGAAGTGCCTGTAGTGAAGGATTACCCGGATGTGTTTCTAGAAGAACTACCAGGCATGCCGCCGGATCGAGACATATAATTTTTGATAGAGCTGTTGCCAGGCACCGGACCAATATCGAAGAGGCCATACCGGATGCCTGCAAATGATCTGGAGGAAATTAAGAAGCAGATTAAAGAGTTATGGAGAAAGGTTACATTCGACCAAGTTCGTCACCGTGGGGAGCCCTAGTACTCTTGGTTGAGACTAAGGATGGATCTTTGATAATGGTTGTTGATTATCGCGCATTGAATGAAGTGACGATCAAGAACAAGTACCCACTACTGATGATCAACGATTTGTTTGACCAGCTGCAAGGAGCGAAAGTATTCTCCAAGATCGATCTGCGATCAGGATTCCACCAGCTGAAGACCCAAGAACAGGATATACCTAAGACAGCTTTTACCACAAGGTACGGGCTGTATGAGTACACGGTAATGTCATTTTGATTAACTAATGCCCCTGCTTATTTCATGAGCATGATGAATAAGGTGTTCATGGAGTTCTTGGATAAGTTTGTTGTGGTTTTCATTGATGATATTTGGTATACTCGAAGAATGAAGAGGAGCACAAGGAGCATTTGCGATTAGTTCTCGAGAAGCTCAGGGAACATCAGTTGTATGCCAAATTCAGTAAATGTGAGTTTTGGTTGAAGGAAGTTGGATTTCTTGGACATGTTATATCAGGAGAAGGTATAGTAGTAGACCCTACCAAGGTTCAGTCAGTCACTGAGTGGTTGGCACCCACCTCAGTTGGAGAGATCCGCAATTCCCTAGGACTCGCTTGATATTGCCGGAGATTCATTGAGAATTTTTCCAAGATTGCGAAGCCCATGACAGAGTTGTTGAAGAAGGACACCAAAGTTCAAGTGGACCGAAGAATGTGAGGCCAGTTTTTAGGAGTTGAAGAAACGTTTGGTCACAGCCCCAGTGCTAATTCTACCGGATATACGCAATGATTTCCAAGTATATTATGATGCTTCTCGCCAAGGACTTGGAGGTGTACTTATGCAAGACAGAAGAGTTGTTTCATATGCCTCACGACAGCTTCGACCGCATGAGTTGAATTATGCCACGCATGATTTGGAGTTAGCAGCCGTAGTGCATGCACTCAAGACCTGGAGACATTTTCTTATTGGAAACCATTGTGATGTGTATACGGATCACAAGAGTTTGAAGTACATTTTCACTCAAAAGGAGCTAAATCTCAGACAGAGAAGATGGTTGGAGCTTATAAAGGATTATGATATGAAGCTGCACTATCATCCAGGAAAGGCCAATGTCGTAGTAGACTCTTTGAGCCGGAAGAGTTATGTCAAAGGAGTTGGCCGAAGATCTTAGGGAGCTACGTTTGGAGATAGTTCCAAGAGGTTTTGTCGCAGCAATGGAAGTTCAATCAAGATTATTGGGAAAGATTCGAGAAGCTCAAAAGGATGATAAGGAGATTGCTGAGATAAAGGAGAAAATGAGTAAAGGAAAAGCCAAGGGTTTTCGAGAGGATGAGCATGAAACCTTATTGTTTGAGGACCGTGTATACATACCCAATAATGCAAAGATCAGGAAGTTAATACTTCAGGAAGTTCATGACTCGCCATACTCAATACACCCCGAAAACACCAAGATGTATTTGGATTTGAAGGAGCGTTTCTGGTGGACTGATATGAAGAAGGATATTGCCGAGTATGTAGCAGTTTGTGATGTATGTCAGAGAGTGAAGGTAGAACATCAGAAGCCAGCAGGATTACTGCAGCCTATGCCGATACCCGAATGGAAGTGGGACAAGCTTGGCATGGATTTTATCACCGGATTACCCAGGACCCGGCCAGGTTATGATTCTATCTGGGTAGTAGTGGATCGTTTGACCAAAGTGGCTCACTTTATCCGAGTGAAAACCACCTACACGAGTGCGAAGTTGGCCAAGATATATATTACCAGGATCGTATGTCTGCATGGAGTTTCGAGGACCATCGTATCAGATAGAGGAACATAGTTTACTTCGAAGTTTTGGTATCAGTTGCACCAGACTTTGGGTACCAGGCTAGAGTTTAGTACAACCTTTCATCCGCAGATAGATGGACAGGCCGAGAGAGTCAATCAGATTCTAGAGGACATGTTGAGAGCTTGTGCGCTGGATTATGGATCTAGTTGGGATGATAATTTGCCTTACGCGGAGTTCTCATACAACAACAGTTATCAAGCCAGTTTGAAGATGGCCCCTTTCGAAGCTTTGTATGGGAGAAGGTGCAGGACACCGTTGAAGTGGGATGAAGTTGCAGACCGTCAAATGTTTGGACCAGACCTGATCAAGGAATCTGAAGAGAAGGTTAAGTTGATTCGAGATAGACTGAAGGTAGCTCAGTCCAGGCAAAACAGTTATGCAGACTCCAAACGCAAGGAGGTAGTCTATGAGATCGGAGACAGAGCATATCTTCGTGTCTCACCTCTGCGAGGAGTTAAACGATTTGGAGTTAAGGGAAAGTTAGCCCCGAGATTTGTAGGACCATACCGAGTTTTGGAACGTATGGGAGAAGTGGCCTACAAGTTGGAGTTACCCGAAGGATTGTCTGGAGTTCATGATGTGTTCCACGTTTCCCAGTTGGAGAAGTGCCATGCAGAGATGGCCGATATTCCTCTGAGAGATACAGTGCCCCTGGAAGCAATTTAGTTGGAGAGTGACCTAACATACGAGGAGAAACCCGTCAAGATTCTCGAGTTTGCCAGCCGAGTTACACGCAGCAAGGTTATCAAGTTTTGCAAAGTTCAGTGGAGCCACCATACTGAGGATGAAGCCACCTGGGAACGAGAGGAAGACCTACGGAAAGACCACCGCACCTATTTTCTAGCGAACCCGAATCTCGAGGGCGAGATTCATCTTAAGGGGGGTAGGTTTGTAACATCCCAAATTTTCAATTTGGATGTTATACATAGGCATCATATGCATATCATATTTTATTTGCATTTTGTTTGTGATCCTAGAAATCTTAAGCAACTCAAGGACCCACGGAGAGAGTTGGGGATTTCATAATTTTCATATTTGAATTTTCTCAAATTTGAAAAGAGGGTCAATTTGATTTTAATATTTTCCCTCCGAATATTTTCAAATATTAAAATAAAAGAGAGAAGATAATATGACTTCTTCAAAAAGAGAGGAATATTGGAGAATTTTTTTTAAATCAAATATATATTTTATTTGGAATTTTATTGCTATTTTATTTCAATTAGAAAAATATGCATTTTCCATAATTGCATTTTGTAACGCCCACGATGCGGCTATATCTCCCACGTGTCGAGGCACGACTTAGAGGCATAACCGCATGGTAGGTATTGTCGCAAGAAGGGTCATCTTCACACAATCCCATGTAATGAACAAGAATGGATAAAGAGTTGGCTTACAATCGCCACTTCACACAATACATAAATAAATCATACATCAATCAGAGTACACACATAGACCGACTATGGTCAAAACCAAATACAAAGAAGATAACCCCAAATGCTAGATCCCCGATCGTCCCAACTGGGCACCACTACTGATCAACATGAAAAGAAACATAGTAACGACCAAGGTCCTCGTCGAACTCCCACTTGAGCTCGGTTGCATCACCTGCACTGGTATCGTCGGCACCTGCAATTGTTTTGGAAGTATCTGTGAGTCACGAGGACTCAGCAATCTCACACCCGTGAGATCAAGACTATGTAAGCTTATAGGAAGGAAAGGGTAGTGAGGTGGAGCTGCAGCAAGCACTAGCATATATGGTGGCTAACATACGCAAATAAGAGCGAGAAGAGGAGCAACGGAACGGTCGTCAACTAGTAATGATCAAGAAGTGATCCTGAACTCCTACTTACGTCAAACATAACTCAAAAGCCGTGTTCTCTTCCCGGACTCCGCCGAAAAGAGACCATCACGGCTACACACGCGGTTGATGCGTTTTAGTTAAGTCGAGTGTCAAGTTCTCTACAACCGGACATTAACAAATTCCCATCTGCCACATAACCGCGGGCACGGCTTTCGAAAGATAATACCCTGCAGGGGTGTCCCAACTTAGCCCATTATAAGCTCTCACGGTCAACGAAGGATAAACCTTCTCTCGGGAAGACCCGATCAGTCTTGGAATCCCGGTTTACGAGACAATTCAACAATGGTAAAACAAGACCAGCAAAGCCGCCCGAATGTGCCGACAAATCCCGATAGGAGCTGCACATATCTCGTTCTCGGGGCACACCGGATGAGCAGTCCGTACAACTAAAACCAGCCCTCAAGTTTCCCCGAGGTGGCGCTGCAAAGGGCTCTAGTTTGGACCAACACTCGGAGGAGCACTGGCCCGGGGGGTAAATAAAGATGACCCTCGGGCTCCGGAAACCCAAGGGAAAAAAGGCTAGGTGAGGCAAAGGTAAAACCAAGGTTGGGCCTTGCTGGAAGAGTTTTATTCAAAGCGAACTGTCAAGGGGGTCCCATAAATCACCCAACCGCGTAAGGGACGCAAAATCAAGGAACATAACACCGGTATGACGGAAACTAGGGCGGCAAGAGTGGAACAAAACACCAGGCATAAGGCCGAGCCTTCCACCCTTCACCAAGTATATAGATGCATTAATTAAATAAGAGATATTGTGATATCCCAACATAAACATGTTCCAACATGGAGCAAACTTCAACTTCACCTGCAACTAGCTACGCTATAAGAGGGGCTGAGCAAAGCGGTAACATAGCCAAACAACGGTTTGCTGGGAAAGGTGGGTTAGAGGCTTGACATGGCAATATGGGAGGCATGATATAGCAAGTGGTAGGTAGCGCGGAATAGCAATAGAGCGAACAACTAGCAAGCAAAGATAGAAGTGATTTCGCGGGTATGATCATCTTGCCTGAGATCCCGCAAGGAAGAAGAACGAATCCATGAAGAAGACAAATGGACGTAGTCGAACGAATCCTCACAACTCCGGAACGAAACCGAAGCTAACGAGAGAAGCAACCCAGGAAGAAACAAACAACATAGTAAACAACCACCACATACACATGGCATGATGCACAAACAAGTATGATGCATGTCCGATTTAATGAGGCATGGCATGGAAAAATGCACAAACAATACTACAAATTAAGTGGAGCTCAATATGCAACGAGTTGCATATTGACAAAACACCACATTCAAGTTATTTAGTTTGCTCTTGCTTATGTACCCAATAATATTAAATGTTATTAAACGTGGCAAGGGGTGAAGCATAGTAAGACTATCTATCTAGGCAAGTTTAAATGAGGCCGGAACAACAAACAACAATTCCGGAAAATCCCCATGTGCATATTTTAGATTTGGTACTGTTCTGCCTAAAACCATATTTTATTGTTTTTAAACAGGAAAATAAAGTGCAACATGTTAATCTATGCATTTTTCTACCCCATTTACATATAAAGTTTGTTAAATTCGGAGCTACGGTTAATTACTTATGAAATAAATCATTTTAACATGGCATTTAAGCAAATTAAATAAACAGCAAGTTTAAACATTTAAACATGGATGAGAGTGGCATATTATGAAACTAGATGAAATTCTGAGCATTTTACATATATAATTTATTTACATATGATGCATGGTTAATTAGTTACTAGATGCATGAACACTAGGGACTTTTCTATAAAACGGCGTTCTCTGGAATAATTACTAAATCCGTCCAGACGAAAAAACATTACACAGGCCGAATCTGCAATAGGTCAAAGGGCTAGCGGGGCTGCTGGTTGCTCACCATGGGCTCGGCCTAGTCGATGGAGGAGGAGGTGGCTGGGCTGGGTTTGAGGGGCCTTGGCACGGGAGGCAGGCCAGCTCGCAGCTGGGTCAGTTGGAGCGGTCGACGCCAGAACCACAGATCGAGGCCGCGACGAGTTTCGTGAAGCAGGGGATCGAGCGGGCTGGAGGTCAACGCACGGGCGAGGGGACTTATCACTGGTGGTGGTTGTTCCCACACGCAGAAGCAAGGGAGGCCGGTGATGCGGACGAGGCGAAGGCCTCCGGCGGCGCTGGCCTCTGCAAAATGGCGGCGGCGCAACACAAGTCAGAGAGAGAAGAAAAGCAGAAGGAAAGGAGAGGCAGGGCATGGCAATGGCCTACGGATCACTGGAGCATGTCGGTGACACGACGACGGGGACGAAGCAGGGGTCCGACGAATCCGGGCGACTCGCAACAAGGGCGGCAGAGGAGGCCATGGCGAGGGGGCAAACGGCGACTTGGACGTCACGAGGCTGAAGATGGCGGGGTTGAGGAAGAGCCCGGGTGCCATGGACACCATGTGAGGGAGCTCGGGGAAACAGCTGCATCGGGAGGCAGCGACGGGGCGACGAGGAGCGGGACGGGCGCTCCTCTCCTGATCCAGATTGGATCGAGGAAGCTGTGGCTGCGGGAGCTGCAGGGGGCACCTCTTGGACGTTGGATTTCGATCCAACGGTTCGTATGGATGGATCTAGAGTCTGGGGTGAATTGGGTGGTGGCTGAAAACGAGGAGAGAAGTGGCTGCGCAGGTGACTGCGGGGAGGATCCCGAGGTGGAGCTGGTTTGGCAGCGGGGTGAGGAAAATGAGGGAGTTGGTCTAGGGTTAGATTGTTTATATAGGTAGGGGATTAGGTTAGGGGCTAACTCGACCCTCCGATCTTAATCAGACGGACGGAAAAAATAGGTTATGGAGTCCAAATAAGAAAACGGAGATGTTTTATAGATGTTTGGGGATGATCTGAATCCAACGGTCACGACCGAGCGGGTCGGGTTCGGGACAGGTTTCGGAAGCGCGCGAGAAGGGGTTTTGTGCATTGTGTAGAGAGGCTCAGACGGTCGGACAACAAAAGAACGGTTGGTCTCGAAGGGACAACGAAGGCAACAGGGAGAAGCGGGAACTACGAATGGACCACGAGTTTAAGAAAACATGCGGATGCAATGCGGATGATGTGATGATGAATGCAACAAATAAATAAATAACACGTGGCAACAATGGAAAACATGGAAAGCGTCTGGAGTGTCGGTCTCGGGGCGTTACAACACTCCACCACTACAAGAGGATCTCGTCCCGAGATCTAGGATGGCACCGGAGAAAAGCGGAAGAGGAAGAGGTAAAACAAAGTTGCTTCTTTGACAAACGAGTGAAACCAAAGAACCTTGAGAGGTTAAACAATTTTGAGAAAAGAATACAACGGAGATGAACGAGATTACAAACACTCCGTTAGAAAAGGGGAACAAGGAACATTATGAGAACCTTGTGGGTTGAAAGACATGAAACAAGGGCTTAACGAACCAAAAGAATATGAAACCACACCGGTATAACGAGATAGCCAAGGAACAAGAATGACATAATTTTGACAGCACTCTGGTTGAAAAAGAGAAGGAGACTTGATAAGATGAAAAGAAATTAAAGAGATGACACAACACTCCGGTTAAATGGTAAGCATGAAAAGCACACGATCCTCACAAATCAAGATGATGAGTGAAGATAGCAACATCACCATGCCTCCGGAAGAAAATATAAGATAGATCACTGGAATAAAGGAATGGAGAAGAAAATGCCAACTTCTGCCACAAATGATCTTGGAAAGCACCCTTCCAAGAAGGTTAGAACGGAGTTGTTGGAAAAACCAACAACGAAACGAATAAGCTTGTAGTGGGCTTATGGAAAACTTCTCAAGATAGAGGCGAAATTTTGCCACTACGGAAACAACTAATATAATTGATAACACCAACGAGATGAAAAACTTCTTTCACCAAGAGGATAGGAGAGAACTTGGATCATTGATAAGCACCATAATAGCAACATTCCTTAGGGAAGGCTTTAGGTGAAATATGACACAAGATAACTCCAACAAAGAGATTATTATGGGTTGAAAAAACTCATGGACGAAGAAAATATGATGGGTTTAAATATCTCATTCATGACAACTTGTGAATCATGAAACATGAAGAAAATTATCAAGAATGACATAACACCACCTCAAAAGATAAGAGAGAAAGAATTGCATCGGAATGCAAGATGAAGAATGCTTGAACTCCTCAAAACAAACATGTGTTGAGCACCATGTTTATTTTAGAGTATAGCTTGACGGATCTTGACTCCGTGAGAAATCTTGACAAACAATTGAAGAATGAAAGGAATCCTTGACGAAGCACCATGTAGAGCCTCCATGAAGAACTCCGGTAATAAAAGGATGATAAAAAGAAAGAGAAGTTGACAACACAAGGTGAAGCCTTGCAATGATTTCGATGGAGCTTCGAGATGATATAACCGATAAAACTTGGAACTCCGGAAAGAAAAGATGAACAACTTGGAACCGAGAATTTGATATCATGAACGAAATCCGGAAGAAGGAATTAATCACTTGGAGGAAACAAGAGTAAGAATTACATTACGCGTATCCTTCACCAATTTAGATTAATGACAAACAACGGATTTGGCATACTACTTATTCTCATAGAAAGGATTAAGATAGATATAGCGCAAACTTGAGAAGGACTTCAACGAACCACCGGTAACAACGGAAGAGAATTTGGAAAAGAACGAATGAATTGATACGATAACAACGGAAGAGAATTCTTGAATGAACCACCGTAAGAATTGAGAATGAAAGTAACAAAGGCACAAATCACCGGGAAGAATTAGAAAACGAATAAAGATACTTGACAGAATTTAGATACATGAGAACGAAAAGATCATGAACTGATTAGAGGATATTTGAACGATGCACCGGTAAGATTTCTGGAGAACGAGAGCTGAAAGCTGGAATGAATAATTCTGAGATGATGGGCTCCGAAGAATCAAACTGAAAATTACTCCTGAAATGCTTCGGATGGGTATGAAAAGAATTCTCACAATCGAGAACAATTATGAGGATGACAAGAAGTTAGATCCATGAATCTTTAAGAGAACGGATATGATTTAGAGGAACACTCTTCTTCGGTCTTCAAATGCAGAGAATGACGATGAGAAACACCACCATGAATTGTTGAGATACTCCGGGATGAAAATTAGAAAGGTTGAACCAAAAATGAAAAGAATTTGAAAGATCTTGGAGAAAGACATATGACTGATGATAACCCATTCTTACGTCAAACTTTGAAAAGAATTTTAGAAGCTCCGGGAAAATTAGAAGAGTCAGGTAAGATCCTAGGAAAAGACCTGTGGGTTAGGGCCCACTCAAAAGATACACCGTTAAAAAGGTCGCTTGGAAGAGAGATTGCGCCAGTTGAATTACATGGCTTGAATGTGATAACAACCTCGAAATAGCTTGAACGGATTGATAATGGAGACACAAATCTTCTGAGATATCTTCGGCACTCCAGAACAAATGAATGGCGAGAAGTGGATGATTAAGAGGTACACCGGCATGAGAAAGCATTTGAAACGAGGAAAAGATATGATCTAGAAAGCTTGAATTGAATCCACCGGAGAAGAAAAGAGAATGATGAACTTGAAGCTCTGTTAGTATCTTCATGGGAAATCATCGGATCAGAACATTGATTGAAAAAAGGATGGAGAGACTTCCCATCAATAAAAGGATACATGATTGAGGATACATGATTGAGAAATCTGAGTCCTTAAAGAAAAGGGTGGGAGGGCGGGAAAAACAAAGGCAACTTGGGGCATATGGAATAAACACCGTTGAGAAAAAGCTTAGAATTGATCTTGCGAATGTTGGAATGATCGGATTTACTTGAAGAGAAGCACACCGGTTGGAAAGGATTGAAAAGACAACCTTGATGATCAAGAAGGATTAACATCCACATAAAAATATGAGAACACCGCTTAGAATAAGGTATGGAATCAACACTTGGCATTGAAGCAACTCGAATACCACAAAACAAAACAAAAACAAAGCATTGGCTCGCAGAATAAGCCGGAACAAACATATGATAGAGATTTCGTCCGAAGTTTTCGTGGTGGGGCCCACACGGGCTCGATCGTACAGTACCATCATGTACAAGGCAGTGCACATGACATACGAAGCGTCCCCGAGTCGGCATAGCCAAGGACTCTTTAAGACACTACGAGACCACTGTAAAACCAACCGTGGAAAGGCGGACCACTAGACGTCGAACCCCAATCTCATATCATGCATCTGTCGGAAAGATATCCTAGGAGCTACTTGAATTCCCACTTATAAACTCCCGAAACTTTCTGGTTATGCAATCAGGTGTTGGGGATACAGGGGACGCAATATATCTCACTCAAACTAACAATCCCTAGATCCAGCTGTATCCATCCTTCAACACATAACCAAGAAACCTTCGGAAATCATTTACCTCAACCTTCGAAAAGCATCCGTTATACGAATTATGGCAATACTCCCGAACTCCCGCCCCAGTACTGGGTGGCGTCGAGGTGATCTCACCAACAACTGCATAAAAGAGATTTTCGATGTCGGCGAAACTCAGGTATTCCAGAACTGCAACGATAAAACTGTGACGACAACACCTCGGAGCTCAACTCCCCGGGACACTGCCACAACCCCTAAATGTCAGGAGGCACCAAGAACAATGTTCTCGTCACAAAACCATCGGAACGATTCCAAGATACCCGCGTGATCCTAAAATAATTTCGTGAAATTTGAGGAGAGGAAAGTCAAAACTTCTACGTCAGGAGACCTCACCAGAGCGACGAAGGGACTGAGGAGTAAAAAGAATCCTACTCTCCGATATATATAATCCTAAGACTCAAAACATTTTTGTTCTAGACTCAACAACGTCAGCGATTCGATCAAGCAGGGGGCTCCTAAGTCGGGGATGGCTCTGATTACCAACTTGTAACGCCCACGATGCGGCTATATCTCCCACGTGTCGAGGCACGACTTAGAGGCATAACCGCATGGTAGGTATTGTCGCAAGAAGGGTCATCTTCACACAATCCCATGTAATGAACAAGAATGGATAAAGAGTTGGCTTACAATCGCCACTTCACACAATACATAAATAAATCATACATCAATCAGAGTACACACATAGACCGACTACGGTCAAAACCAAATACAAAGAAGACAACCCCAAATGCTAGATCCCCGATCGTCCCAACTGGGCACCACTACTGATCAACATGAAAAGAAACATAGTAACGACCAAGGTCCTCGTCGAACTCCCACTTGAGCTCGGTTGCATCACCTGCACTGGTATCGTCGGCACCTGCAACTGTTTTGGAAGTATCTGTGAGTCACGAGGACTCAGCAATCTCACACCCGTGAGATCAAGACTATGTAAGCTTATAGGAAGGAAAGGGTAGTGAGGTGGAGCTGCAGCAAGCACTAGCATATATGGTGGCTAACATACGCAAATAAGAGCGAGAAGAGGAGCAACGGAACGGTCGTCAACTAGTAATGATCAAGAAGTGATCCTGAACTCCTACTTACGTCAAACATAACTCAAAAGCCGTGTTCTCTTCCCGGACTCCGCCGAAAAGAGACCATCATGGCTACACACGCGGTTGATGCGTTTTAGTTAAGTCGAGTGTCAAGTTCTCTACAACCGGACATTAACAAATTCCCATCTGCCACATAACCGCGGGCACAACTTTCGAAAGATAATACCCTGCAGGGGTGTCCCAACTTAGCCCATTATAAGCTCTCACGGTCAACGAAGGACCTTCTCCCGGGAAGACCCGATCAGTCTTGGAATCCCGGTTTACGAGACAATTCGATAATGGTAAAACAAGACCAGCAAAGCCGCCCGAATGTGCCGACAAATCCCGATAGGAGCTGCACATATCTCGTTCTCGGGCACACCGGATGAGCAATCCGTACAACTAAAACCAGCCCTCAAGTTTCCCTGAGGTGGCGCTGCAAAGGGCTCTAGTTTGGACCAACACTCGGAGGAGCACTGGCCCGGGGGGGGGGGGGGGGGGGGTAAATAAAGATGACCCTCGGGCTCCGGAAACCCAAGGGAAAAAAGGCTAGGTGAGGCAAATGTAAAACCAAGGTTGGGCCTTGCTGGAAGAGTTTCATTCAAAGCAAACTATCAAGGGGGTCCCATAAATCACCCAACCGCGTAAGGGACGCAAAATCAAGGAACATAACACCGGTATGACGGAAACTAGGGCGGCAAGAGTGGAACAAAACACCAGGCATAAGGCCGAGCCTTCCACCCTTCACCAAGTATATAGATGCATTAATTAAATAAGAGATATTGTAATATCCCAACATAAACATGTTCCAACATGGAGCAAACTTCAACTTCACCTGCAACTAGCAACGCTATAAGAGGGGCTGAGCAAAGCGTAACATAGCCAAACAACGGTTTGCTGGGAAAGGTGGGTTAGAGGCTTGACATGGCAATATGGGAGGCATGATATAGCAAGTGGTAGGTAGCGCGGCATAGCAATAGAGCGAACAACTAGCAAGCAAAGATAGAAGTGATTTCGAGGGTATGATCATCTTGCCTGAGATCTCGCAAGGAAGAAGAACGAATCCATGAAGAAGACAAACGGACGTAGTCGAACGAATCCTCACAACTCCGGAACGAAATCGAAGCTAACGAGAGAAGCAACCCGGAAAAAACAAACAACATAGTAAACAACCACCACATACACATGGCATGATGCACAAACAAGTATGATGCATGTCCGATTTAATGAGGCATGGCATGGAAAAATGCACAAACAATACTACAAATTAAGTGGAGCTCAATATGCAACGAGTTGCATATTGACAAAACACCACATTCAAGTTATTTAGTTCGCTCTTGTTTATGTACCCAACAATATTAAATGTTATTAAACGTGGCAAGGGGTGAAGCATAGTAAGACTATCTATCTAGGCAAGTTCAAATGAGGCCGGAACAACAAACAACAATTCTGGAAAATCCCCATGTGCATATTTTAGATTTGGTACTGTTCTGCCTAAAACCATATTTTATTGTTTTTAAACAGGAAAATAAAGTGCAACATGTTAATCTATGCATTTTTTTACCCCATTTACATATAAAGTTTGTTAAATTCGGAGCTACGGTTAATTACTTATGAAATAAATCATTTTAACATGGCATTTAAGCAAATTAAATAAACAGCAAGTTTAAACATTTTAAGCATGGATGAGAGTGGCATATTATGAAACTAGATGAAATTCTGAGCATTTTACATATATAATTTATTTACATATGATGCATGGTTAATTAGTTATTAGATGCATGAACACTAGGGACTTTTCTATAAAACGGCATTCTCTGGAATAATTACTAAATCCGTCCAGACGAAAAAACATTACACAGGCCGAATCTGCAACAGGTCAAAGGGCTAGCGGGGCTGCTGGTTGCTCACCATGGGCTCGGCCTAGTCGGTGGAGGCGGAGGTGGCTGGGCTGGGTTTGAGGGGCCTTGGCACGGGAGGCAGGCCAGCTCGCAGCTGGGTCAGTTGGAGCGGTCGACGCCAGAACCACAGATCGAGGCCGCGACGCGTTTCGTGAAGCAGGGGATCGAGCGGGCTGGAGGTCAACGCACGGGCGAGGGGACTTGTCGCTGGTGGTTGTCGTTCCCACACGTAGAAGCAAGGGAGGCCGGCGATGAGGGCTTGGGGAGGTCTGACCGCGGAGACGCGCCGGTGATGCGGATGAGGCGAAGGTCTCCGGCGGGGCTGGCCTCTGCAAAACGGCGGCGGCGCGACACAAGTCAGAGAGAGAATAAAAGGAGAAGGAAAGGAGAGGCAGGGCATGGCGACGAACTACGGATCACTGGAGCATGTCGGTGACACGACGACGGGGACGAAGCAGGGGTCCGACGAATCCGGGCGACTCGCAACAAGGGCGGCAGAGGAGGCCATGGCGAGGGGGCAAACAGCGACTTGGACGTCACGAGGCTGAAGATGGCGGGGTTGAGGAAGAGCCCAGGCGCCATGGACACCATGTGAGGGAGCTCGGGGAAACAGCTGCATCGGGAGGCGGCGACGGGGCGACGAGGCGACGAGGAGCGGGACGGGTGCTCCTCTCCTGATCCAGATTGGATCGAGGAAGCTGTGGCTGCGGGAGCTGCAGGGGGCACCTCTTGGACGTTGGATTTCGATCCAACGGTTCGTATGGATGGATCTGGAGTCTGGGGTGAACTGGGTGGTGGCTGAAAACGAGGAGAGAAGTGGCTGCGCAGGTGACTGCGGGGAGGATCCCGAGGTGGAGCTGGTTTGGCAGCGGGGTGAGGAAAATGAGGGAGTTGGTCTAGGGTTAGATTGTTTACATAGGTAGGGGATTAGGTTAGGGGCTAACTCGACCCTCCGATCTTAATCGGACGGACGGAAAAAATAGGTTATGGAGTCCAAATAAGAAAACGGAGATGTTTTATAGATGTTTGGGGATGATCTGAATCCAACGGTCACGACTGAGAGGGTCGGGTTCGGGACATGATTCGGAAGCGCGCGAGAAGGGGTTTTTTTGCATTGTGCAGAGAGGCTCAGATGGTCGGACAACAAAAGAACGGTTGGTCTCGAAGGGACAACGAAGGCAACAGGGAGAAGCGGGAACTACGAACGGACCACGAGTTTAAGAAAACATGCGGATGCAATGCGGATGATGTGATGATGAATGCAACAAATAAATAAATAACACGCGGCGACAATGCAAAACATGGAAAGCGTCTGGAGCGTCGGTCTTGGGGCGTTACACATTTTTAGGCCAGAAAAATGTTCACTTTGTTCTAAATATTTTATTTAGACGGTGAAAATTGTTTTGGCATTTTTAGAATTTCCTTATATTTTAGTAGGATTTTTGTTTTTCGGCGGAATTTTTTTAAAAAGTTCCCGCCCGACTGGGCCGAAGGCCCAGCCGAGCAGGCCGGCCCGCCCGCGCCACCGCCTCCCCGCGCCGAGCCGTCGTGCCGCCGCTGGACTCTGGAGGAGTCCGAGCGCCCCGCCCCGTGCCGCCGCCGGACTCCGGAGCAGTCCGAGCGCGCCCCGCCCCGCGCCGTTCGACCCCTCCCCCAAGTCGGACACCGCCGCCACCCCCGGCCTTTAAATAGGGCCGAGGCCCCCCCGCCACCACCACCCTGCCACCTGCAGCCGCCGCCCGCCTCGTTGAGCCGCGCCGCCGCAGCCCCGCCGGAGCCGCCGCCTCGCCGGATCTCGCCTCACCGCCGCCGGTCTTTTTTCGAAGAACCGGTAAAAACCGCCGCCGTCGCCCGGTTTTTTTTGGGTTTTCGTTTTGGATCTGTTAGATCGATTTTTTTTCGGTTCCGCTAATTAGTGAACGGTCGCCCGAACGCCTCTGTTCGTGAACGTGTTCGTTCATTTGTCTCTGATAACGAACGTTCGTTCGTTAGTCTTTTCTTTCTATTTTATTTCCGGCCAGGTACCTATCCATGATTATTTTTATCGCAGATTAGCCCCTGATCTTCAAACCCTCACAATTTTTTAACCATTCGTCCAAATCTAGTGAAACCAATGCCAAAATCTTTGTATCAAACCCCTCTTTCCAGTTAACCAACGTGAATATGATTTTGGAAATTTAAAATTTGGTTTCAAGCAGATTTGAATTCAAACTTCTTTTGATCGTAGTTTGAGTTTCGTAGCTCTGATATGATTGATTCTTTTTGCAAATCGAAGCTCTTCAGTTGAATATTCAGTTTGGACTTTCTAATGTGAGTTTTACCCTTGCATCTATGCTTGAGTGCTTATGTATGCTATTGTTTGTTTGCGATAGAATTTCCGGAGTGCGAAGCGTGCTACTACGAGTCTCTAGGGTTTGCAGATCATCAGCAAGGCAAGTAACACTTTGATCATATCCCTTATTACCCAGTTTTTTTATGCATTAGTTCCAATCCTCAAACATTGCATGAGTAGGATCTGATTAACATGTGGGTTTGGGATGATGAGGTAGAACCTATTGTCCTTTATATCAAACCCTGGGAGTTACTTCTACGTTATGCTTATACTGCTATGCTATGCTCGTAGACGTGGATTGGTTGAGTGTACCCATGACAGATGTGAGAGTTGTTAATTAATGGTTAAACTTAAGGTGGCTACTTAAATACACGCCTGGGTGGATTGGTTGAGGCACCCTGAAGCACCCAGTGGTTGTCTGGGCACCTGGAGCAATCCAGCGCTGTCCTGGGATATCCCGGAGTACCCGTGTGATCATCCTATGATTCGCCACCCAGGCTCAAAGGGATCATAAGATTATTCATGCTAGAAACTTCCGTGTGCAGCCACAAGCCATTATGGGCTCTGGCATAGTTGAGTAAGTTGTGGGAAACCTTTCCATGATGGGCTAGCAAATGTAGGGGATTGTAGGTGTACCGGCCTATCTATCGGTTAAGGGGACCTCTTCGGAAAGACTGTGTCTCGGTCATCCGTTTCTCAAACATCATGTAGTGCGAGAAATTCAACGAAGGAGATCGAGTCTTGTGGGGAAAAGTGCGCAAACCTCTGCAGAGTGTATTAACTAATCATGATTAGCCGCGTCCCCGGTTATGGACATCTTGAGTATCTGGTTCTTGAATTATTGATTTGATCTCATCACTCCTAATTAATTTGTTGGGTTATTAATTAATTTTTAATTGGGATTGAGTTGGAGGAACCTTCTCAATGCTTATCAACCAACTTTGTAGTTAAATAAAAAATATATTCCTTTGCAGTAGGGAAAAATTGGCTTTTCGCAAAAACATGATAACCATAGAGCCTCCACCAGCCATATATGCATGTAGTGTTAGCATTTATCTTGTTCATTGCTCTACAGTGTTATTTTGCCAGCATATTCCATGTGCTGACCCATTTCGGGCTGCAACGTATCATGTTGCAGACTTTTCAGACGAGGAGTAAGGTGCGCTAGGTCGTTGTCGTGCACTCAGCTATGCCGTTGGAGTTGATGGACTCATTTATCTTCGATGCTTCCGCAGTTATCTTATTTAGATGGCCTTAAGCCATATTATTGTAATAAGTTCTCTTTTGAGACATTCAATGTAATAAGTGTGTGATTGCACTCTGTTATAAATCCTTCAAGTACTGTGTGTGTCAGCATTACCGATCCAGGGATGACACTTATGCATAGAGATTTGACCGTCTGAGGTCGGATCGCTACATTCGTAAAACCCTAAGTTACCTCAACGGGGATATGCACATCCCCATTAATAAGTATATCATATTTCTTTTTGCATTAGGTAGAGGTAGTTGAAAACTTCCAATAGTGAGTGTCGGAGATTTTTCAATAAGATTAATACCATTCGCTTGGAATTGTTTCTTCGGAAAGTGCACCATACACTACTGTAGGATGCTGCTAACGCGACACTACGATCAGAGACCCTTCGACGAAACTGTGTGCGATGCAATATCGCAAACGGTGATGTAAAAAACCCGTCAAAAAAGATGCAAAACGTTTGCGATGATGGATGCATCAAACACGGTTCAGAATTTAGTTGCGTGTGCGATGAGGGGCATACGGTTCAGTTCAATGAACTGTTTGCGATGAGGCAGAAGAACAAAAACGGGCAGCCAGATGAAGGTGTGTGCGATATACAGCATATGGTTCACTTGGATGAACTGTTGTGATTAGGCCACACAAAACAAACGGTCAGCCAGATCAAGGTGTGTGCGATATACGACGTACGGTTCACTCGGATGAACTGTTTGCGTTGAGCCCAGAGAACAGAAACGGTTCAATTTAACAAGATGTGTGTGTTGTGCGATGGGATTGCATACAGAACAACAACATATATACACACACACACACACTTATAAGGACATGGTTGCATAACCAAATTAAACATCCACTTACATAGGTGGCTACTACAACCATGGCATTTGCACATGATGTCTACTACGCAACCTTCTTCTTGTAGACGTTGTTGGGCCTCCAAGTGCAGAGGTTTGTAGGACAGTAGCAAATTTCCCTCAAGTGGATGACCTAAGGTTTATCAATCCGCGGGAGGCATAGGATGAAGATGGTCTCTCTCAAGCAACCCTGCAACCAAATAACAAAGAGTCTCTTTTGTCGCCAACACACCCAATACAATGGTAAATTGTATAGGTGCACTAGTTCGGCGAAGAGATGGTGATACAAGTGCAATATGGATGGTAGATATAGGTTTTTGTAATCTGAAAATATAAAAACAGCAAGGTAACTAATGATAAAAGTGAGCACAAACGATATTGCAATGCTAGGAAACAAGGCCTAGGGTTCATACTTTCACTAGTGCAAGTTCTCTCAACAATAATAGCATAATTAGATCATATAACAATCCCTCAACATGCAACAAAGAGTCACTCAAAAGTCACTAATAGCAGAGAACAAACGAAGAGATTATTGTAGGGTACGAAACCACCTCAAAGTTATCCCGATCAATCTATTTAAGAGTCCGTAGTAAAATAACACGAAGCTATTCTTTCCGTTTGATCTATCATAGAGTTCGTACTAGAATAACACCTTAAGATACAAATCAACCAAAACCCTAATGTCACCTAGATACTCCAATGTCACCTCAAGTATCCATGGGTATGATTATACGATATGCATCACACAATCTTAGATTCATCTATTCAACCAACACAAAGAACTTCAAAGAGTGCCCCAAAGTTTCTGCCGGAGAGTCAAGACGAAAACGTGTGCCAACCCCTATGCATAAGTTCACAAGGTCACTAAACCCGCAAGTTGATCACCAAAACATACATCAAGTAGATCACGTGAATATCCCATTGTCACCACAGATAAGCACATGCAAGACATACATCAAGTGTTCTCAAATCCTTAAAGACTCAATCCGATAAGATAACTTCAAAGGGAAAACTCAATCCATTACAAGAGAGTAGAGGGGGAGAAACATCATAAGATCCAACTATAATAGCAAAGCTCGCGATACATCAATATCATGCCAAATCAAGAACATGAGAGAGAGAGAGATCAAACACATAGCTACTGGTACATACCCTCAGCCCCGACGGTGAACTACTCCCTCCTCATCACGGAGAGCTTCGGGATGATGAAGATGGCCACCGGTGATGGTTCCCCCCTCCGGCCGGGTGCCGGAACAGGGTCCCGATTGGTTTTTGGTGGCTATAGAGGCTTGCGGCGGCGGAACTCCCGATCTAGGTTTCTTCCTGGGGGTTTCTGTATTTATAGGAATTTTTGGCGTTGGTTTCACGTCAGGGGGTCTCCAAGCCGTCCACGAGGCAGGGGGCACGCCTAGGGGGGTAGGGCGCGCCCTCCACCCTCATGGGGCCCACGGGCCTCCCCTCCAGTAACTCTTCGTTCCAGTATTTTTTATATTTTCCAGAAAAATTCTCCGTTGATTTTCATCGCATTCCGAGAACTTTTATTTCTGCACAAAAACAACACCATGGTAGTTCTGCTGAAAACAGCGTCAGTCCGGGTTAGTTCTAATCAAATCATACCAAAATCATATAAACCTATTGTAAACATGGCATGAATACTTCATAAATTATAGATACATTGGAGACGTATCAGCACACCAAAGTTATTACATGCATAATTACATAGGTGGCTACTACACACATGACATTTAATTTCCACACACCAAAGTAAACTGTATATTACATGCATGATTAACTAGGATAAATGATCATCTGATCATCATCTACTTCTTGTGGTGCTTGCTCTGGTTTTGGCTCGATCCGGCCTTGTCGATCTCTGTAACAAGGCACTTCCTCATGTCAACGATCTGCATGTGCATCTCGTAGCTTGTGTACACGTTCTTGGCTGCGAACCTGAGGTGATGTTCATCCAGTTACCGCATCCAGGCCCCGTGCCAAGATACGGGACGTGTTCTGTTTGCATCCTGCTTCATATTTTCGTAGTATGGGTCGACGATGGCCGAGGCGAGTTCAACCAGGGAGCCCTTCTTCATGCTGCCCCAGACCCTGTAGTGCTCACGAATTTTGATAAGGTTCTGGCAGGCCAAGCCCGTAACCCTGAGCGCTTTTACATCGTCGGTTGTTTCCACCGTGGCGAACTTGTAGTCGGTGCTGTTGACAAACCTGGTGAAACGGTCGCAAGGCTCTGTGGCCATGCAATAGTGGTAGATGAGGACATGATGGTGCACGCACAACTGGGCAACAACAACCTTCTAATCTATGTCGGGACGACCGACCGTGTACTGGAGGTCGATGCCGACCACCTTGTACTTGTCTCGAGCAAGCAACTACTCAACGGTGTTGATGTAGTCGTCCACCACGACCCGGTCAATGGTGTACACCACCGAGAGATCCGTCTCCCTCGCATGGGTCTCCACTTTATGCTTGCCTAACTCCATTGGAGCACCGCTAGACATCCCCTCTCTATGTGTCGTCGTGGGTGTGCTTGTTGTGTTGTGGGGCGCGGTCGAAAGGTTGAAGAGACTAAGGTTATAATGGCCGCGGGAATTAAAGGGCAGCCAGACGACCTGGAATATCGGCAGGCCCTGATGGCAGCTCTAATTTGCAACGTGTAACTCCGTCATGACGCACGTAACTGCATCGCGTGGCAATGCACGCGGCGCAACCGCATGCATATGGGGCCCCCGATGTGATCATGCGCACGCCCAACCACTGGCAGAGCGCACACGGAGGGACGCGAGCAGAGCGCTCCGCGGCTGCCGCCTCAACGGAGAGCAACCATATATATGCATATAGCAGTTGAACATGCTAGGAAAAGCTGTCCACAAGCCGAGCGTGCCGACGGACGCGAGCAGAGCGCGCCGCGGCGCCTAACAGTGAGCACAGCTTGCCGAGGGATGCGAGCAGTGGCCGACACAGTGATACATGACAAATAAGACAAACTGTGGGCAAACGCTTGCTGGTATATAACCGTTTGCGATTGATGAATTCATCGCTGACGGGTTACCTAGTGCGGTCCGTGTGTGTTGTGATATGCTCCGTGTACAGAAGAACAACATATATATACTTGTAACATGACATGATTGCAATACCAAATTAAACATCCAATTACGTTATATAACAAATACCATAAATATTGCAAGGTTCATATTCAAAGATTACAATGCCCAAATTCAAACATTGCAAACCTCGTCATTTCTACAAAGGGATCTGCCGCTAACAAGTCATGTTTGGGTTTGACACAGTGACTTCCAATTGCACTGACATATGCTCTTTCAATACGAAGTTTAGCTTTTTTGGAGCCTCTTCCATTCTGCAGTACCTGCCGGCTCTGATCAACATACCATTCATCTTTCCTAATGAAATGCGTGTTCAACCTCAGTACCCTCAGCACCCTTGCTCTGGCAAGAAAGAACCTGGCGAGTGTAATCTCCGGTAAGGTCCGTCGGTAGGAGTTAAAAGTAATAATTGAGAGATGCAGATCCAGGCATTCGATGTGATTGTCTTTATAAAGATTGTCCACCTCCGGGGCTATTATTATCTAAAAAAGAATAGAATGTATTAGTGCCTACATGGAGTTCTGAACACTACTACACGCCTATTTGGTTTGCAGAATTTGTAAAATGCACCAACGTGCCATCCTTCGATCTAACATGATTAACATGGGCATTTGATACAATCTAGAAACATGTAGCCTTCTTCACAAGAGGTTGGATTGGATGAAAAATTCCCTAAGAAAACTAGTACAGATGAATCCAAAGGAGAAATGCTTATGGATTGTAACCATATGAATCAAGCAACCAATATGGGGTGGGGGTGTATGTCCTAAAATCCTCCAAAATTCCTTCAGAAATCATAGTACATTGTCATTGTAAACTTGGGAAAAGGTGCAAAAAATTGAACTCCCTTATGGTTAACATTTAACAGGAAAGGAACATCACCTCGATATACAGCTTCAGGCACGGAAAGCATCTCAGGTAACTGACAACTTGGTCCAGGGTGGGGCTGACAGATTCTAGTGCCAAGACCTTCACTGTCCCCAGAATCTGGGTGAAGCTTCGCTGGACGACAGATGAACATACATCTTCAAAACTAGAAATAATGTTGATATCAAGAAGGAGAGGTATAAGGTGACTGTTGTACCTGAAAGTAGTAGTATTTGACAGACGAGTAGCCCACCACTATCAATTTCGGCGCAGAAATGACATTGATTCTTGTTGGACCTTGTTGATCAACTACAAGTAATCTCTCACGTGAAGGTGTGTCCTCAATGACCATATTGTGGTCCACCTTTTGTTATCTCTTGTTGCAGCACCAGCAACACACATAAATAGTCCGGAGAGTCCTGGAGGTGATGTGGAAGGTACTCGACCAATTCATCGCCTGAAGACAAAGGAACTCGAGTGCAGTACAACCGCGGAGCAGGTGCTCCATGTCATCCTTTGGGATGCAGACGGCGACGAGCTTGAGGTGCTTTAGTCATGGTAGAAAAGAGTGGGCGCATCATTAAGGGGGATGGTAGTTCATGAACTTGGCGAGGCGCAACATGGGCATGAAGTGGAGCGCAGACATTGGCAGCGAGCGCATATGCCCATCATCAAAACTGAGCTTCTAGAGCTGATCTATGGCGGGTGTTGGGGATATGATTATCAGATATGACCCGCCCAGGAGGGGCCAGTCATCCTTATGGCGGTTCATCTAAATGAAGCCCAGGAGTGTATTAAACATGACGGTTGATAGACAGGCTTGTTAAAGGGCCCAAGCCCGAAGGCGGCTTAAGCCCACAAGTATAAAACCGCCATGTATACGTAAACTTATATTGTAAGGAATGTAAGATAAGTCACAGAGCCGGACACGTTGTATGAGCCGGTCGGAACTCTGTAGGCCGCAGCGTGTCAACCCGTGTATATAAGGGGACAACCCGGCAGCGGCTTAGGGCAAGAAACATCAAGTCGAGAGCCAGGCAAAGCGTATTCGCTCCCTGGTCATCGAAACCCTAGAAATACTACCTCAAACCGGACTAGGCCTTTACCTTCACCGCAAGGGGCCGAACCAGTATAAACTCCTCGCGTCCTTTGTCCCGTTTAACCCCTTTAAGTTAACCTCATCGCAATGGCTCCGCAACTAAGTCCTTCCATGAGGACATCTGCCGTGATACTTCCACGACAGTTGGCGCCCACCGTGGGGCCAGCGCACGGTGGTTTAGAGTTCTTAAAGGGCAGCTTTGAAGGGATCAAGGGATACGCCGTGGGCCGGATGACCAAGAGTCGTCGCGGCAAGCTCTACATTGACGACGCAAGCTGGGGCCCCGAGGCCGGCTCAATTGAGTACGGGTACCGGGTCCCCTTCGGCGGAATCCACGTCTTCATCGGCAAGATCGGCGAACCGGGCCCTGAGCCGGACATCTGCACCGACATCATCGAGACGGCTCAGCGTGCGCGACCCGCCCGGGTTCAACCCATTGTGAAGCGCGCCTATGTTGGATGTATCCATGGGGCTAAATTGGAAGGCTCTATGCCGGCGGGTGAGACGACCATCTACTCTGATGGTGAGTCGTCGACAGGCGAAACCGATTCTATGTATCAAGTGCAAGACAGGCGGCTTGGAGGCTGTTCCGATGGAGACAGTATTTCGGACCCCTTTGAGCCGCCGAACAGAGTTGCGATTTTCATGGCAGGCACTCAGCCGGTTCTCGGTTCAACAGCCGCTGCGGCCATGACCTCCAGTGCGGCAACAGTAACAACGACTAGTAACCTGCCGGTGATAAAGCCGACGGTTGAGGCGCCGGGGGGTGGAGCGTCAGGCCAGCCGTGCATAGCAGGCTCTCCGCATATGAATAATACCCCACCTCAGCACATAGCGATGCCGCCGGGTCATTACTCTACCCCTCTGGATAACATGATTGCTACAGTTACGCGATTGGCGGCTCTGCCAGTCGAGGGTGAAACTCCCGCGGTGGTTGAAACCCAAAGGGCTAGGGAGCTGCTTCAAACAGCTTTGGTACAGCAGCAGGCTTATTCCTATAGTCGTGACCGGATTCATGCGACCCCTCGTCCAAGCCGGAGCTACAGTAGGCACATTAACTCGCCAGCAGTCTCGAGTACCGAGCAGCGTCGTGGTCATGACCCGGTGCGCCGGGAGGCCGAGCTGGCGGCTCAGCCAGCGATTCATCAGCACGCGCCGGCTTACCCGACGATTTCAGTTGAGGCGGGTGTAACTTCTAGAGCTTTCGGTGTGCCGTGTCTAATGGCGGCTCTACGGAACGAGTGCTTGCCAAAGGACTTCGAAGGCCCTCGTAAGGTGCCCAATTACATGGCAGATCAGGCCCCTGAGGCCTGGGTCGAGAGTTATGAGATGGCTATGGAGATGCTGGATGTTAGCGAAGCTACATACGCTAAGTATTTCACCATGATGTTGGAGGGGACGGCTCGTACCTGGTTGAAGGGGCTGCCGGCTAATTCCATCGGGTCATGGGCGGAGCTGAAGGCCCGGTTCATCCAAAATTTCAAAGATACATGCTAGCAGCCTATGTTGATTGTGGATTTGGTCTCTTGTGTTCAAGCAGAGGGCGAGTCAACAACCAGCTGGGTACGCCGGGTCTCGACTATCATACATTCTTCAGAGAACATAAACGTCGGTTCAGCGATTCTGGTGTTGGAGAAAAATTGTCGTTTTACTCCACTCAAGCAGAAGCTTGGACGGCTCAAGCGTCATTGCGACGACATGGGTACTCTAATGGCGGCTCTTGTTAAGTATGCCGACTCTGATGGTACCAAGGACCCCAACTCTGAGGATGAAAGATCGGGAAAGGGAAAGAAGAGTAGCGGCGTGAAGGGACAACAGCACAATCCTACCAATCAGGGCGGCAACGGTAAGCGCAAGGCTGATTAATTTGTGGCTAACACCGGTGCGTGTAATTATAACCAGCGTCGTAAGGGACAGCCGGCTCCAAGGACACATTTTGATCTTGAGGCAATGTTAAATCAGCCGTGTTCGAAACACGGAATGGATCAGAAGCCGGCTACTCATTCATGGAAAGATTGCAACATAATGAGAAGCTTTAGGGAGTCCATCCAGCGCCAACATGGCCCGCATGGTGGATCGGGGTCCGGTTTCTCATGGTCCAGGTCACGGAGGCAGCGGTTCAAGTTCCGAGTTTCAAGGCCACGGTAACCAAGGTGGTTACAATCAACAAAGTAATCAGGGGAATCAACAACAATAGCAGTCTGGTTATCAGAGCAACTCGAAGCAGTTAAATAGTGGACAGTACCACGTCTTCACCACTAGCTTATGTAAGCGGGATCAGAAGCTTCATAAGAGGGCAGTCAATGCTGTTGAGCCGGCAGTGCCGCGTTACCTGCGGTGGTCAGAGCAGCCTATAGTGTGGAGTCGTGAGGATCACCCGCCTCGGGTTGATAATCCGGGTCAGCTGGCTCTTGTGGTGGCGTCTCAGGTTGGGGGCTATAAGTTTACTAAGGTGCTCATGGATGGAGGTAGCAGCATTAACATCCTTTATTATGAGACCTTCCGTCGCATGGGACTGACAGATAAGAATCTTAAGCCGTCAAACACTGTTTTCCATGCTGTGGTGCGGGGTAAGTCAGCCTACCCGGTGGGTAAGATATCTTTGGAAGTTGCCTTTGGAGATGAGCATGATTCTAGGTCTGAAACTTTAACTTCGAAGTGGTCAAGATGAAGAGCCCTTATCATGCTCTGTTTGGGCGGCCGGCTTATGCTAAGTTCATGGCGAGGCCTTGCTATGTTTACTTGCAGCTTAAGATGCCGGGTTACAAGGGCACCATCACAGTGCATGGGAGTCGCAAGGTGGCCTTGGAGTGTGAGGAAGGTGATGCGGCTTATGCTGAATTGGTTTGTGCAGCGGAGGAGTTGAAATTTTACAAGGATAATGTTGACCCGGCAGACATGACGTCCTTGAAAAAGCCAACCACAGAGCATGATCTGTCGCTCAAGTTTAAGTCAGCAGACGACACCAAAATGGTTGACTTCGTCCCTAGCGATTCATCGAAGCAGTTCAGTATCAGTGCTAATCTGGATCCAAAATAGGAAAGCGTGCTCATCGAGTTCATCCGTGAGAACCGTGACATCTTTGCATGGAAGCCTTCAGACATGCCGGGTGTACCGAGGAAACTCGCTGATCATACTCTTAATATTGATCCGAAGTTTAAGCCGGCCAAGCAGTTTCTTTGCCGATTTAACGAGGAGAGGCGGAAGGCCATTGGTGAAGAGGTGGCCCAGCTATTAGCGGTCGGGTTTATTGTTGAAGTTTTTCATCCTAAGTGGTTGGCTAACCCAGTGTTGGTTCTTAAGAAGAATGGCACTTGGCGCATGTGTGTGGATTACACGGACTTAAATAAGGCTTGTCCGGCTGATCTGTTTGCTCTCCCCCGTATTGATCAAATCATTGATGCTACGGCGGGTTGCGAGCGTCTGAGTTTTCTGGATGCTTATTCTGGTTATCATCAGATCAAGATGGCAGTTAAGGACCAGGAGAAGACGGCTTTCATTACTCCGTTTGGAGCCTTCTGCTATGTGTCTATGCCTTTTGGGATCAAGAGCGCCCAGGCGACTTACCAGCGGTGTGTGCAAAATTGCCTTCACAATCAGATCGGGTGTAATGTTCATGCTTATGTAGATGCCATTGTGGTAAAGTCAAGAGAGAAGGAGACCCTGATTGATGATTTGAAGGAGACGTTTGATAATCTCCGGGTCTACAAGATGATGCTTAACCTGGCTAAGTGTGTCTTTGGTGTGCCAGCAGGCAAGCTCTTGGGTTTCCTGGTTTCTAACAGAGGCGTTGAAGCTAATCTAGATAATATCAAAGCCATTACTTCATTGGCTAAGCCGGCGTGTGTTAATGATGTTCAACGTCTGGCGGGTCATATTGCGGCTCTGAGCCAGTTCATAAGCCGACTGGGTGAGAAGGCTATTCCTCTTTATCAGATGACGAAGAAGACAAATCACTTCATTTGGAGTGATGCTGCTAATCAAGCGCTTGAGGATCTGAAGAAACAGTTGGCTGAGCCGCCCGTGCTTGCTGCCCCTATTGATAAAGAGCCTCTGTTGTTATATGTGGCTGCTAATAGCCGGGCCGTCAGTGTAGCCATTGTGGTGGAAAGGAAAGAAACAGGCAAGGAGTACCCGGTTCAACAACCAGTTTATTACATCAGTGAAGTGCTTATCGAGTCCAAACAGAGGTATCCGCACTGACAGAAGCTTGTGTATGGGGTTTTTATGGCAAGCCGGAAGCTTAAGCAATATTTCCAGGGTCATCCCATCACCGTGGTTAGTTGTGCTCCTTTAGGAGATATCATCCAAAATAGGGAAGCCACATGCCGAGTTGCTAAATGGGCCATTGAGCTTGGTCCTCATGGTTTAAAGTATGTACCACGTACGACCATCAAGTCTCAAGCACTTGTGGATTTCATCAATGATTGGACAGAGTTACAGGCACCTGAGGAAAAGCCGGATAACACATATTGGACTATTCACTTTGATGGATCCAGACAGTTGGAGGCCTCGGGGGCTGGAGTTGTCTTGACTTTCCCACGAGGTGACAAATTTTCTTACGTTCTCTGGCTAATGTTCCCCAGTACTAACAATCCAGCTGAGTATGAGGCCTTGCTCCATGGTCTTCGGATGGCTAAGGAGATGAACTTAAGCCGGGTGAGGTGCTTTGGCGATTCAGATCTGGTGGCTCAGCAAGTTTTTGGTACTTGGGATTCTAAAGATTCGCTCATGGCGGCTTATCGTCAAGAGGTTGATGCTATTCCGGTTCATTTCAAAGGTTATCAAGTTGAGCATATTGATCACAGGAAGAACAAGGCGGCTGATACTTTAAGCCGGCTAGGGTCTCAATGTAAGCCGGTGCCACCTAACACGTTCCTGGACATTTTGCTTAACCCTTCTGTCAAATTGCCACAGAGGAAGATCTTGCTGTTCCTGACCCGGAAGTGCAATTGGTGGCGGGTCTTCATGCTATTCCTGATTGGACAGTTCCGTATTTGGCTTACATGACCCGGGGTGAGTTGTCGGAGGATGAAATTTTGGCCACACAGATAACCCGGCGGTCTAAGTCAATGATAATTGTCAATGGGGAGTTGCACCATTGCAGTGTCACAGGGGCGTTTCAGCGTTGCGTCTCTCCTGAAGAAGGTCGTGAGAATCTACGGGAGATTCACGAAGGAGATTGTGGTCATCATGTCGGCTCTAAATCTCTTGTAGCCAGGCTTTTCGTCACGGTTTCTATTGGTTGACAGCTCATGATGATGCCGAGGACTTGGTCAGTAAATGTGACGGTTCTCAGAAGTTTTCGCGACGAGCTCATGTTCTGGCTCAAGAGTTGAGGATGATTCCAATCACTTGGCCATTTGCAACTTGGGGGCTTGATATGGCTGGGCCTTTCAAGAGGTCCAAGGATAAGAAGACCCACCTTTTGGTAGCGGTTGACAAGTTCACCAAGTGGGTTGAAGCAGAGCCAGTCAGTAAGTGTGATGCGGCAACGGCAGTTCAATTCATGAAGAAGGTGATCTTCCCTTTTGGCTTTCCACATAGCATTATAACAGATAATGGCACTAATCTTTCTAAAGGTGCTATGAGAGAATTCTGTCAACAAGAGCATATTCGGCTTGACGTTTCATCTGTGGCACGCCTTCAGTCCAATGGTCTGGCAGAACGAGCAAACCAAGAGATTTTGCGAGGTATCAAGCCCCGGCTTATGGTCCCATTGCAAAGGATGCCGTGTTGTTGGGTGGAGGAGTTGCCTTCGGTGTTATGGAGCATCAAAATGACCCCCAACAGATCTATGGGTTACACCCCCTTTTTCATGGTTTATGGAGCAGCGGCGGTTCTCCCTAGTGACATCCGTCATGATTCACCCTGGGGGGCGGCTTATGTGGAAGCTGACAATGAAAAGGCACGCCAAGATGCACTTGACCTGTTGGATGAGGAGTGTGATCATGCGGCGGCTCGTTCGGCGATTTATCAGCAAGACCTACGTCGTTACCACAGCCGCCGGGTCAAAACCGGAACCTTTCAGGAAGGCGACTTAGTGCTCCGGCTCATCCAGGATCAAACAGACGTGCATAAGCTCTCGCCGCCCTGGGAAGGACCTTTTGTGGTAAGCAAGAATCTGCATAATGGGTCATATTGTCTTATCGACGTTCGAGAACACAAGGATTCACGTAAGTCGGAGGAGGAGACCCATCGGCCGTGGAATATTGCTCATCTTTGGCCCTACTATAATTGAGCCACCGGCTCTTCTCATGTACATAGTTTGATAATGTATATATTATAAACAGTATAATAAAGCCGGCATCCCTGATAATTCAGGGCCTCTGTCGTTTCACTTCCTCGAAGCTGCGTCTTTATCATCATCTTACATATTCATTTAAGAGGCTTGATGCCCAACTTCAGGGACCAAAGAGGGTTAGATGCATGGCACAACTCAAACATAAGTCCCTGACGAGTCCGGCTTGTCTTATATGGTCACTTGGGGGCTTCCTGCTCATAGAGCATAGCTGTCGGTACCCTCTTGATCGGCGCAATGCCAAACCTTATATGGTCACTTGGGGGCTTCCTGTTCAAACATAGGTGTATTCACCAAAGAGAACATAGCTGTCGGTACCCTTTTGATCGGCTCAACGCCACACTTGTCAGTATGTCACTTGGGGGCTTCCTGTTCAAACATAGGCGTATTCGACCAAAGAGAACATAGCGTTACTACCCTCTTAACCAGGTTTGTCCAAACATAGGCGTATTCGACCAAAGAGGACATGACCTTTCCGGGTCATCCTACCTGTAGCCAGCTGCTTCAACTCCATCGGGTAATCCCGATTCACCCGTCGAACTCTTAAACGATCAATCTTATGGCGTATTCGACCAAGATCTGATCTCGTTAAGGTTCAAACGGCGGCTTTTCATGTGAGAGCACGGTTTACAGATAATCAGGATAGATCCAGGCTTCATAAGCCGCCTTCCTTGAAACTTGGATAAATCGGCCCATGATGTATGCTGTTACTCTGGCCCCGCGTACTCCTGATAAGTCTTTGAGCAAGACCAGACTTTATCTAGGGTTCAAATGTCGATTGGGCACACTGTGAGTCAGGCTCACGGAACGCACGAACCATCCAGTGGCTCCGGCTAGTTTCATTGAAGAAGACACTTTGGCTTGGCAGCCTGCAAAAGCCTCAAATTTCATTTGATTTTTCATTCGAAGATCTCTTCTTTGACTTCTGGTTTTTTACAAGTCGGGCCCAGCTGCCCTACTTATGGCTCATATTTGAAGCATCTTCCAGGTCTCTATAACCCGCCAGGTTGGCAGACTCTGAGTTGCCAGAGTATCATACTCTTATGTTTACAATTACGGCTCTACGGCCTCTAAACTGCATAAGGTTGCTCAACCGGCAGTCTAAGTATGCAGCCGCAGATATGATATTTTATGTTAAACATTATGGTCAGACTAGCCCTGGTTATGGACAATTTGTCCCCAGTGGCTTCAATTGGGTATCATGACCCGCCCGGCGGTAAGCCGCCAGGGCGCTTGTATTTTCTTTGTGTACAGGATCATAATCATTCAGATCTGCATAAATCAAAGGCTATTATACCCATAATGGTTTTTAAACCGACGGATCAGCAGTACTAAGAAAAAAGCAGAAACACACACGATGGCACGGCAGATTCAAGTTTTTACTACCCTATTACATTGGCTCCATGAGCCGAATGAGATCAAGTGTTTTGCAAAAAGATCAAGTATCTAAACCACCCGGCGGTTCAATCTTCCTAGCCTTGCTGACTGGAGGCTTCTGCGTCATCCCTTGCCAGTTCTTCGTCCTCTTCCGCCGGCTGAAAATTTGGTGATGACCAATCGATGCCAGATAAAGCTTGGAATTCAGCTTCGTCATTTATAAGATCAGATGGCTCAACTTCAGGGGCAAAATTGTGCTTACGAATTGGGGGGGGGGGGGGATTAAGTCCATTACTCTATAAGCCGGGGTCGGCATCTTCTGATTATCCTGGTTATAAGCCGGACGATACTTTGTAAGATCAGAATCATTGGCAATCAGAGTCGCCATTGGACGTATTTCCTTTACGCAAGCTGAGAAGTCCTTCTGATCAAACGGAGTGCCATCTTCCTTTAATCTTGGGTATCAAGTGGCTACCTTGGACGAGTCAAGCTCTGGTACCCATGCTTTGGCCCGGCTTAAAGCAGTCACGGTGCCGGCTCTTGCAGACGATCGTTTCATCTCCTCAAACCTGACAGGTAGCACAGAAAGTTTTTTCAACACATCTATCAACAGAGTAGGCGCCTGGTTTGTTGGAGAGATTGTAGCCAGTGCACGTTGAGCTCCGGTGTACAACTGTTCGACAAGCGTGTAAACAGCTTTGAGCTTCACAAGCATGTTTTGATTGAGGTTGCTACTCCTGGGACCTGAATATATCACAGATTGGTTAAATGGCGGGTTAGATGATCACAACAAAATTCACTTTTGATGACTTGCAAGGCGACTCACCAAAGATAGTAGAAACCATCTGCGATACACAGCGTTTTAAGCCGGTGAGCTCAGTGGTCACCTCTTGAAGTGCCGCCTCTACTTTCTCAGCCTGCTGCATTAAAGCAGTCTTTTCTTCAACCCAAGTCTTTTTCTCCGCCTCAAAACTGGTCTTCAGCTTTTCCGACTCAGCCATGCTAAACTGGAACTTCGACTCAGCTTTCCGGGTCTCAGTTTCCTAAGTCTCCAGCCGGGTCTTTGCGTCGTTCAATTGAGACTCCAGTTCAGCAGTAGCAGCCTGTATGAAGTACAGAGTTATCAACATTCATATCAAGGTTATAAGAATATAAGTCCCAAGTCTTTTGCAAGCAACAACACTTGACACGTGGGGGCTAATGTCCGTCAAAGAAATTTTTCAAGGAAACGGCTCTTATAACTAAAAGTCCCAAGCACTTTGCAAGCAAGACTACTTGGCACTTGGGGGCTAATGCATATCGCTTGTATCTTCTTCATAATGAGCCGGATGTGCTGTAAACAGTCCCAACCGACTCATGGGGGCTATGCAGACTAAGTTCTCTTTTCTTACAAATAATAAATAGGACCGGCTCATTTCTGCTGATTAAACCGGCCCTTGGGGACTACGGATGCAAAGTTAAACTGCTTAAACATCCGGTTTATTTTAAACCGGACTTGGAGGGAATCTATGACAGAAACTTATGGATTCTTCTAAGTCTACAACCTATTCAATATTATCATAACCAGTAGACTTGGGGGCTGGCAGGAGGCACATTACTTATTTAAAAGCCGAAAGTCATACCTCATATTTCTGGTGCATCTGTTTCACCATATCAATCTCAAGGTCGCGACTGGAATGACTTGGTTAAGATAACCAGAGAATACTTCATTGATGGTCAGTTGAGAATAATCAACGATGTCAAATTTCAATTTCCGCTTCTCAATGAACTCATCCTTCGGGGAGTGTTTAGCCAAGATAGTTGGATGTCCCGGTTCTTGGAAGCTGGTGCCAGTAATCATAACGTCTTCACCATGTTCTTCTGGCGGCTTAAGTGGGTTGGATGACTCGGTGGGTGCAGGATTGACATCCGTACAGTCACGGGAGAGGTCAGGAATTTCAGGTGCAGGGTCAGAGAAAGTTTCTTCCGGCTGTTTGTCAGGAACTTCAGGCACAGAGACTTGTTGCTCCGGCTCAGCAGCTTTAGGTGCCTCAGTTGGCTTGATTACCTTCGCTTTCTTGTTTGGCTTTGCTTGACCACTACACGGGTTATAACAAGTCAGTACCAATATAAGAGTTTAAAGAGTTACAGAGTAAAATTAATTGCCATTACCCAGGGGAAGTTTTAAAAGCCGGCAACTCGGTTTGCGATGAGTCGCCAGAGGAGGAACGGGCAATCTCCTGGTCAATTGAATCAACAGAGTCAAGTGGTAAGCAAATCAGACCCACGACGGGTGGAAAGAGTCTAAAGATTAAAAGAACCTCGTTTTGATGTTTCCGAGGAGCAGGAGTGTTTGGTAAGCCGCAGGACAACTCGTCACCTCCACTGGTCCGGGTCTGATGACGATTCTCGTGTTGCCGTTGCTTCAAAATAAAGTGAGGATCTAAATAAGCCAAGGGGTGTGAGAACCTTCCTTTTCGGGTTACTTGTCGAAGTTTCTATCTTGGCAAAGAGTCTGAGCCGGAGGAAATGATAGTTACCTCTTCTTCAACTGCTTGGCTGGCTCCCGTGTCATCCTGGTAATAGTCAGAGTCAATAAGATGATTGAAAAACGAGCCAAGATAATGAAGGGCTGCCTCCGACTTAGAGGTGTCATCCAGATTCAGCAGTTCAGAGGTGCTGGGTTTCTTTTTCCTCTTGGTGGTCTTCTTGGTGGCTTTCCTGGCGGCTTTCTTGGCATCCCTGGCCTTCTTAGCAGTCTCGTGATCATACTCGGTTTTCCAAAAATCAGACTTAGCCTGCAAAGGTTATTAAGGGTTGAGTTAGTAAGGTATTTGAATGATGAGGTCAAGATAAGTAAATTCAGAGACTCACATCTGGTGGCGGGTTAAGCTTGCAGAAAGGGGCCAGACCCACTTTAACACAATCTTCCGGATCTTCATTCAGAAGAGACTTAACCATTTCATTTACTGCTTCATCAGTTAATGGTACAGAGCTATGGCGCAATGAATCCTTTACACCACCAGTGTAAGTACACATTAAGCCGGTGTGGCGGCTCAAGGGAATGACCCGCCAAGAAATCCAACACCTGACTAAATCAATGCCAGTTAGCCCATTTCCTAGCAGAGCCTTAACCTTCATAATGGTAGGAGCAATTTTCTTCCGTTCAGCAGCGGTAAGTTTCTCAGGAAGATTGTGCTTTGGATCTAGGCGTTCGACGCGGTAACCCGACAGTGGGTTTTCATCAGCTAGAGAAGTATCCTTGCAATAAAACCATGTTTGGTTCCAATCTTTTGGGACTCGGCAGGCAGGCATAAGGGAAGATGGCATCTCTTCTGCGTTGAATTGATATTCCACCGAGCTCCAAGCTAGGGCCGTTCGTGAACATAGTCAGGCGGTTCAAGTAGAAATATTCTCTAAAGAGATCAACACTGGGCTCCTCTTGAGATATACTTCATAGAAGACTTGAAAGTTGCAGATATTTGACACGGAATTGGGTCCAATGTCTTGAGGATGGAGCTGAAAAAAGTTTAGAATGTCCCAGAAGAATTTAGAGCCGGGCGGCGAGAAGCCCCGGTTCATGTGGTCAGTAAAAACGATGACTTTGCCATCCTTCAGCTGAGGTCTTTCTTCACTCGGGTCAGGAGCACGATAATGCATGACACTCTTTGCGGGCAGGTACCCGACTTTGATAAAATCTTTAAATGTGCCCTCAGTGACGATGGAGGGGACTCAATTGCATGTATAGACAGTCTTTGGCGGCATTATGAAAGAAAGAAAGCCTAAATGAAATTTTTTTTTTGCCGGTTCAAGTCAATTGGTGAAATCACAGGTTAAGCGGTTACGGTATACATTCAGAATGGCGGCTTAAGTGAGGACTAATGATATATGAGTAATTGTAAGCCGGACATGTAAGCCGCCATGACATGTACATGTATTCAAAATCTGACAAAGAGCAAAATTCTACTAAGTGTTGGACAAACAGGTTTCACAAATTAAGGCTATAAATTTGGATCTGCAACTTTTCAGAAAAAGGAAATAAATTCTAAACGTACAGAGGTGGCAGCAGAAAAGTGGAGGTGCCCCAGAGGAGATCTGTCCCAATGAGGATATGCTCTAGTATCAAAAACAGGTGCTAAAACTACTGCCGCGCAAGATTCATGTGGTTTTTTGGATCTAATCCATGGATCTAAACAAGAATAAAGAAGGGCGGCGACGAACACCGATGAACACTTAAACCCTAATGACAGATCTGTGGCGAGGAAAAGAAGGACTTACTGATGCTGATGAAACAGCGGAGAGGTGCCGCAGTGCTCTGGTCCGTTCAGGGTGATGCAGCGGCCGGAGTCGAGGTCGGAGATGAAGGTTGACGGCGGCGGAGCTTGGTCGTACTGGAGCGTCGCGAAGAAGAAGAAGGCGAGAAGGAAAAGGGGGAGAATGAAAGGGGAGTCTGTGGTCTTATTTATAGGGCTGGAAGGACAAACGGCAGACGCGAGAATCGAGGAGGCAGAAAAATGGATAAGCAACGGCGCGGGCGCCTCGATTTTCGGAGGGACAGTACAGAAGGAGATTTATTAAGATTTGGATTCTGTGTAGTATTAATCGCAGGTGACGTCACGGCAGGTTACCACAGTTTCCCGAGATGACGTCATGGCGGGTTACAATATTCCACAGTAAAGATGAGGAAGGATTTTTCTAAGTGTTGAAGATTGACATGAACCAGTTCAAATCAACCTGGGGCCTAATGTTGGGGATATGATTATCATATATGACCCGCCCAGGAGGGGCCGGGTCATCCTTATGGCGGTTCATCTAAATGAAGCCCAGGAGTGTATTAAAGATGACGGTTCATAGACAGGCTTGTTAAAGGGCCCAAGCCCGAAGGCGGCTTAAAGCCCACAAGTATAAAACCACCATGTATATGTAAACTTATATTGTAAGGCATGTAAGATAGGTCACCGAGCCGGACACGTTGTATGAGACGGCCGGGACTCTATAGGCCGCAGGGTGTCAACCCATGTATATAAGGGGACAACCCGGCAGCGGCTTAGGGCAATAAACATCAAGTCGAGAGCCAGGCAAAGCGTATTCGCTCCCTGGTCATCGAAACCCTAGCAATACCACCTCAAACTGGACTAGGCCTTTACCTTCACCGCAAGGGGCCGAACTAGTATAAACTCCTCG
Source organism: Aegilops tauschii subsp. strangulata (assembly GCF_002575655.3). Taxonomy (NCBI): domain Eukaryota; kingdom Viridiplantae; phylum Streptophyta; class Magnoliopsida; order Poales; family Poaceae; genus Aegilops; species Aegilops tauschii. Next base: position 461,861,830 of record NC_053041.3, on the reverse strand, counting down.
CATCCTTTGTCCCGTTTAACCCCTTTAAGTTAACCTCGTCGCAATGGCTCCGCAACTAAGTCCTTCCATGAGGACATCTGCCGTGATACTTCCACGTCAGTTGGCGCCCACCGTGGGGCCAGCGCACGGTGGTTTAGAGTTCTTAAAGGGCAGCTTTGAAGGGATTAAGGGATACGCCATGGGCCGGATGACCAAGAGTCGTCGCGGCAAGCTCTACATCGACGACGCAGGCTGGGGCCCCGAGGCCGGCTCAATTGAGTACGGGTACCGGGTCCCCTTCGGCGGAATGCACGTCTTCATCGGCAAGATCAGTCCAAACGAGCCCCAAAAAATTCCAAACATTGACACAACACTCATGTTGCTCTATGTTGACACTATAAAAAAATGAAATCAAGAAGAGGCAACGGATATTGTTTCGTCGAAAAAGGTGAAACGTTCCCTACTGTAACCATGAGGCTTGTTGTGAGAAGCTTATATACCCCAACCTGCCCCAAATGGGACAATATTTTTACCACTGCATGTTGATGCCGTTCCATGCTAGCATATCAAGTTTCATAAATTTCAAACGCGTTTTCGATTTACTAGAATTTAAAAACCATGTATCTCAATGTTAGCGGTCGAGCGACGGTGGCAAGGTGCTTGACATTCATTCTCATTTCTTGCATGGGACTTAAGCATGTAACCAAGGACACACATTCCAATTTTGAACCAATTTATATGCACTGGAGCATGTGCATGTAGTTCAAATTTGAATTATGCACATGAATGCATAGAAAACTCAGTTAATGTATAAAAATGTCCAAGTGAACCCCGAAAAATTCCAAAAATTGACACAACGCTCGTGTTGTTCTATGTTGACACCAGGAAAAAAATTGAAAGGATGAAGAGGCGACGAATATCGTTTTGTCCACAAATGCGACACATTTCCCTAATGGAACCATGAGGCTTCTTCTGAGAAGCTCTGGTTGTGGGAAGATTATACCAAAACCTGCCCCAAAATGGACAATATTTTTTATCCCAGCATGTTGATGCCATCCCGTGATAGCATGCCAAGGTTCATGAATTTCAGACGGGTTTTGGATTTACTAGAATTACAAAAGCAAGTACCTCAATGTTTGCCAGAGAGCCACGGTGCCGTGGTGTTCGAAATTCATCCCCATTTCTTGCATGGGACATAAGCATAGACCCATGGAAACATATATGATTTTACAAACCATGTTGTTGCACCGGAGCATGTGCATGTGGTTTAATTTTGAATTGTGCACCTGAAATGACTAGAAATCCAATTTAATGTATAAAATGTCCAAACGGACCCTGAATAATTCCAATTCTTTTACGACACGCATATAGTTGCATGCTCACTACAGATAAAAGTTCTAGCAATTCAAACACCGTCCATTGCCGCTGTGACCCCATTATGTAACTCAAATAATCAAGATGAAAAATCAAGTATATCCCACACAGTTTATTATCACCAACCGTGTGAGATGCAGTACAAAATATCTTGGAGCACCGTCTAATGACACTTTACGCGCCAGTTTTTTCGCTGAAGCGATTCAAAATTTTCGGCTTCCGCGGAAATATCTACCTCCCCGCCCCTTCCCCCTTACCAAAAGCCACATTTCCCTTGTTTCCGCCTTCCTTTCCAAGTTGAAACCTTCTCTCCTTGCTTGCAGCGCCGCCTCCTCTCCGGCGACCCTCCTTCATGCTGCTCGGTCTCGCCTATCCAGGCAGGTAATCCACACCCAACCCCCATCCTCCTCCTCCTTCCACATCCCACATGCCCCGACCGCCGGCATGACACCTTCCACCCAAATCACCAACCCCTCCACCAAGTGCCGCCCTAAGCCATGGTGCATGTAGTATAGCCAGGATCTCAAGGAGCATTTGGCAGCGGAGAAGCAAATCGCGGTCGCACGCGTGAATGAGGTCACGATGGCTGCCATTCGTGCCGACCCCCAGATCTTGGAGGAGCACCTCGCCGTCGAGGCCACCGTTGACGCCTCGCGCGCTGACGCCGTGACACGGTTCACTGATTTAAACGACAGTTCGTGGTGTTATCCCGAGGCCACCCTCGGTGCCTTCGACGAAGACTACGAGGTGTTTTCTCAGCATGCACATGCTTACCTCATCTCGAGAGCCAGCAGGTTGGTGCCCAGAAAGGCTCAGGAAACTCACCACTATGACGAGGGCACCCACGATGTGGAGGCCTCGCCCTCTTCCATGTCCAAGGAGCCAATCGTCATCGATATCTCCGACACTGAGGAGTAGCTTGCCTTATTAGCTCACTATAAGGACCCATGTTCAGTTTGCTAGCTACTGCCTTTCCTTAACAAATTCTAGTGAACTGTGCTACCTACTTCTACCATGCAATCTGTTGCTCTAGTGTATATTTTCTATATGTCATGCAATGTGGTGCTCACTTATGAACTGTTTGGTTAATTAGTTGTTGTGTTCAGTTAACTGTTTGGTTCAATTCTGCAAATGTGATGTTCAATTCTTCAGGGTGCAATTTTCCAAGTTGTCAAGCATGCTTGGTTTGGTTAACTGTCTGATCTTCTAATATGTTATACATTGTGCAATGTGGCGCTCAGTTAACGTTTGGTTCATTTGTTGTGGTGTTTAGTTAACTGTTTGGTTCAATTCTGCAATGCGATGTTCAATTGTTGTGGGTGCATTCTGTTATTGTATACCATGTGAGAAATAAATCGAATTTGGCTGTACTAAATACATGAGAAACAAATACAATTGCTATATTTCCAAGTTGTTAAGCATGCTTGGTTTGGTTAACTGTCTGATCTTCTATTAGGAGTATGTTATATTGTGCAATGTGGTGATCAATTAATGTTTGGTTCATTTGTTGTGGTGTTTAGTGAACTGTTTGGTTCGATTCTGCAATGCGATGTTCAATTGTTGTGGCTGCATGCAGTTATTGTATACCATGTGAGAAATTAATCGAATTTGGCTGTACTAAATACATGGAACAAATACAATTGCTATATTTCCAAGTTGTTAAGCATGCTTGGTTTGGTTAACTGTCCGATCTTCTATTAGGAGTATGTTATATTGTGCAATGTGGTGCTCAGTTAATGTTTGGTTCATTTGTTGTGGTGTTTAGTTAACTGCTTGGTTCAATTCTGGTCCATTGTCTAATGGCACATTATTGTGCAATTGCAGGAGCCATTCTAATATTTAGGTTTTTAACAATTTAGTCTTGCACATGTAGGTCCTGCTACCAGAGGTTTTGACCCACTGTTCGACCCTTTTGCATATGGGGAAATGAGTTGTCCATGAATATCAATCAAGTCAAGAAACTCAGAAAGATTATTAGGATAAAGAAATTAGCGACAAAAAACAACAAAATCTTTGTCTGCACAATGAAGAAGACATCAGTTCACTACAAGATGGTACTAACTATTATAGCTAGCCTTTTTTATTCCTTTGCCCCATTTCCAATATAGAGAAGATATTTATGCACATGCTTGTTTTCATGCCTTTCCAAAGCAGTTCACTGATGATTACCTCCCAAACCACCTCTATGGTCAGGAGGCGAGGAAGGTTTTCATACAATACCCACGGTTCAATATTGAAGTGTTCCTGAAGATATGAAGGATGGACGGTCAATCATCCACAGGGACTGGCCTAAAGTTGCAAAGACCTTCAACATGAATGAAGGCTCAATATTCGCCTTCCACTTCAACAGTTTTCCAGATGAGATGCATCTGTCTATGTACCGTCTATGATGCTAATTTCGAAAGGTTCTAGATGTTGCATGTGAAACTTGGTACTGGTGAAGTTGTGTAATGGGGTAGCTGAGTGTTGAAGCTATATCATGTTGTACTCAGATGTATTTCAATTATGAAATCCTGCTTCCTTAATATGGAAATGAAATATATTATGTGCTTAATATGAATGTCAATTAGATTAATAAATGGATTATTAATAATAGGGCAATTATCCTGCTAATTGGATGATTAGCCTGCTAATTGGGTTTTCCTATTGCAAACGGTTATTGAGAAAACACCGTGGGCGATGACCTTAGGCAACACACACAGTTTCTAGGAATAAACCGTGTTGGATCAATGAACAATCACACACGACATTCTCTTTGAAACTGTTTGCGTTAGGCCACCTTGCGCAAACATTTTCCTTGGAGCGACTGTGTGGGATGTATATACGAACGGAAACGTTTAGCAGGGATTGACTGTGTGGGATGTACTTACGGCCGGAAATGATTTCGCCTGTATAATTGTATTTTTAGCACTACTGTACGTATAACCGTATTGGTCGCTCGCCGGTCACACACGACCTCATTTTGCCGAGCGTGTGTGCCAGGAGGGCACATCCCTGACTGTTTCTGGGTCGTGTGGGAAGGACGCCCCTATCACAGTCACTCACTAGGTGACGGTTCCAAACGCCATTGCGGGAAGGGGTTAAAAACCGTTTGTATAGCACCTCGCTGTACCAGTGATATGTTCATTACCATTGATATGAAAACTGACTTTGCTTTTATTGCAATCAATAACAGCCCCTGTAGTATTCAAAAATGGTCTACCAAGGATAATCGACATGTTGTCGTCCTCGGGCATCTCAAGTATAATAAAGTCAGTTAAGATAGTAACATTTGCAACAACAATGGGCACATCCTCACAAATACCAATAGGTATGGCAGTTGACTTCTCAGTCATTTGCAAAGATATTTCAGTAGGTGTGAATTTGTTCAAATCAAGTCTTTTATGTAAGGAGAAAGGCATAACACTAACACCAGCTCCTAAATCACACAAAGCAGTCTTAACATAATTTCTTTTGATGGAGCAAGGTATAGTTGGTATTCCTGGATCTCCAAGTTTTTTAGGTACTCCATCATTAAACGAATAATTAGCAAGCATGGTGGAGATTTCATCTTTCGGTATCTTTCTCTTATTAGTGATGATGTCTTTCATATATTTTGCATAAGGGGCCATCTTTAAAACAGTAGTCAAGCGAGTGCGCAAAATGACTGGCCTAAGCATTTCAGCAAAACGTTCAAATTCTTCATCATATTTTTTCTTAGTCGATCTAGGTGGAAAGGGCATGGGTTTTTGAACCCATCGTTCTCTTTCTCTTCCATGTTTTCTAGCAACAAAGTCTCTTTTATCATATCTTTTATTTTAGGTTGTGGGTTATCAAGATCAATAGTTGCTTCTATTTCAACATCATTATCTGGTTGTTTATCCTCATGAACATTATCATTTTCATTTTCATTATCACTGGGTGCAGTTCATTACCAGATTGAGTTTCAGCATCAGAAATGGAAACATCATTATCATCTTTAGGAGGTTTTTCTATTTCAGGTTCACTAGAGGTATCCAAAGTCCTATCATTTTTCTTTTTCTTCTTCTTTCTAGAAGGACTAGGTGTATCAGTGTTAATTCTTTGAGAGTCTTGTTCAATTCTAATTGGGTGTCCTTCAGGATAAAGTGGTTCCTGAGTCATTCTTCCTCCTCTAGTTACTACTCTAATAGCATGATCATTCATATTATTATTCATTTCATCAAGCAATTCTCTTTGAGATTTAGCAACTTGTTCTAGTTGAGTTTGAACCATAGAAGCATGTTTTCCTACACCTCTTACATCATCAGTAATTCTAAACAACAAGTCACTCAAGCAAGCAATCATATTAGAATTATATTTCAATTGTTTCATAACATTTTCATTGAAGTGATCTTGTTTTCTAATGTATTTGTCAAACACATAAAGGCAATGACTAGGATGTTTATTGTAAGAGATGTCACTTTCATCAAATTTCATTAAAGAATTTACCTCTACCACCTTTGGTGGTGGTGTGTCAAGTCCATGTATTTCTTCAATAGGAGGTAAAAATTTAACATCCTCTGCTTTAATACCTTTTCCTTCATACTTTTCTTTGCCTCCTGCATATCTTCAAGACTTAGATATAAGATACCTCTCTTATTCGGAGTCGGCTTCGGTCGTGATTCAGGAAGAGTCCAATCATCATAGTTTTTCAATATATTATTCAATAATTCCTCAGCTTGTTCAATAGTTTGTTCCCTGAAAACACAACCACCACAACTATCTAGGAAGTCCCTAGAAGCATCGGTCAGTCCATTATAGAAGATATCAAGTATTTCATTTTTCTTAAGAGGATGAGCAGGAAAATCATTAAGCAATTGGAGAAGCCTCCCCCAAGCTTGTGGGAGACTCTCTTCTTCAATTTGCACAAAATTAAATATTTCTTGTAAGGCAGCTATTTTCTTATGAGCAGGAAAATATTTTCAGAAAAGTAATAAATCATATCCTGGGGACTACACACACAACCGGGAGCAAGAGTATTGTACCATATCTTAGCATCACCCTTTAATGAGAACTGAAATAATTTGAGAATATAGTAGTAGGGAATCTTCTCATCATGAGCAAACAGGGCGGCTATATCATTTAATTTAGTAAGGTGTGCCACAACAGTTTCAGTTTCATAGCCATGGAAAGGATCAGATTCAACCAAAGTAATTAACTCTAGGTCGACAGAGAATTCATAATCCTTATCAGTAACAAAGATAGGTGAAGTAGCAAACTTAGGATCAAATTTCATTCTAGCATTCAAATATTTTTCTTTCGATTTGCATAGTAACTTCTTGAGATCATCTCTATCATTGCAAGCAAGAAAATTTCTAGCTATCTCCTCATCCATAACATAACCTTGAGGTATCTTAGGTAATTAATATCTAGGAGAGCTAGGTCTAATAGGTGTTTCAAGATTTTCAGTTTCTAGTACTTCATCAATTTCAATAATTTCATCAGTTTTAGCATTCTCAATATCTTTGCTCTAGCAATTTGTTCACCACACCTAGTGACACATTATCATCAAGCAATGTACTAGCATCATCATGAGTAGCATTCATAGCAGAAGTAGCATCATAATTAACTTGTGACATTTCATGATTAATAGCATGTGGTGGTGTTGCAAGTCTACTCAAAACAGAAGGTGAATCAAGTGCAAAGTGTGATGGCAGTTCCTTACGTCCCCTCGTCCTAGAGGGAACGATCTTGGTTTTTGTATCCTTCACATTCTTCATAATGATAAATAGATAATAATCCCAAGTGACTCAACAAATATATCTATGCTCCCCGGCAACGGCGCCAGAAAAAGGTCTTGATAACCCACAAGTATAGGGGATTGCAACAGTTTTTGAGGGTAGAGTATTCAACCCAAATTTATAGATTCGAGACAAGGGGAGCCAAAGAATATTTTTAAGTATTAGCAGTTGAGTTGTCAATTCAACCACACCTGGAGATTAAATATCTGTAGCAAAGTGATCAGTAGCACAGTAATATGATAGTTTTGATAGCAGTGATAATAGTAGCAGTAACGATAACAGTGATAGCAATGATTTTGTAGCAAGTGTAACAGTAGCAACAGCAGTAGTCACTTAGCAAGAGAAATATGTGGAAAATTCATAGGCATTGGATCGGTGAGTTCATTGGATGATATTCATCATATAACAGTCATAACCTAGGGTGATACAAAACTAGCTCTAGTTCATAAATATAATGTAGGCATGTATTCCGTAAATAGTCATATATACGTGCTTATAGAAAGAACTTGCATGACATCTTTTGTCCTACCCTCCCGTGGCAGCGGGGTCCATAAGGAAACTAAGGGATATTAAGGCCTCCTTGTAATAGAGAACCGGAACAAAGCATTAACACATAGTGAATACATGAACTCCTCAAACTACGGTCATCACCGGGAGTGGTCCCGATTAGATACGGCGGAGACATATCAACTCTACCCTCAAAAACTGTTGTGATCCCTTATACTTGTGGGTTATCAAGACCTCAGCATCTAGACCCTAGCACCATGCATACGTGAGGAGGGCGTTGAAGAGGATACCAAGGTGGCTCGAGCCACTTCAACATTTCCTTCATCTGCATCCTCCATGTAAATGTGTATACGTTCTTTGATCTAAACTTGGTCGCGTATAAGATCAGGAACAACCAATTTGGCTTCCAACAAAGTATTTCTCTTTATATTTCCGTGATTTTATAATACAAACAGACAAGGGTATCTAGATCTGTGAAAGCTCGTGCTTGACGATGTGTTTCTGCCTTTAATAAATTCATACATGCAATTATTGTAGATTGATTGAACTGTTAAACTAAGTGAATGGAGAAAATGAGTTCGTTTCTCACATAAAAGACTGCCATTTAGCACTGCGTTAAGGCCCACTATTCTATACATGTGACAGATTTCAAGAATACTGAGGTTTGATGTATACATGTTTCATTTATGATAGCAGCCTCTTACTTCTTTATTTTAGATTCAAGTTGAGTAAATATTGGTTGATCTCTTATGTAGGTACTCCCCTCGTCTCCACTATACAACTAAGTTTGAACTGTAGCATTGTGTGACCACATTCAAGTGCATAGGTCCTGTTCAAACAGTGTTGGAATCTCAACTTCTGGAGCTTGTTCTAGCTCCCCTTGTGAATCCAGTGAATGTCCGGTCAATAAGCAATAAGTTCTCCCTACTCCATCGGAAACTACATCTGAAGATGAAGAGCAAGCTGAAACGGCGGTCAGGTTAATGTTCGATCTTGTGTTAGATCCAGGACTAATTCGCAGGTGCATGTTAGTGTTGAGTGTCTAGCTGGTCGTATATCTCTCAGCAGTACTTATTTATTAATAGTTCGATGTGCCAGTAGACTTCTTAGATATATTGGATATAGGTTAGCAGATATGTCGAGCTGTTACCCAACATTAGAGCATCTACATTCGGGCCTCTCATATCCATCTCAAATGCCCGTGCAGGCTGTTCGGTCACTAATCGGTCAAGAAAAAAATGACCTAAGCGGACCTTTCAAACCGCGGACAAACATCCAGGCTGACCGGCACCACTCATATCCAGGGCAGATATGGGGCGGCTTGGGCACGCCCGGGCGCATCCGCCTGACAGGCCCGGCCCACCACCGACCCCACAAAAAACCCCAATCCGGACGGCGAGCTCAAACCCTAGCTCAATCTCTCTCCCTCTCTCTCTCTCACTCCGTCCACTCCTCTCCCTCTCCGGTTCCGATCCCATCCACCACGATGATCAGCTCTGGCAGCGACTTCGGCTCAGAGCTCGACTACGAGGAGAAGATGGCCCTTCACACTGCTTTGGAGTGGTCCAAGGTGGAGACCGGCAGCAGCTCCAGATCTGGAGCGGCACCGTGGACGCCGAAGATGGACTCTCCCGGCCCACACGCAGCGATGCAAGGACAGCACAGTCCGCACCGGCCCCACACCGTCTCCTTCCCCCGCTGGTCTCTCCTCCACGCGGCCAATGTTGGGTGCTTGTGCCCGCGCCGGCGGCCCACACGTGCACTCCAAAGTCAGAGGCGCGCACCGCACGCCGCACGTACGAGAGGCAGCGTGCACGGGAGAGGGACGCAGCGGAGCAGTCCGCACAGCCCCACCGCAAGACAGAGCCGGACCCCGACGAGGATGCGTCTCTCCTCGCATGGCTCTACCAATGCTCCCTCACAATAGCGGAGACGGACGCTCGCCGCCTCCGAAGGAAGTACACCAAGGCGCTCCGGCTGGCTATTGAGCAGTCGGAGCGCGAGGCGAAGGAGGCAGCGGCGGAGAAGACTCAGGTCGCCAGGTTGAAGTGGGAGCAGGACCGGGCGGTCCATCAGATGAAGGGGATCATCGTACTCTCTGACTCTGACTGCGACAACGGCGATAGCCACACCTCCTCGTCGAACGACCAAGACCCTCTACCAACTGTGGACGCCTATGATGTCTACTACTCAACTTGTTCTTGTAGACTCGTGCTGGGCCTCCAAGCGTAGAGTTTTGTAGGACAATAGCAAATTTCCCTCAAGTGGATGACCTAAGGTTTATCAATCCGTGGGAGGCGTAGGATGAAGATGGTCTCTCTAAAAGAACCCTGCAACCAAATAATAAAAAGTCCTTGTGTCTCCAACACACCAAATACAATGGTAATTTGTATAGGTGCACTAGTTCGGCAAAGAGATGGTGATACAAGTGTAGTAATGATAGTAGATACTGATTTTTTGTGATAGGAACAATAAAAAACAGCAAGGTAGCAATTGATAAAACGGAGCACAAACGGTATCGCAATGCTTGAAAATGAGGCCTAGGGTCAGTACTTTCACTAGTGCAATCTCTTAACAATGCTAATCTAATTGGATCATATAACCATCCCTCAATGTGCAATGAAGAATCACTCCAAAGTTCTTATCTAGCAGAGAAAATAAGAAGAAATTGTTTGTAGCTATTCTTTTCGATCGATCTATCCAAGAGTTCGTACTAAAATAACACCAAGTTATTCTTTCCGATCGATCTATCAAGAGTTCATACTAAAACAACACAAGTTATTCTTTCCGATCGATCTATCAAGAGTTCGTACTAAAATAACACAAAAGAAAATTCAGATTCATAATACTCAATCCAACACAAAGAACCTCAAAGAGTGCCCTAAGATTTCTACCGGAGAAACAAAAGACGAGAACGTGCATCAACCCCTATGAATAGATTACCCCAATGTCACCTCGGGAATCCGCGAGTTGAGTGCCAAAACATATCTCAAGTGAATCAATATAATACCCCATTGTCACGACGGGTATTCATATGCAAGACATATATCAAGTGCTCTCAAATCCATAAAAGTATTCAATCCAATAAAACGAAATCTCAAAGGGAAAACTCAATTCACAACAAGATAGAGAGGGGAAAATACCATATGATCCAATCATATTAAGAAAGCCCGCAATACATCAAGATCATGACATCTCAAGAACACGAGAGAGAGAGAGATTAAACACATAGCTACTAGTACAAACCCTCAACCACGAGGGTGGACTACTCCCTCCTCAGCATGGTGGCCGCCATGATGATGAAGATGGCCATCGGTGATGGTTTCCTCCTCCGGCGGAGTGTCCGAATGGGGTCTAGATTTGTTTTTCGTGGCTATAGAGGCTTGTGGCGGCGGAACTTCTGATCTATCGACTCCCCTAGGGTTTTTGGAATATTTGGGAATTTATAGGGTGAAGAGGCGGTGCGGAATGCCACTGAGGTGGCCACAACCCACCTGGGCGCGCCTGGGCCCCCAGGCGCGCCATGGTGGGTTGTGCTCTCCTCGGAGCTCCCCTTTGGTACTTCTTTGGCCCACCGGATGTCTTCTAGTCCAGAAAAAATCTCCAAAAAGTTTCGCTGCGTTTGGACTCTGTTTGGTATTGATTTTCTGCAATGTAAAAAACAAGCAAAAAACAATAACTGACACTGGGCACTATGTCAATAGGTTAGTCCCAAAAAATGATATAAAGTTGATATAACATGATTGTAAAACATCCAAGAATGCTAATATAACAGCATGAATACTTCATAAATTATAGATGCGTTGGAGACGTATCAGCATCCCCAAGCTTAATTCCTACTCGTCCTCGAGTAGGTAAATGATAAAAGAAATAATTTATGAAGTGTGAATGCTAGCAAAGTGCATAAGTTTGATCAATGATAATTTCAATCACTTTTCCTAGCATCATAACAACAACTCTTTCTCATAGAACTCATAATGATAAAGTAGCAACCAATTCATGTGTTAAGGTTCAAACAATCAATTCTCTTGAAACTCAACAACCTATATTCTTAGTCACCAAACAATTGCAATTCAAATTATTCAACAGAGTCTAAGTAAGAGCTCCAGATACTCAATCATCATATAGTCTTCCATGACTGCTACTACTCAAAGCATATTCTTAGAACAAATGGCATCCATCGAACAAATGGAAAGATAGGGGCTTAGAGCATCTCCAACCGTTGGCCCCCCCAAGGCGCATAAAAATCGCCCCCTGGGGGCGAGCCGGCGATACAATCGGCGCTGGGGGTAGTTTTGCGTCCAGCCGTCACCCCCAGGCGCCGATATATGCCCACTTTTTGGCCCACTTTCGGCGAATAAAGGGCCCATATGGGCGAGAATAGGCCCATAATCGGCATGGTTCGCGGTGGCTAGGCGTTGAATTATGAACATAAATATTTTTTTATCACATAGTTCATCACAGAAAATCAAATAGTTCAACAAAATAGTACAACAACAAATAGTTCAATACAAATTATATAGTTCAACAAATAAAAACTCATATTTCATCACACGTCGTGCCCGGCGTCTCCCTTGAGCCTCCATAGGTGCTCCACCAGATCCTACTGCAGCTGATGATGCACCTGTGGGTCTCGGATCCCCTGATGCATACTGAGGTAGGCAGCCCAGGTTGCCGGTAGCTGGTGATCAACTTCGGCTAGAGGACCATGCCTGTAGTATGGTTCAGTGTCAAACACTGGGTCTTCTTGCTCGCTCTCGATGATCATGTTGTGCAAGATGACACAGCAAGTCATGATCTTCCACATTTGATCTTTCGACCAGGTCTGAGCAGGGTACCGGACAACATCAAATAGAGATTGGAGCACACCAAATGCTCGCTCGACATCTTCCGGCAACCCTCCTGCACCTTGGCAAAGTGGGACTTCTTGCCTCCTGGCACATCGTTTGATATAGTCTTCACAAATGTAGACCATCTCGGATAGATGCCATCAGCTAGGTAGTAACCCTTGTTGTAGTGCCGCCCATTGATCTCGAAGTTCACCGGAGGAGAATGACCTTCAACAAGCTTGGCAAAGACAGGGGAGCACTGCAGCACGTTGATGTCATTGTGAGTTCCTGGCATACCAAAGAAGGAGTGCCAAATCCAGAGGTCCTGTGTGGCCACCGCCTCAAGTACCACACTACAACCGCCTTTGGCGCCTTTGTACATCCCCTGCCAAGCAAATGGGCAATTCTTCCATTTCCAATGCATGCAGTCGATGCTTCCAAGCATCCCAGGAAATCCTCTTGCTGCATTCTGTGCTAGGATCCGAGCAGTGTCTTCCGCATTGGGTGTTCTCAAGTATTGCGGTCCAAACACTGCCACCACTGCCCGACAGAACTTGTAGAAACACTCTATGCTGGTGGACTCGGCCATGCGCCCATAGTCATCGAGTGAATCACCGGGAGCTCCGTATGCAAGCATCCTCATCGCTGTCGTGCACTTCTGGATCGAGGTGAATCCAAGTTTGCTGGTGCAATCCATCTTGCACTTGAAGTAGCTGTCGAACTCCCGGATGGAATTCACAATCCTGAGGAAGAGCTTTTGGCTCATCCGATAACGGCGCCGAAATGTTTTGTCGCCGTGAAGTGGAGCATCGGCGTAGTAGTCGGAGTAGAGCATGCAGTAGCCTTCGAGACGATGCCAGTTTTTTGCTTTCACCCGCCCCGGCGCCAAGCCACCTCGTCGTGGCTTTTCATTGCTCGCCAGCAGCTGGGCGAGGGCGGCGAGCACCATGAGATGCTCTTCTTCCTGGACGTCGGCCTCGGCTTCCTCCTCCAGCAACGCGGCCAGCGCATCCTCGTCATCCGAGTCCATCGCCGGGGTAGGCAAATCGCCGAACACCTTGCGCCCGGTGGGCGTGTACCCGCCGCTAAACTACCCCTCCATGGCTGGAAACGGCGGCCGGAAACGGCCAGCTGCTGGTGTAGGGGCTGCCTCAGCGAACCTCTACTATATTTTCGGCGGGGATTGGCTATCTAGCGGTGAAGGGCGGTGGGCGGCGCCGGGATAGCTAGTGGAAACCGAGGGCGCGGGGGGGGGAGGCGAGTCTGGGAAGAAAAACTTGACTTTTCCACCTGACGGTGTGGGCCAGTCGCGCTTTTCCCTTGCGTCGGAGCCCCCGATCGCCCCCGAGTGCGCCGGGCCCAAAACGGACCGAACCGGCGCTTTTCAGCATCCTCGGGGCGCGACTGGGGCGTTTTTTTGGCGCCGGCGCCGAAAAAGTGGCCTGCGGGGGCCTGTTGGGTGATACGTCTCCAACGTATCTATAATTTTTTATTGCTCCATGCTATATTATCTTCTGTTTTGGACATTATTGGGCTTTATTATTCACTTTTATATTATTTTTGGGACTAACTTATTAACCGGAGGCCCAGCCCAGAATTGCCTTTTTTGCCTATTTCAGAGTTTCGCAGAAAAAGAATATCAAACGGAGTCCAAACGGAATGAAACCTTCGGGAACGTGATTTTCGGAACGAACATGATCCAGAGGACTTTGACCCTACGTCAAGAAATCAAACAGGAAGCCACGAGGTAGGGGGCGCGCCTACCCCCCCAGGTGCGCCCTCCACCCTCGTGGGCCCCACGTTGCTCCACCGATGTACTCCTTCCTCCTATATATACCTACGTACCCCCAAACGATCAGATACGGAGCCAAAAACCTAATTCCACCGCCGCAACCTTCTGTACCCGTGAGATCCCATCTTGGGGCCTGTTCCGGAGCTCCGCCGAAAGGGGCATCGATCATGGAGGGCTTCTACATCAACACCATAGCCTCTCCGATGAAGTGTGAGTAGTTTACCTCAGACCTTCGGGTCCATAGTTATTAGCTAGATGGCTTCTTCTCTCTTTTTGGATCTCAATACAATGTTCTCCCCCTCTCTTGTGGGGATCTATTCGATGTAATCTTCTTTTGCGGTGTGTTTGTTGAGACCGATGAATTGTGGGTTTATGATCAAGTTTATCTATGAACAATATTTGAATCTTCTGAATTCTTTTATGTATGATTGGTTATCTTTGCAAGTCTCTTCGAATTATCAGTTTGGTTTGGCCTACTAGATTGATCTTTCTTGCAATGGGAGAAGTGCTTAGCTTCAGGTTCAATCTTGCGGTGTCCTTTCCCAGTGACAGTAGGGGCAGCAAGGCACGTATTGTATTGTTGCCATCGAGGATAACAAGATGTTTTTTTTATCATATTGCATGAATTTATCCCTCTACATCATGTCATCTTGCTTAAAGCGTTACTCTGTTCTTATGAACTTAATACTCTAGATGCATGCTGGATAGCGGTCGATGTGTGGAGTAAAAGTAGTAGATGCAGGCAGGAGTCGGTCTACTTGTCTCGGACGTAATGCCTATATACATGATCATACCCAAATATCCTCATAACTATGCTCAATTCTGTCAATTGCTCAACAGTAGTTTGTTCACCCACCGTAAAATACTTATGCTCTTGAGAGAAGCCACTAGTGAAACCTATGGCCCCCGGGTCTATTTTCCATCATATTAATCTTCCATCAACAAGGTATTTCCGTTGCCTTTTATTTTACTTTGCATCTTTATCATAAAAATACCAAAAATATTATCTTATCATATCTATCAGATCTCACTCTCGTAAGTGACCGTGTAGGGATTGACAACCCCTTATCGCGTTGGTTGCGAGGATTTATTTGTTTGTGTAGGTGCGAGGGACTCGCGCGTAGCCTCCTACTGGATTGATACCTTGGTTCTCAAAAACTGAGGGAAATACTTACGCTACTTTGTTGCATCACCCTTTCCTCTTCAAGGGAAAACCAACGCAGTGCTCAAGAGGTAGCATTGGGGGCGCGGCTGGAGATGCTCTTAATGTTAACTCATTTATGAAAGAGATAATTGTCAAAAATAATAAATCATGATCAAATATATTTGACTGGTCATATGTGCCTAGATCTTTCCCCACCACATGATGCTTGCCAACTAGAGAATAATTGAGGTTGAATGAGGATGAATACTATTGACTCTTTGCATAAAAGTAAATACTGAAAAGTAAAAGATAGGCCCTTCGCAGAGGGAAGTAGAGGTTGTCATGCGCTTTTTATTTTTGGATGCCCAAGCTCTTAATGCAAAGGAATGTCACGTTATATTTCCCCTTATGGTAGCAACCTTTATTATGCAGTCCGTCGCTTTTATTACTTTGCCATCACAAGTTCGTACAACGCTCAATTTTCCCTTACAATAAAAGATCAAACATATTTAGGAGCATTTTTTATTGCTTTATACACCGATGACAACTTACTTGCAGGATCTTATTCAATCCATAGTAGGTATGGTGGACACTCGTCCTCCTCTCCGCCTTTGCATTCTTGTGCGAGGCCTTCGTGGGTATTGCCCCGTCCGTGGCCTTGCTCTGCCACTTCTTCTCACTCCAATTGGTCGACACCGAGCAACGCTCGGGGTGCGTGTCGCTTCAGGCGGTGGCGGCGACCGCAGGTTCCGGCATCGACTCCACGCTCCGCCCAGACGCGAGGGGATTCCGGAAGCAGTGGGTGTATGTGGACGCCACTTTGTGCAGCCCCCCTGCGCCTGATCCCCTTCGCCCCCGCGAAGCTGAGTTCTGGGTGGGGACATGCGAAGCTGGTCGACCCGCGGCTTGCCCGAGTCATGGCTAGGCTGGCCAATTTGAAGAAGGTGGGGGTGACGATGGCAATGGTGGTGAGGGAGTTCACCCGACGACGTATCACCTCGCTTCAGCGCCATTCCCGCCCGATGTGGGCTTTTACTGTCCCCCCGGACGGCATGAGGCTCCAGCGACCTCCTCTTCCTTCCAGCACCCTGTGCATAGTGCTCCACCTCCTAACCGGCGAAGAACCCGCCGAGCTCCCTCCAGACAGATTCCCTCTTTATGATCACCCGCAGGGGGAGCCTTTGCTAAGAAGATGTCGTGCTTTCATGAGTGGGGGCTGCTCCCTGAGGGCCACGGGGGCCTCGCGACAACCCCCTCTTGGTGACTCCCACGCACGGAGGCCCCGAGGTGTGCGCTCCCGAGGTGGTTGTGGGGTGATAACCCACAAGTGTAGGGGATCGCAACAGTTTTCGAGGGTAGAGTATTCAACCCAAATTTATTGATTCGACACAAGGGGAGCCAAAGAATATTCTCAAGTATTAGCAGTTGAGTTGTCAATTCAACCACACCTGAAAGACTTAATATCCGCAGCAAAGTATTTAGTAGCAAACTAGTATGGAAGTAACGGTAACGGTGGCAAAAGTAACAGTAGCAGTTTTTGTAGCAATCGTAACAGTGGCACCGGAAAACTAACTAAGCAAGGATCGATATGTGATAAGCTCGTAGGAAATGGATCAATGATGGATAATTATGTCGGATGCAATTCCTCATGCAACAGTTATAACATAGGGTGACACAGAACTAGCTCCAGTTCATCAATGTAATGTAGGCATGTGTCCCGAATATAGTCATACGTGCTTATGGAAAAGAACTTGCATGACATCTTTTGTCCTACCCTCCTGTGGCAGCGGGGTCCTATTGGAAACTAAGGGATATTAAGGCCTCCTTTTAATAGAGTACCGGACCAAAGCATTAACACTTAGTGAATACATGAACTCCTCAAACTACGGTCATCACCGGGAGTGGTCTCGATTATTGTCACTTCGGGGTTGCCGGATCATAACACATAGTAGGTGACTATTGTCTTGCAAGATAGGATCAAGAACTCACATATATTCATGAAAGCATAGGAGGTTCAGATCTGAAATCATGGCACTCGGGCCCTAGTGACAAGCATTAAGCATAGCAAAGTCATAGCAACATCAATCTTAGAACATAATGGATACTAGGGACCAAACCCTAACAAAACTAACTCGATTACATGGTAAATCTCATCCAACCCATCACCGTCCAGCAAGCCTACGATGAGATTACTCACGCTCGTCGGTGAGCATCATGAAATTGGTGATGGAGGATGGTTGATGATGACGATGGCGACGGATTCCCCTCTCCGGAGCCCCGAACGGACTCCAGATCAGCCCTCCCGAGAGAGATTAGGGCTTGGCGGCGGCTCCGTATCGTAAAACACGATGAATCCTTCTCTCTGATTTTTTTCTCCCCGAACATGAATATATGGAGTTGGAGTTGAGGTCGGTGGAGTCCCAGGGGGGCCACGAGGCAGGGGGCGTGCCCTGGGGGTGGGCGCGCCCTGCACCCTCGTGGACAGGGTGTTGGCCCCCTGATGCTGATTCTTTCGCTAGTATTTTTTATTAATTCCAAAACGTGTCTCCGTGGATTTTCAGGTCATTCCGAGAACTTTTATTTCTGCACAAAAATAACACCATGGCAGTTCTGCTGAAAACAGCGTCAGTCCGGGTTAGTTCCATTCAAATCATGCAAGTTGGAGTCCAAAACAAGGGCAAAAGTGTTTGGAAAAGTAGATACGTTGGAGACGTATCAACTTCCCCAAGCTTAAACCTTCGCTTGTCCTCAAGCAATTCAGTTGATAAACTGAAAGTGATAAAGAAAAACTTTTACAAACTCTGTTTGATCTTGTTGTTGCAAATATGTAAAGCCAGCATTCAAGTTTTCAGCAAAGATTATGAACTAACCATATTCACAATAACATTTAGGTCTCATGTTTACTCATATCAATGGCATAATCAACTAGCGAGCAATAATAATAAATCTCGGATGAGAACACTTCCTCAAAACAATCATAATATGATATAACAAGATGGTATCACGCTAGCCCTTTCTGAGACCGCAAAACATAAATGCAGAGCACCCCTGAAGATCAAGAACTGACTAGACATTGTAATTCATGGTAAAAGAGATCCAGTCATGTCATACTCAATGTAAATTAATAGCAATGCATGCAAATGACAGCGGTGCTCTCCAACTGGTGCTTTTTAATAAGAGGATGATGACTCAACATAAAAGTAAATAGATAGGCCCTTCGCAGAGGGAAGCAGGGATTTGTAGAGGTGCGAGAGCTCGAGTTTTGAAACAAAGATAAATAATATTTTGAGTGGCATACTTCCATTGTCAACGTAACAAACAAGAGATCTCGATATCTTCCATGCTACACACATTATAGGCGGTTCCCAAACAGAATGGTAAAGTTTATACTCCCCACCTGTGACGCCCCCGATTCGACCGTACACTAATCATACACGCAAATGTGTACGATCAAGATCAGGGACTCACGGGAAGATATCACAACACAACTCTAGACACAAATAAAATAATACAAGCTTCATATTACAAGCCACGGGCCTCGAGGGCTCGAATACAAGCTCGAAACACAAGAGTCGGAGGAAGCAACAATATCTGAGTACAGACATAAGTTAGACAAGACTGCCTTAAGAAGGCTCTCACAAAAGCAACAACGATCGAAGAGGCAAGGCCTCCTGCCTGGGACCTCCTAACTACTCTTGGTCGTCGGCGGTCTCCACATAGCAGTATCCGTCAGCGGTAGCATCTGGCTCCAGGGATCCACCATCTGGTTGCAACAACCGGAAAGAAGGAAGAAGGGGGAAAAGGGGTAGCAAAGCAACCGTGAGTACTCATCCAAAGTAATCGCAAGCATCAGATCTATACTAAGTATGCATTGATATCAAATGGAAGGGTTGTATCTGTGGACTGAATTGCAGAATGCCAGAATAGAGGGGAAGGCCTAGCCTATCGAAGTCTAGCATCTTCAAGCAGCTCCAAGCATCTTGCAGCATGTAGAAGAGTATAGAATAGCAGTTTATATTTATCAAACATGTTGTAACATTAACGCCCAGAGATCCTTCCTCGAATCCATGCGAGAAAGCAATCCCGGAGCCACATATCCATTTCATGTCTCAAGTATCCATTTCTAGTTATATAAGATCAGGATACAAGTCTGAACGTCCATTACTGTGGACACGGTATTCGAATATATATCTTCCCTGCAGGGGTGCACCACGTTACCCAACACGCTCGATCACTCTGGCCGGACACACTTTCCTAGGTCATGCCCAGCCTCAGAAAATCAACACGTCGTAGCCCTACCTAGGCTCAGTAGAGAGGTCCCCGCCAGTCTACATCCTAAGTGCCCCGGGGTCTTGGGCCCATCGCCCGTTGCACTCGGGGTCGTTGCACGCAGGGTGGATACCAGCACCGCCTCGCATGGCCAGCATGATCCGACCGTGCCGCCATGCTGAACTGGACATCTGACAAAGCTTCGGCTGATACTGCGACGTCGAGGCCCATATCTATTCTCGCGTGGTGGTTAGTGCGTAAAGGCCAGAGGCCAACTCAGAACAAATACCCAAACCTGTTAGTGCATTGGGGGCTCGCGGAGACGAGCAGAGACTCATGATAATGTGACCCCGTCGCCTCGTCCCATGGACTTATGACAAGGGCCCAGACTACCCGGCCGTGCCACGTAGAAAACTCGCGGGTGCTCTACGGGCCCACCCGACTTTCACATCAACTCACGGGTACCCCTCAGGGTCGACCCGACTTCAACAATGGTCTCAAGTAAAGTCAAGGTAACCGTGTGTCCAAACATCAAGGGGAAGACCCGAGGAATCACCCCCGGTGGATTCCACTCGATGTAATCATCAAGGTGAATGTAAGAGGAACCACCCTCGAGGTTCACACTTGAGGGGTTGCACGACAAAGTCGTATCGGGAGTGGTGAAGGAGGAACCACCCTCATTGACCATGACCGAATAGCTACACTATAGAGTTGTTATCAGGAGTGCGTATGAGGTTCCACCCTCGGCACTCGATGGTAACTCTTCAGAGTCGAGCAACAAAAAGGGGTGTGATGTGATGTGAGGTGTTGGGCTATGGTCGTCAATCACGTTGATCGAGTCGTCGATGATGAAGCAGGGGAAACAAGGACAAGGTGGGGGTCACTGATGGATCTCTAACCAACCTATATTAAGCAGTTTAGGATAAGCAGGTAAGGTACAAAGAGCAGGTTACAAAAGAAGGCTATGCATCAGAATAGGAGCAAACAATAACAATAGAAAAATCTAATGCAAGCATGAGAGAATGGAACGGGCGATATCAGGATGATCAAAGGGGGGGCTTGACTGGAAGCTCCGCTGACAGGGAAGAAGAGTCGTCATCGACGTAGTCGATCACAGGGGCATCAACAACGGTCTCGGGGTCTACCGGAGAAGAAGAGGGGGAAGAAACAGTAAATACAAAGCAAACAAGTGTATAACATGACAATACGTGGAGCTAGGGGTGTTCTAACGCAGTGCTACACAATACCGACGAAGGGGGATAACATCCGGGAATGTTTGCTCGAAGTTTGGCATTTTCGGACAATTGAAACGGAGGGGAAAGGTTCGATGTTTGCTATGCTAGGGACATGTGGCGGATGAATGGACTATGTATTCAGATTTGTCTCGTCGTTCTGAGCAACTTTCATGTATAATTTTTTTTCATCCGAGTTACGGATTATTTTCTATGATTTTCCGAAGTTTAAATAATATTCCGAAATTAATCTATTAATAGAAAAGGAATTATGATGTCAGCATTGCGTGGGGATGATGTCAGCAGTAAACAGACTCGCTGACCAGGGTCAAACCTGCCATGGGGGCTAGTGGGACCCACATGTCATAGATAGAGAGCTAACAGAGTTTTAAAACTAACTAAACAGAGTTATTTAACAGGTAGGCCCCACCTGTCATTGTCTATTAGGTTAACTAGTTAGTTTTAATTATTTAAAACGTTGATTAGGTGGGGTGGGGCCCATATGTCAGTGACTCAGCACTGCCACATCAGCCCGTTGACCGGTCGGCACGGTCAACTGGGCCCCCCACCTGTCATTGTCTATTAGGTTAACTAGTTAGTTTTAATTATTAAAACGTTGATTAGGTGGGGTGGGGCCCATATGTCAGTGACTCAGCACTGCCACGTCAGCCCGTTGACCGGTCAGCACGGTTAACTCGGCCCTGGGCCCACTAGTCAGTGAGCCAGGGTAACCCACGTGGCAACCACGTCGGCGTCGGCCACCGAAGTTGCTCCGGCGAGTATTTCGCGTGGCGGGGTTGGTCGGAAATCGCCGTCCAGCGGCCAAAATGACGGCGGTTGGTCGCGTTCGAACGGGAGCAACATTCCACATCGATCTATGGCACGAGCGCGAGCTGAAATGGCCGGTGCCGAGTGCTAGGTCGTCGCCGGCGGACAACGGGGTCGGTCGTCGGTAGAACCGGAGCTGCACAGCACGGGGAGGCACGCTAGTGGTGGTGTTGGGCTCGCACGAGCTCCCGGAGCTCGATGTGAGGCTCAGCCGCGCGTGACAGTGGCGATGGCCACGACGGCGAACTCGTCGGCGGCGATGCGTGCGGGTGCTAGCGAACCGGCGGCTACGGCTAGCGAAAACATACGGGAGAGGGAGGGGAAAGACGCGGTGGCTCACCGGGAGCCGTAGGGAGGTGGCAGTGTGCTCGGGGAGGCGCGGAGCATCTAGAATCAATGGCGACAGACGGCGGCGATCCGAGGAAGGAGAAGAATATGGCGGCGGCGTAGGGGCTTCCCGGCTCGTTCCGTTCGGCGCAGTCGACGTAGAGGACGGAGGTGGAGCAAGCTGGCACGGTGGTGAGGCGAGGAGGTCGCGGTGGCCACGATTTCTACGGTGGCGAGTTGTTGGCGGCGCTTGGATGCGGTGGGGAACAAGGAGGAGAGCGAGGAGGGATCTGGTGGGGAGAGGGAGAGGCGGAGCGGGCGAGTTGTGTGAGTGGAGTGGCGGAGGGATCGAGGCGCGCGCGTGGCGGCCTTATCCCCTCACCGGCGACGGCGAGTGGGTTCAGCGGGACTACGCCCCTGTAGCGACGCGCACCGGGGGAACAGTGGGGAGATGACCGGGGTGGGGAGCTGGGCTTGGCCGGCTGGGCATGTCCCTGGTGGGCGGAGGCCCAGGGGGCAGGGGAGGCTTTTCTCTTTTTTCTTTTAATTTAACTTTTAAATATCTGTTTTAATATAGATTAGGGCATTAAACCACTTTGCAAAAATGTTGGTTCACCACCATAATTGGTTATGGAAAATTTGCCACACTTTGAACATTTTGGTTTTCACATTTGACAAATTTGAATTTTGGCTTTAAACTCAGTTTTGAATTTGAATCATGATTTGAACCAAATGAAGATTAGCAACAGTAATGTGATGACATGGCATCGTTAGCATGGGATTACTATAGCATAATTATCCAGGCGTTACACCACCACCAACAAATATCAATCCATGGCTTGTCCGAAACAACGGGTGCCTCCAACTAACAACAATCCTGGGGGAGTTTTGTTTGTAATTATTTTGATTTGAGCATGGGACTGGGCATCCCGGTTACCGACCATTTTCTCATGAATGAGGAGCGGAGTCCACTCATCGTGAGAATAACCCACCTAGCATGGAAGATATAGGCAGCCCTAGTTGATACATGAGCTATTCGAGCATACAAAACAGAATTTCATTTGAAGGTTTAGAGTTTGGCACATACAAATTTACTTGGAACGGCAGGTAAATACTGCATATAGGAAGGTATGGTGGACTCAAATGGAATAACTTTGGGGTTTATGGAAGGGGATGCACAAGCAGTATTCCCGCTTAGCACAAGTGAAGTCTAGAAAGAGACTGGGAAGCGACCAACTAGAGAGCGACAACAGTCATGAACATGCATTAAGATTAATAAACAATGAGTGCAAGCATGAGTAGGATATAAATCACCATGAACATAAATATCGTGGAGGCTATGTTGATTTTGTTTCAACTACATGCATGAGCATGTGCCAAGTCAAGCCACTCGAATCATTCAAAGGAGGATACCACCCTATCATACCACATCACAACCATTTTAATAGCATGTTGGCACGCAAGGTAAACCATTATAATCTCCTAGCTAATTAAGCATGGCATGAGCAACTATAAACTCTAATTGTCATTGCAAACATATTTCATTCATAATAGGCTGAATCAGGAACGATGAACTAATCATATTTACAAAAACAAGATAGGTCGAGTGCATACCAGCTTCTCTCATCTCGATCAGTCCATCATATATCGTCATTATTGCCTTTCACTCGCACGACCAAACGGTGTGGATAATAATAATAATAATAATAATAGTGCACGTGCATTGGACTAAGCTGGAATCTGCAAGCATTTAATACAAGGGAGAAGACAAGGTAATATGGGCTCTTGGTTAAATCAACAATAATGCATATGAGAGCCACTCAACATTTTCATCAAGGTCTTCTCCTCTGGACCCCCAAAGAAAAGAAAAGAAATAGAACTATTTACACAGGAAAGCTCCCAAGAAGCAAAAGAAGAACGAGAAATCTTTTTGGGTTTTCTTTTAATTACTACTACTACAGGCATGGAAAGTAAACTAGCTAAAAGCTACAACTATTTTTTTTTCTTAAGGGTTTTTCAAACACACAACAAGAAGGCTTAGAAAAGAAAATAAACTAGCATGGATAGTACAATGAAAAAGTATGAGCACCGACAACTGGCATGAGTGTGTGAACATGAATGTAATATCAGTGAGAAATACGTACTCCCCCAAGCTTAGGCTTTTGGCCTAAGTTGGTCTATGCCCACGGATCGAAGCTACTCTCTCCGGCGTACTGAGGAGGGTCCTCAGAGTGCCACTGGTTGGCGATCTCCTCCGGATCCCACTGATAAACAGACCGTCGATAGGGGTCAAGTGGTGGCTCAGGCTCAGGCTCTGGGACTTGTGTCAGCCTCCAGTATGCATAAATGGCCTCGGGTAAGATGATGTACATGCCTGAAAGTATGTTAAACAAAGAGGGTGCAGGCAAGGTAATAGTCTCACAGTGAGTTTTATCAAATATCAAATTATACTTAAGCATCTTCTTCTTATTTTTAACAATAAAATCATGTGCTACCATACTCTTATAATCTAGAAAAACAGGGGTCAACAACTTTTCCTCTTTCTCATAATGCCTAATAGGTATCTCAAAGTGTTCAGCAAGGCATGAAGCAAAGATGCCTCCGAAGATAGGGCCCTTTGTACGGTTCAGACTTAATCGTTTAGCAATAATAGTGCCTAAGCTGAAAGTTGTATCATGAAACAAAGCATGGCGCAAAATAACAAGATCAGGAGCACTAAGATTTCCACTGTTCCCGCGACCAATTAAGCATCTACTAGAAAATATTGCAAAGTAACGTAGAACAGGAAAATGTATACTAGTAATTCTTGCATCTGAAACTTTCCTCGTTTCCCCTACAGCAATTCTATTAATAAATGCGTCCACATCACTACGGTGTGGTTCCTCGATGCTGCCACAGAGGGTACCTTGCAGACCCGACAAAAATCATGAAGTGACATCTCCTTAACCTCATCATATAAGTGAAACTCCACTGAAGGTGGTGATTTCTTAGCATGGAAATAAAAAATTTGCATGAAAATATTAGTGAGTAGGAGATACTGTTCGCGCTGGTCATGGAGAAAGTCGGTGAGGCCTGCATTCTCGGCCAAGTAATAAAAGTCATCGTAAATTCCGGCGGCTCTCAAGAACGCATCACAAGGCCATTCGCACGGCCGAACCTCCGCAGTGCGAGGAAGATTGTATTTAGGCTTTTTATTCTCCTCATTCTACTTATCCTTCAAGATTTGGCTCAAAGAGCCTCTCAACAATCTCTTCAACATTTTCACCCTTTGAAAAATTCTGAAATTTTTAGTTACTCAAAATAAAAGTGAACCAAACTCAACAAGATTGATAGCAACTACTCCCACAAGTGCCTAGAAGCTATATCATGCATTGAAACTACTTTGGACCACATAAATTTGACATGCAAGCTCAAGAACAGGGTCACCTTGCAATAAATAAAGCACTAGAACAAAAACTAATTGGATCATTGGAGGAGTCACATACCGAAGAACAATCTCCCCAAACAGTTTTGTGAATGGAGCTTTGAGCAAGGAGATCGAAAATGGCAGCAAGATGAGCTAGAACACGGGTTTGACCTATGGGAGGATTTTTTTTCTGGAGGAAGACGAAGTGAGTGGGTGCTGGAATAAGTGGAGGGGGTCCACGTGGGGCCCACGAGGCAGGGGCGCGCCCCAGGGGGTGGGCACGCCCTGGACCCTCGTAGCCAGATGGTGGGTCCCCTGGTGTGTTCTCAGTGCCAGACATTCTTAAATATTCTACAAAAATCATATTTCATTTTCAGGACATTTGGAGAACTTTTATTTTCGAGGTATTTTTTATTGCAAGGATAATTCAGAAAATAGACAGAAAATACTATTTTTGCTTTATTTAATCTAAATAACAGAAAGTAAAAGGAGGGTACAGAGAGTTGTGCTTTCTAACTTCATCCATCTCATGCTCATCAAAAGGAATCCACTAACAAGGTTGATCAAGTCTTGTTAACAAACTCTTTCTGAATCGCATGAAACCGGAGAATTTTTGAATAACACTAGGTTACCTCAACGGGGATATGCACGTCCCCAATGGTTCTCTTTCTTTACCGTGCTTCCTAGCAACGAAGTCTCTCTTATCATAATGTTGTTTCTTTGATTGTGGGTTATCAAGATCAACAACAGGTTCAAGCTCTACATCATTGTTATTGCTAGGTTGAGCATCAACATGAACATCATCATTAACATTATCACTAGGTTCATGTTCATTACCAGATTGTGTTTCAGCATCACAGATAGAAATATCATTGGGATTCTCAGGTGTGTCAACAACAGGTTCACTAGAAGCATGCAAAGTCATGTCATATTTATTTTTCTTCTTCTTAGAAGGACTAGGTGCATCAACATTAGTTCTCTGAGAATCTTGCTCAACTCTCTTAGGGTGGCCCTCAGGATACAAAGGTTCCTGAGTCATTCTACCCCCTCTAGTCACAAATCTAACAACATTATCATTTTTCTTATTATTTAATTCATTGATCAAATCATCTTGTGCTTTAAGCACTTGTTCTACCTGAGTGGTAACCATAGAAGCATGTTTACTAATAAGTTTAAGGTCACCTTTAGCTCTAGACATATAATCACTCAAGTGTTCAATCATATAAAAATTATATTTCAATTGTCTACCAACATAAGCATTGAAGTTTTCTTGTTTAACAATAAAATTATCAAACTCATCCAAGCATTGGCTAGCAGACTTATAACGAGGAATATCACCTTCATCAAATTTATAGAGAGAATTTACCTTTACTACCTGTGTCGGGTTATTAAGACCATGTATTTCTCCAATAGGTGGTAAATTCTTAACTTCTTTAGCTTTAATACCCTTTTCTTTCATAGATTTCTTTGCCTCTTGCATATCTTCAGGACTGAGAAAGAGAATACCCCTTTTCTTCGGAGTTGGCTTAGGAGTTGGTTCAGGAAGTGTCCAATCATTATCATTACTCAATATATTATTCAATAGCAATTCAGCTTGCTCAATAGTTCTTTCCCTGAAAACACAACCGGCACAACAAACCAGGTGGTCTCTCGAAGCATCGGTTAGTCCATTATAAAAGATATCAAGTATTTCATTTTTCTTGAGAGGATGATCAGGCAAAGCATTAAGTAATCGAAGAAGCCTCCCCCAAGCTTGTGGGAGACTCTCTTCTTCAATTTGCACAAAATTATATATTTCCCTTAAGGCAGCTTGTTTCTTATGAGCGGGGAAATATTTAGTAGAGAAGTAGTAAATCATATCCTGGGGACTACGCACACAACCAGGAGCAAGAGAATTAAACCATATTTTAGCATCACCCTTTAATGAGGATGGAAATAACTTGAGGATATAGTAGTAATGAATTTTTTCCTCATGAGTGAATAGGGTGGCTATATCATTCAATTTAGTAAAATGGGCCACAACAGTTTTAGATTCATAACCATAAAAAGGATCAGATTCGACCAAAGTAATTAACTCAGGATCGACAGAGAAATCATAATCCTTCTTAGAAATACAGATAGGTGAAGTAGCAAAAGCAGGGTCATATTTCATTCTAGGATTCAAAGACTTTTCTTTTAGTTTAGCTAATAGTTTCTTAAGATCATATCTATCTTTGCAAGCAAAAAGGTCTCTAGCAGTTTCTTCATCCATAACATAACCCTCAGGCACATCAGGCAATTCATATCTAGGGGAGAATCTTCATTATCACTTTCATCAATATTATCTATTTCAATAATTTAATTCTCTCTAACCCTAGCAAGTTGTTCATCAAGAAATTTACCTAATGGCATAGTATTATCAAGCATAGAAGTAGTTTCATCATATGCATCATGCAGAGCTGAAGTGGCATCATCAATAACATGCGACATATTAGAATCAATAGCATGTGTAGGTGTCACAAGTTTACTCAAAACAGAAGGTGAATCAAGTGCAAAGCTAGATGGCAGTTCCTTACCTCCCCTCGTAGTTGAGGGATAAATCTTGGTTCTTTCATCTTCCAAGTTCCTCATAGGGATCAACAGATATAAATCCCAAGTGGCTCAAAGAATAGAGTTATGCTCCCCGGCAACGGCGCCAGAAAATAGTCTTGATAACCCACAAGTATAGGGGATCGCAACAATTTTCGAGGGTAGAGTATTGAACCCAAATTTATTGATTCGACACAAGGGGAGCCAAAGAATATTCTCAAGTATTAGCAGTTGAGTTGTCAATTCAACCACACTTGAAAGACTTAATATCTGCAGCAAAGTATTTAGTAGCAAAGTAGTATGGAAGTAACGGTAATGGTGGCAAAAGTAACAGTAGAAGTTTTTGTAGCAATCGTAACAGTGGCAATGGAAAAGTAACTAAGCAAGGATCAATATGTGAAAAGCTCGTAGGCAATGGATCAATGATGGATAATTAAGTTGGATGCGATTCCTCGTGAAACAGTTATAACATAGGGTGACACAGAACTAGCTCCAATTCATCAATGTAATGTAGGCATGTATTCCGAATATAGTCATACGTGCTTATGGAAAAGAACTTGCATGACATCTTTTGTCCTACCCTCCCGTGGTAGCAGGGTCCTATTGGAAACTAAGGGATACTAAGGCCTCCTTTTAATAGAGTACCGGACCAAAGCATTAACACTTAGTGAATACATGAACTCCTCAAACTACGGTCATCACAGGGAGTGGTCCCGATTATTGTCACTTCGGGGTTGCCGGATCATAACACATAGTAGGTGACTATTGACTTGCCAGATAGGATCAAGAACTCACATATATTGATGAAAACATAATAGGTTCAGATCTGAAATCATGACACTCGGGCCCTAGTGACAAGCATTAAGCATAGCAAAGTCATAGCAACATCAATCTTAGAACATAATGGATACTAGGGATCAAACCCTAACAAAACTAACTCGATTACATGGTAAATCTCATCCAACCCATCACCGTCCAGCAAGCCTACGATGAGATTACTCACGCACGGCAGTGAGCATCATGAAATTGGTGATGGAGGATGGTTGATAATGACGATGGCGACGAATTCCCCTCTCCGGAGCCCCAAACGGACTCCAGATCAGCCCTCCCGAGAGAGATTAGGGCTTGGCGGCGGCTCCATATCGTAAAACGTGATGAATCCTTCTCTCTGATTTTTTTTTTCTCCCCGAACGTGAATATATGGAGTTGGAGTTGAGGTCGGTGGAGTCCCAGGGGGCCCACAAGGCAGGGGGCGTGCCCTAGGGGGGCACGCCCTGCACCCTCGTGGACAGGGTGTGGGCCCCCTGGAACTGATTCTTTCGCCGGTACAACTTTCATGGCTACTCAACCCACATTTAGCAACGCCGGAAAGGCCCAACAAGGCTTCTGTACAACTTTTTTGAAATCACTGAGCTCAATTAATAACTTAAGAAAAAAGGTACAGTATAGCGGAACCTAATTAAAAGCTGTCACGAGCGAAGAAATAATTCAACAGGTCCCACTTGTGCGTGCGTGTGTGTGCGTGTGTGTGTGTGTGTGTGCGTGCGTGTGTGTTTGTGTGTGTGTGTGTCTGTGTGTGTGTGTGTGAGAGAGAGAGAAACCCATCGATCGATGCTCGTAAATACATCTTTCAGCCATATGCATTGATGATGCTCAGTAAAAACTTATATAGTTGACACAATTATATAGAACATCATAGCACACTCAACTTGCGTACAAAAATTTCACGCAGGCGGCACAAATAGGGTGGAAGCAGTGGATCGCTACGGGTAGGGCTATGTTCAAACCAATGAACTCGTACATAACGGTTCATCGTCTTTATCAATGACGGGGAAATATCTTGAATGTTGTGCAAAGAAAACAGACAGACAACATAATATATAAGTTCTGCTAGAAAGTTGACGTACAGCCCTTTCTAAAAAAAGTTCAGGTAAAAATATAGAACAG
Organism: Aegilops tauschii subsp. strangulata; assembly: GCF_002575655.3. Classification (NCBI taxonomy): domain Eukaryota; kingdom Viridiplantae; phylum Streptophyta; class Magnoliopsida; order Poales; family Poaceae; genus Aegilops; species Aegilops tauschii. The sequence continues at coordinate 461,831,887 of NC_053041.3, read as the reverse complement.
GTCACAATCAAATGTACCGGCACATCAGTGCTTCACACCCATAGCTCGGATTTAACTAGCATAGTATCTGACAAGATTCAGTTGTTACCTCAAATGAGAGCACATCCAGGCAGCCAACATAGCCTCTTCTCCCAAAGCAGTGGCCTCTGCCGCGCGATGGAGCCCTGTGCCATCCATCGTTCCGAGCAACACGGGGAAAGTCTGACGTTGACTCCTGTAATGGATGTCATCAACGGACCCGGGCAGCAGCGGCGGCGGCAGGACTTTGATTGATGGATTGACCACTTCTTCAACATGCACGAACACTCGATACAGGTACATCCCTAACGTGGTCCGCGGTGGCCTTGGTGGCGACGAATAGTACAACCCGGTTCCTGCACCGGTACCTCAACACCAATCACCTTCAGTATGGTGGACGGCTTCTTCATCCATGCCATAACCGTCAGAGCCCAGTTGTCTGGAGGAACAAACATACTTACGAGCTCACCTCCAAGGTCGTTGATAAGCTCATTCATGGACTCGCTGTTCCAAGCACGTCGAGGCATGCCCTGGAAGGTAAGCTTTGTTAAAAACTCAAGCTCACAGGGCACCGAGCCCCATCCTGGGTGCCACCGATCAAAGCTCACCAGCGCGCCCTCACGGAACAAACGCCGGGAAGATTCGAACACACGACTGTAGTTGTCCAGAACCTGACGAAGAAATCAGCTGGTGGCGGACAGACTTCGACGAGCAAGTCACTTATTTGGATGCCATGTGCAATGCCAAGAGCTTTGACAAGGTCGTCAGGCGAGACGGGAGGCCGGTCGCCGTTGATGGTTACCATCAGCACTTTGCCGGCAAATTGGTCGTCAAGCGCCGCCATGCCACTGTTGAGCGACAGCACGCAGCGCCCGAAGGCAGGACGGACCTCAGGATCTCCAGCTCAGAGATCCGCATTGACCGGCGACATGATAGTGCGCTTGAGTACAGGAGGGGGATTTGGGGGGAACTGGACTAGGAATCGAGATTCCAGAGGTGGGGGAGGGGCGGGAGATTGGGGATGAAAAGGTAGCATGAATTTCGAACACGCGCCAATATGCTCTCGGCGCGCAAGCGCACGAAAACACCGGTGGCGCCCACATGTCGGCCTAAGAGTCCCTATTCTTTATTTATTTTTTGAGAGCCCGGCCTTTTTTAGGATCTATTGAGAGCCCGGCCTGAGAGTCATAATTGACCTATGTGGCATTGCATTACTACTCAGCCCATATTCAACAATACCTCACTGGCCCAAACAAATGTACATCATCGAAAATACACTGAGCTCAAATTATAACTTGAAAGAAGGAGATATACTCTGAACACTGGAGAATGGTGATGCCCTCATTTAGCCCGCCAGTAGTTCGAGACAATAAACAGTTCGAAACAAGGATATATACAACATTCAAACACTGACTAGTGACTACTACTGACATAAACAGCAAGACATGATATATAATTCATAAGAAGTCTTGCTACACCACCAAAACGCACCCATCTGCATCGCTCAGACTCTCGTGATCCAGACGAGAATGACATTCTAAATAGAGGCAACTGGTACATAGTAAGAGTGACATAGACGAGGATGACCAAATGACAAGGAATATGCATAACAAAAGAGAGAACTACCCATCCAGAACAAGCAGCAAAGACAACAAGTCATTCGAAGAGGGATGATCCAACACCATCATAATTTGCAGCCCCGGTTCAGCCACCAGTGATCCGGAGACACCAGTACTCCACCCTTTCAACGGAACAGCCCAATTACCTATCAACCTGAAGGCTTGAACCACATCACTGCTTGTCGGACTTGACACATCCAAGGATCAAAGTTAATCCAGATGCCTTTGTCATTCTCACCTTCTTTTGGTTGCAGGTTGTATCGTTGACAATGAGGGGAGTTTTCTCCCGAACTCCTAGGGCTCACCGTGTACACACAGTTTTCCATAGCAAAACATAGCCTCTCTTGCATCAAGGTCCTTGCCAACGGTGATCTCCTGGTTAATCGGATAATTGAGTCCGAGAAACAGAGAGTGTGAACCAAGGCTGTTTACCCGCCTCCAACTCAAAAATCCTGAAGGCCCCAACAAGCTGGTATCCTGCTCATAGACGTAACAGCCACTGTCCGGATACTCACGTATTTCACGGTGCTTGCATACAGTGGGGTTTTTGCAATATAACTTTTCCGGCTCATGTGTCTGAATGATCATCAGTCTTTTGCCATCGTCTGATCGAGCGAGGAACCAGTTGTGCTTCCCTGTTTTGGCAAAGGTGGTGTGATTACAAAGGGCGGTAACTGTAGGGACACTGCATCATATCAAAAAGGACAGGCATTGTTAATGTAAGATCAGCATTGTTTAGAGTATGAGTAGGATAATGCAAGAAACCGCATTGATATGTCCCTGTTGGAACTGGGAGGAAAATACAGGGAAATGTATACTGGGTCCGAAAATATAGAAGTGCCATGCATGGTTATACTCATGTTAACTCACAATCGATTCTTCACAGGAAACTACCATGTCATGCATGTTATGTAATCATGTTCTGTCCTCACAAACAAATTCTTCAAGGAAACTAACAGACCATGCATTGTTATATACTCATGTTCTGTGGGCAAAAAATTTGTGAGCATATTATTCTAGCCATTGATTGTTGAAGGGCGAACATAGGTATGCACACATGGTAAGCATTACAGGATTTCACTATTTCCAAATATAGAGTTCTCCATATGCATATTTAGTTACCTAATGTATGGTTAGATGAAACGAACAGTGTGATGCATGTTCCTGCATCATGAAAATGAGGAAACTAACATGGCCATTGATACACACTCATATTTAGTAGTATATAGATTACTATAAAATAAGGAGAACATCAATATCTTCCTAACCGATTGATTATTCAGGGGTACAAAATTGGCTGTAATGACATGGTCACAATCGCATGAATTAACTCATTCCAAATATAGCTGATTTAGGGTGTCTCTAATACATTGCCATAGTTCTACTCAAATTCTGCTCAAACAGGGATATGTCAATCATCACAAAAAGTTCAAACAGTGTCATGGCGCCGTCCTAGCAATACATGGTGCCATCTGCTTTGTTGATCGTGTAGCAATACATGGTGTGTATCAGCTTTGACGACGATCCACTACGAGCTGAGCTGTCTCCAGCTAACAAAGGCACCGGCAGAAAGATAGGCGAGTCCCTTGTCGAACAAGGCAATTAGCTTGAAGTCTGCATAATCCGCATGTCATGTGGGCACTTGGTATATTACAATCTTTTGCAAAACAAGGTGCGTCCAACCGACGACGTAATCTAGATGACTTGGACCGCGATGGTAAAACTCTATATCATCCAACGGAGGAAGGATAATCTCATGGGAGGTCTGGAAGTTCACGAGCACCAACTTTTTCCCGTCTTCTCTGACGGCAGCCATCCAGTGGGAGTTCATGCCGACCCAATACATACCTGCAAGAAGTTTCGGGCGATGGTGATCAGATCAAAGTCGAGGGAAATGATGTATGGCGACCCACTACATACCTGCAAAGAAGTTTCGGCTAATGGAGGTCGGATTAAAATCGAGGGGCATCATGTACGCCTCCGTATCATGGTGAGCAAATCTCGCAAGACCAGATAGCAGCAAGCAGGGTGTCTTGAAAAGCTTAGGCCTCGCTTCGGCGATGGCCGTGTGCATGCCCCTCGAGCATGCAGCCAGCTGCAGGGCGCTCAACATATCCATACATGAACAACAGAGGTCGAGGACGTCACTGGGGAGATTGCTCCAATCGCGGCTCATATGGATGTTGCGCGGTTCGCGTTCGGCCATGGTGGAGTTTGGAAGGTGGGGTTTCGGGGGGCTTGATTTACGGGGGAGAAGGCTCTCGGTGCTGGAGCGGCTAGCGAGGGTATACTGGTACTGGGGAGGCGAGCGAGGCGAGGGTACGCGGGGGCACAGTGAGATGATGAAGAGTGACCTCAGGATCTCCGGCGAGACGGAGACGGAGATGGAGATGGAGTGGTGCTAGGGGAGAGGGAGACGAGGTGAGGCATGCTATACAGCGGCGGTGACAGTGACTGCACAGTGCACAAGGTGAGGCTGACTTTGGTAACCCAGACACGCCGCCTGGACTGGTGTCACCTCGGGCGCAGGGTCTTGTCACTTCACTGTGAGGACCGGATGAATAATAGTATTTTGACCATCAAGTGTACCACAGTTGTACTACTACTACTACTGGTAGGAGTAGTAGGAACATGAGTAGTACTCCCGTGCTAGCATGCCTCTGGGTTCACTTCATCCTCCAGGTATCATCCATATTACGAGCAGAACCAAATTCTCGTGCATGCGGAAGCGCGAAGAAGGACTTCTCTTTTTTGAGGATAACCGCATATTCCTTAACTAGAGAATGTTGTGTCTCCCACGCACGCGCCTATATCCATCCAAACCACGCTACAAAAAAAGGCACTTCCGTGATGATACGTGTTTGTCACAGTAGGTCACGTTTTCTGTCATGCATGTACATCCATGACAATTTTATGACAGAATCAAGATAGTCATACCTGTGATGGCGTAGAAGTGTTCCATGACATTACCAAAATTATCATCACGGAAGTGTCCACTTCCATGACGATAAATCGCGCGTCATAGAAGTGCTTTTGTTAAGGGTGTCCGACACGTGGCATCGACCGTAACGGCTCGCCGTTAAGCTATTGGGTCTGGTTTTGGATCCGATAACCCGTTAACAGCCCGGACCAATGGGGATTTTCCACGTGTAAAATTCTCATTAGCCGACAGAACCACGTGTCAGCTCCTCGTTGGGACAGATGTCATCCACTCATTGGACAGGAGGCGCCTATGATACGTCGACACGTGGCACGGCCCAATAGAGGCCCATTCCGGTGAAAAGGCTGGCCTAGCTAAAGGCCCACCATGTTTTTTCAGACACTAGTGGGCTGGCCCGTTAACAGCCTGCCATGTGTTTGGGTCAAATTGAGGCCCATATCAGGTCAGGCCCGTTCACAGCCTACCGAGTTATGGGCCAAATTACGGCCCATATCGGATCAGGCCCATTAACAGGCCACTGTACCTTTGGGCCCATTCTAAGACAGGTTTGTATTTCATCCTGTTAAATGCCTGTTTACCAGTTCGGCCTGATAATAGTTTCGGCCTGTTAGCGGCCCGTGGAGTATCTGGGACGTTGTCGGCCCGGTTTAACTTTAGGCCATTTAACGGCCCACGCAAAAAATGGGCTATTTCTTGCGATAAATCGCGAGTGGACATGCCACCACGCGCGTCCAAAATCCACACCGCATGCTGCCGCGTGATGCGTGCAGCTTTAATACCCTCCGGCCGTCTAAGGAATTCGCCTCGTCGTATAGCATTCGGTATAGCGTGTGTATTTGCACCTAACACATGCAGTGCATGGCCTGCGAGGCAGCGCGTGCATTAATCCCACACCCAGCAGCCCAACCGCAATAATTCAGCGATCTGGGAGCCCACATGCGGGCAACATATCTGGTCATACCGCAACTCAAGTGATACAATGCTCCGATGGATCATGGGCCTTTCGATTATGTTGGAAGGGACAGGATGAAGGCACACGTGATGAGCAGCCTCTCCACTATATATACAAAAACACTCCGATTCATGTTATTAATTAAGCATCAGGCCCTTTTCCTACTAGTACTACTAGTTTACGAGCCTCGGTTTCACTTACGGGCACAAAAAAAGGCTTAGTTTCATTGCCCAGACACGCAAACTTAAATCTGGTTTTCACTCATGTATTGCTATGGTGCAATCTCCATATGAAATTATGCCATCTTCATATTTTGCTTTTATACTGCTTAAAGTTCAACAAAATAAATTTATTAATTTTTTGGTTACTTTGCCCGTGAAACACTAATAGTAGTCTGGTATGTCTAGTCCATAAATTTGCATATAATGTCAATTATGATAATCCACACAGAGTACTATTATAAATGAACATTTTCCGTTGTTGGTCTTCACATATTCCATGTGCCGTTCTAGCTTGTACAATCTGAAATCAGTTGGACAACTGACCTAGTACATGCTATATTTGCTTTCACGGAAGCTAAGTTTTTTGTAGAGAATGTACAAGCAAGCATTTCCAGCTATCTTGCAGAGGAACTGAATCTAATTGAGTGAATGTTGTGGTTAATTAAAATGCACAATTTTTTTTCTAAGTTAACACCTACAGTTTTAGAATGTGTATATGGTTTTTACCAGTAGAAGCGTCCTGTACTTTTTTTATTGTGATAACAAGGTTAGATGCATCATTTCACGCATGCTCCTGCTAAATAAACAATGGGCAAAATTGAGGAAATCCAGAAATCCTCATCTTCCCATTCCCTTGGGCTTAATTAAGTATAGAATTCAAGGTGCTTCTGGTATATTCTGCGGTGAAGGAGCTGCTCATCACCCTTGCATTTATCATGTCCTTTTGAATA